>NC_135691.1:18722607-19077607 GCF_964276395.1 Gasterosteus aculeatus | reverse complement strand
GCACCGCGTTGCTGTTTGGGGCCTTGTGGACCTCAGAGGACTGGCTGGCACAAGTATGCAGGTCTATTTATACACACATGGCCTACAGACAGGCTCATAGCGTGTGGCAAACATCCGCTCTGCAGCCTCTAACGCACACAGGGCTGACAAACCGCAGCAGATGGTCCACATGAGGTTATTTTAACTCACCACGCTCCTGACTGGTGAAACATTTGTCCGAGTGACTACCAACTGCTCCTTATCACCACGGAAACAAAGACACAAACTTTTGATAACAGGAAAACCATGTAATAAATATCTTAGTTTATGTGGAAGATTTCCCGTTAATGTCCCGTACTCTTAAAAACGTCATATGTTCAAAAAACGTAAAACCAAACTGTAGAGTTGATATTTTAGTACAATATTAGAACCACAATGTTGGTAACCCGACATGCAATTGAACTCAAAAGTGTTCTATGTCCTGGTTCTGCTGCACTCAGAACCAAAGTCCACTAGAACAAAATGTTGAAGATGTGTGACGGTTCTGAGGATGTGAATGGAGGGTTTGGGGGGTTTGGCGGGTCTACAGCTCCTCGCTCTCGTACAGAGGGGCGGTGTGCTGGGCGGGGCTCTCCACGGTCCGGGTGGGCACGTGGCTCAGAGAGGACAACATCTTCAACGTCTTGGAGCCAGGGGGCGCCGTTTTCATGGGCGGGGCTGTGCGAGCTAGGGGGACAGCAGGGGGGGGGGAGAGTTAATATGTACCTTCCTTTGTGACACACAGACACACGTTACTGTGCTCGACAACCAGGAAAAACAAAACAATGCCTGTGAGTGATCCATTACTTCATAGTCGTTGAAACCTGTAAATGGGACAACGAACAATAATATATTCTGTATAAGATATAAGTATTCCTCATGCTAATTTCTGGTGTGTGCCTGTGCACAAACCGGTTGTGGTTGTAAAAAGACGTGTACCCAGCTCTTTGATGTGATACCTGCAGAAACATTTCACATGTACGTCCACCTGTACGTACACACTGGAGGGACCTTCTCCCGTCCCCACTTACTAAACGTCCTTAGTGGTGACCTCCCACAGTGACGCGGCTCAGGTGGTTCCCTGCACGGCCTGCGTGGGTCCTCTCACCCAGCAGGTGGCAAGTCATGTGATGCAGCAGAAACCTGATACTCGTCGCTCTGACCCGCCGAGTGGTCTTCAGGGGGGCCCCCCCCGAGCGTTCCCCACTCTCCCGCTTGATCACTTGACGCAGCGCTTGTTTGACGGAGAGCTGGAGACACTGGAGCGTGAGGCGCACAGGGTTCTCCATATGCTGTTTGACTTTACAGTCCACGCTACCACGGCAACCAGACGGCCGAGGTGGGCCCTTTAAAGCACATTTGCATGGATATTTGAGCACACGCGAGGTTCACTTACTGCCCACATCCAGCCTGGCGTTGCACGTGGACATGCCGGCTTCGTTGATGGCGGACAGCGTGTACCAACCGGCATCCGACTTCAACAGCCTCTCCAGCAGCAAGCACTGGCGCCCTGAGCCGTCCTGATACAGACTGTGGACAAACACAGGGTCAGAAAGCTGACGTCCTCGCAACTTACTGCACATGGTGGCCAAAGACGGAAAAAGCGGCAAGCGATGATTTTGCATATTGTACTGCTGGAACGTTAGACTGGAGAGACTGTGCATAGACGCAGTTCTCTATTAAAACATCATTCTCAAACCTGCTTCAATAACATTACTGTGCACATTGGTCTTTATTACAACGCACTTTCACTATTCTTCATTCACCTGTTGAATGTTTTTTGGCCTCTCAGAAGCAGCAGAAACTAGTAATGATATCTTCTGGAGTAGACATTGAGAAATAAATGGAGCGACGCTCATGTGGAGCCCTGATCTGAAGTCATCTCCGTCTGATGGCTCTGATTTTGGTCTCTAACGAGTCTCCACCATGTGAGTACAGCTCAGCAGCAGTGTGGGAGGGACGACGTACCTCATTCTGTTGGGGTCGATGCGCAGCATGTCCTTGTCTTTCTTCCAGAAGAGCTGTGGAGGCGGGGAGGCGTCCACTTTGCACTCCAGCCGAACAGTATCCCCCTCCAGAGCTCTGGAGTTGGACATCTTCTGGACAAAGGTGGGAGGACGGAGAGCCTCCTGGGCTGCAGAGAGGACGTGGCACAGTAGGTGTTCAGTTCACTTCGGAAAAGGCATCACAAGCAGGACGGGCGTGGGTGAATAAATGCGTGCAGATCATTGAGAAGTTGCAGGAAGGTGTGCTGTGGTGGCATTCTTTACCTAACACGTTGAGCCTCATGGAGAATCTGCCCTCCCCGGCTCGGTTCCGGGCCACACACTCATACACGCCGGCGTGGTGCACT
Source organism: Gasterosteus aculeatus (assembly GCF_964276395.1). Lineage (NCBI taxonomy): Eukaryota > Metazoa > Chordata > Actinopteri > Perciformes > Gasterosteidae > Gasterosteus > Gasterosteus aculeatus. The sequence goes on along the minus strand of NC_135691.1, from coordinate 19,075,236 downwards.
GTGACGATCTCTATGAGGAATGAGTGCATCCCCTTTTCACACACCAACATCTTATGGAAGTCGTCTGGACGAATGGCCTTTCCGTCCAGGTACCAGCACACGTCAGGCGTGGGGAGGCCTCCCACCTGGAGAGGGCACATGACCGCAGCGTTATCGCCTTGGCGACTCCAGCGATACAGCGAGTGTATTCATGCACCGGGATGCGTGAGGGCGTCACCTTGAAGTCAATCCTACAGAAGCGTCCCTCCTCCACAGTTAGGTCTGGAGGTACCTGCAGGAAGCGAGGAGCGTAACATTTCTCCTGGATGGCCGAGCCCTCGTTTCCCCGCTCGTCGGTGCCCGTGTGGCGCCTCCCCCTGCGGGGAGGGGGACAGTGCTGACTGAGCTTCACCTCGCCTTCGGTGGCCTGACTTACTTACTGTGATGGAACAGGGATCACCATCAAGATGGCTGCCTGTGTGTGTGTGTGTGTGTGTGTGTGTGTGTGTGTGTGTGTGTGTGTGTGAGCCGTCTTTGTCCTCTGACAGCGTGGTGTCCTGAATAAGGGGACAGGAGGGATATCGACAGCTCAACACAGTGATTATGACAATTAAGCAAAAGGGTATTTATACCTTGAAGGCCAAAAAAAAGGTAGAAATGTTGCTAAATGATTATCTCCATGCTTTGGTTTTATTTCAACCGGCGGTTCCTCCTCCAGGCCGTAAAAACAAGCTATTGAGGGTTAGGGGTCTTGGCTCACGTCCATGGCAGCACGACGCAACATTAGCTGTAATGCTAGCTAGCCAAGTGGTCTAGGTGAGCTAGCAGTAGCCTCTGGTCCACGGGCAGATGCGTGGTGAAGAAACTAGGCCCCACATGAAACTGCTCACACCGAGCTGTGTGGATTATCTTCAGTTACTGGATTACGAGTTCTGGGGGGAACAATTGCTGTAGAGTTTTCTCAAATGTACTTTGTGTTTTGCAGTGTCATTATATTGGCAACTTACTGGACAAATCTGTAAAGAAAATGACCTGTTTAAGATTGAGTTGGATTTAATCTGGACAGAGTGAGTGGCAGCCAACTAGAATACATGAGTGATGTGTATTTACCAGAGTCCCCCTGTATGTCTTCCTTCTGGGGAATCTGGCTGGAACAGAAAACACTCATATAAGCAGAGGTCAACAGACGTTTGAACTTTGAAAACCAACCATTTGAGCTTGACTAAATGCCAGGAGGGCCACTCTGTCTGTGTGTGTGTGTTTGTGTGTGTCTTCTGACACAATGATCCTGTTGTGAAAGGGGCTCCTTCCCAGAAAGCAGGCCAGAAATAGCTGCTGACAAATGTGTGTGTGCATACACGTGTTGCGTGTGTGAGAGAGAGAGGATAGACGCCAAAAAGCCCTCTGAGCGACAGAACCTTTTCTGACATAATTATCCTACACACACACACACACGCACACACACACACACACACACACACACTAATGACCAGCTGCTTATTGCACGTTGTCTTGGGGACTCCATCAGGAGGCCCTGAGAGGGAAGAAGGCTCCCTGTGCAGCCATTCAACCCCAGATGACTAATAACGTGTGCGCTTCACTCGATAGCTAAATACATCGGATCGCCCCTGGGCGGGAGGATTTTGGTCCTGCTGACTGAATGCAGAGGCTCGTTGTCGTACCTGGTCGGGCTGGGAGTCTGAGAGACTGTCTTGGTCAAACGTGTAGTTGGCGTTGTCTGGACCCAGCAGCCTACGAGCCATGCGCTCCTCATAGGACAGTTTCTGTTTGAAAATGAAGCTGTATACTGTTAAATTGTAACTTCTCTCAGTTTTGTGATAGTTTGTTTCGGTAAACTATTTGAATGATGTATTCTTTTATGTTCAAACAGGCACTGGCACGTGTGTGTGTGTGCGCGTGCTTTGGTGGGAGGATTGTTTCGTAGTTGCTTTTGCACACACACACACACCTGGCTGGTTCTCCTCCTGGCCTCCTTTGAGCGCAGCTTCTTTTCCAGATCCTGGATGAGGGCGTCTTTGGAGCCCTGGATGTCTTCGTCTGTGGAGCGAGAGGAGGAAGGCCGAGGAGCCACGGCCTTCTTCAGGATGGGCTTGGGAAGGCTGAGGGAGGACAGCGAGAAGAAAAGGAGGAAGGAACGGACGCCAAAGATTCAGATCTATTTATTTACCTAATGTCATTTGTGACCCATGCACGCACGCTGACAGAGAGCCAGAGACAATGCTAATGGTTAGCAACGATGGCGACTTTCAACACCGCACAGCTCGGCAGCAATCTACATAAACAACACGATTTGGCTTTTAGGGCAAACATAAGCAACTAGCTCAATCTGCTGGAAAATATCAAAACGTATTTTTATAGACTAAAATAAAATGCAATGCTTAATCATTGGGAAATGCCCCCAGTGGACTCACATGCTTGGCGCTGCCTTGTAGCTGGCCGGCAAGGAGACCACAGCAGGAGGTACTCCGCTCGGACCGTTGGGAGTGTTGGGCTGCTGCAGAGAGGAGGAGGAGGAGGGAGGAGAGAGAGGGGAGCCAGGGAGGGATGGTGACACTGGAAGAGGCTGCTCCGGGAGGGAGATACCAGAGGAGGGGCCCCTTGTGGGGAGGAGAGGGCTGCGGGGGGCGGATGGGGAGCGGGAGGGAGAGGTGGAGAAGTGAGGCAGGTTGGAGTTGGGAGACAGCTTGGATGAGGAAAAGGGGGAGAAGGCAGACTGGGAGGGCAGCACGGAGCAGAGGTAGGCGGCGGGTGCCGACATGGCGTCCTGATTGGCCGGCAGGGTGGCGCTCCCCATCCCGGTGGCGCTGGGAATGCTGGGGGTGAGAGTGATGGTGGAACGCATGGTGGTGCGGGGGAGAAGGGATAAGGAGGATGGGATGGTGGAGGCAGGAGGACTAAGTATGGGGGCGGGGGAGGACTGAGGAGGCGCACCAGAGGACGCCAGGGGGGAAATGGGAGAGCTGATACTGGAGGAGGACTTTCCCATGCCGTTAGCTCGCGTCTGAATCTGAACCTGGGTCTTGGACTGGGCCTGGGACTGAACCTGGGTAAGGGACTGGGCCTGGGTATGGGACTGGGCCTGGGTATGGGACTGGGACTGGACCTGGGTCTTGGACTGGGCCTGGCTATGGGACTGGGACTGGGCCTGGGTATGGGACTGGGACTGGACCTGGGTCTTGGACTGGGCCTGGCTATGGAACTGGGACTGGGCCTGGCTATGGGACTGGGACTGAACCTGGGTATGGGACTGGGACTGAACCTGGGTATGGGACTGGGACTGAACCTGGGTCTTGGACTGGGCCTGGGACTGGGCCTGGGTATGGGACTGGGACTGAACCTGGGTCTTGGACTGGGCCTGGGACTGGGCCTGGCTCTGGCTCTGGCTCAGGCTTAGGGACTGCAACTGCGCCTGGCTCTGTGACAAGGACTCGGACACTGACTGAGTCTGGGAAAAAGACTGGCGTTGTGCGGACGTCATGTTAACTCCACTCTGGGTCTCCGTGGCGTTTGGACTATTTTGGAAGCTGCCGAGGTTCTGCTGGGAGCTGTTCTGGTTCTCCTGGGCCTCTTTCAGAACGCTGTCATAGCTGGGTGCCTGGAAGGCGGCCTGCGATTGGATGAAATGGCGTGGTCGCTCGTAGTTGAAGGCGCTCGGGGGGAAGACGCTGGGAGTGAAGGAGGGCAGGTCGGACAGGTTCATGGTGGGACCTCCTGACTGGAAGGGAGAACACAAACACATTAACAAAAAAGGATTAAAGGTTTAATTGTAGCATTTCTGATGGGGAAAGGACAAGGAGGACAACTTTTTAAACCATTTAACAATCTCAGTCAACACATAAGGGGGCTTCGTTTGTTAGATTTCCTCTTGTTCAATACTAGACATTTAAGTCTGGGCAAGACCGGGCAGAGGAGACAGATCTTCTATATTTCGGATTCATCACATTTAAGCCAGATGTTGGTTGCCACACATTGGTCCATCTAAGTTGTAGCAGCAGCTACAACTTTGTTCTTACAGGGAAACTGAGCTTGGTGGGGCTGAACATGGGCGTGTGGCTCTGCTCCTTGACTTGAGTCGGGGGTGGAGGGCTGGGCGTGTTGGCTCCGACAGTGATTCCCGGTGACCTTTGCCCCCCTGAGCTCAGCGCGCGCACCTCCTCGCTGCGACCAAAGGGTTCTTCGAAGGAGTGGTTGGCCGGCTGTGGGAAACTGACACAAACAGACGGGACAGTAAAGACGGGGGACGTGCAACGAGGAGCGAGCAGAGACTCAGGGAATCGGATCTGTGGGATCAGGCTCGGTCACTCAAAGACCTGTGAAGCCATTGCTGCTGTGGCTCTCCACCCGGCCTACTACGGAGCTGAACCCCTGTACATGGAAAGAGGCTGTTTTTTTCCGGATGGGGGTGGTCACAGGTGGTGTTTTGAAGTGACAGCTTAGTACAACGCTAAATGAATCAACTAATTTCATTCAAATTCAACTGTAATATCATTGTTTTTAATATTAGAAAAGTTAATTTATGACTGCTATTGCTTATTTGTGTTCCTGTTATGAGCCAAATTGGTCCATATCTACTATTCTCAAATTATTATTCATTCAGGTTAATATTTTTTCACATTCCGATTTTAAAGTCTAACTATTCTGACGAATAAAACGTTCTTTGCTCTTTGAAAGAGCGTACATGTAATACTATGCTATTATATTGTCATTATGTTGTCAGTGGCATAAAGTGGTCTGAAAATTGCAATAATATCGCATATTGCAATAAATGTTGATGCAATAATCGTGCAAAAAATCTTTGATATCGTGACAGCCCTTTATGTAACAAGTTGTGATGAAAATCACCTGCAGACTTCCTGAGGCTAAAGACAAGATCTGACAACCCTTAAATACACATTAACAAAATACAAAGTAAAACAGAGGAACAGGAAACCCTGACCCCGTGCATGGCGCCTCTGATGGAGAGATTCAAGTAACTCAGATTCAATATAATTACTCTACTTTTAAGAACTCTGGCTCTTCCTGCATTGTTTTTCTGAGGAGAGTCAACACTAACTTTACAAAAATGCTAAATGTCTATTTCATTTATTTCTCTGGGGTGGACATGTTGGCATCCCACTCATCCAGTGCTGATTTTGTTATTTCAGCGGACAAAGCCTCTGCATGTATCCAGATATGTTAAATGATGAGCAACCTTAAAAAGTAACTTTAGGTTTATGGATCACATGCTCTACGGCTGCCATCGCCAGATATCAATAGTTCTGCTCCCACTCCGGTCACTCTCTTCACGTAATCCAAAACCTGGCTGGTTCCCCACTATACTCCAGGAAGGAATGCTGTTCCCATGACTACCATGTGGGCTACGCAGGAACGCTGTGATAATCGCAGCCCTCTCACACACTAAGTCCGGGGAACGAGGTGTCGATATGCGCCACAAAATCTGTGGATGTAAACGGCCGGCATTGATGGATACGTGTTCAATCAAGCAACTCAGAGAATTACAGCTTGGATCCTAATTCCACGCAAACTATGAGCAAATTGTGTTTGTGTTGAGTTTTTAATTTTTCGAAAACAGTCTGGTCCCAATGGTTAAAAGTCAAATGGAAATATAAAACCTCCTAGAAGGATCTTTTGACTCTGAAATGAAATGAAATGTGAAGATACGTTTGGACCGGGACAAGCTTCAAAAACTATAAATACTTTAAAATGTACTGAAGGCCCTTTACATCAAAAGCTAGTACAATACGCAGAACTATTTTAGATTTGAGATATTTTAGATTTTCTAACTGTAAAAAAGACAAAAAACAGCATCTCGGGTTAAAAAAGGATTTAAATCGATGATTTTTAACTGCAGTATTAACGAGAGGCGAGGGACGGAGAAAGTGTGGGGTGCAGGGGGACAGGGTTCCAGAGGGGGCCCTGCTCCCGGGGAACAGTGCCTGGACACAGCGGGGGGGCATTGGCGGATATGAGGTGGCTTTCTCTGTGAAGAAAAGAATTTTGAACGGTTCTATTTTCTGTATGGAGTACAAGGGCAACATGCTCTCTGGTGCTAGAGGAGGGGGGGCAGGCTGTGTGTGTGGGTTATTTAGTATGGTGATAGTCTACTGTATGTGTATTCGTGTTTGGATGATTAACTCTGCAGAGCTATATTGGTCTTGGAATTCGAACATCAGCTGGCAGGTGCAGACAGAATGGTGACCCAATCCTTTAAACACACACAAGATCTGCATGGCATTGTGGGTAGGAGAATGCCAACCTATCCTAAGCACTCCAGCGGTAAGTTACCTCAACTCAGCCAGGGCCGGCTCAATATCCAGGGTTCATACACATTTTGACCAGTGGATTTCCATGACCCTTCCATGACTTCAAACAAAATTTACATGACCAAATAAGTGTGAAATCTCAGTGTATACATGAAAAAGTGAGAAAATGTAGTATTTAAACTAACAATGAGAATACCAAAGCATACAGTGTTTCCCCCACCATTCAATTCGGTCTCAAGATGTTATAATTATACAATTATCCACTATGGATGAGTATCGTTTGGGGTTTTCCTGATACCAGTGCTAAAACGATACTTATAAAACATACCGGTGCCTAAACAGTGCCATTGTGCAGGAACAAAAGATATGTAACCAATCCAACATAAATGCGGTATTGAAAGCATTTATGTTGGATTGACGCTCCTTGTGTGTCTCCATGTATTGACGTCGTGATTGCAGTAGGTGCAACACAGAAGAGCTGCGTTAGGCACAAGAGCATATCGTTTATCTGCCGTGTGACAGAATGTAGTAATTGTATATTATGTTGACGCATTGCAGCATAAAATAAACACAAAACGAAAAGAATCAAATGATCTCCTGTCATTCGAGGAGGAAAATTAAGTCACGTGCCTTAATAGCAGCTTAATACGGCTCAATGACAAAGAACGCCGAAGCAACGCCGCCACGCCCTCTGTTTACAACTTGGAACTGCTGCTAGCAGGCGGGCAGCGCACGTCGGAAAATGCCGGTGTTGCGTACAGCGCCGGAGGCCGAAGAGAGAGTCGTGCTGCTCAAACAAACTTCGCTAGCAGTCGCCCTCTGATGGGGTTTCTGTAGTAGCTTCGCTAGCAGCGGCGCCGTGATGTCTGCTTCCTTTAACACGGCTCGTTAATGCCGCTCTCCCATGTTTAAAATATATCATGTTCCGCCTCCACATTACTTACATTCTGCTCGTCCCGGGTCTTTGTTTGTCGTAACTCATGAGATGCACTTTTCCATATATAGCCAACCACGGTTAAATCTACACTTCCCTGACAAGGTGGATGATTCCTGAGCTACCAAACTTTTCAGTTAAGGCGCGTTTACACAGCCGCGGTGTGAATTATTGGCGCTGCGAGTATCCGAGCGTCCTGCGTCTCTTTAAAACCATATGAATGATTTCAAACGTAATCTTAAATGAACCACATGACCATAAAAATATAACAAATTTCCATGACTTTTCCAAAACTTTTAGGATTTTATTTCTTTCCATGACTTTTCCAGGCCTGGAAATGACCATTTTGAAATTCCATGACTTTTCCAGGTTTTCCATGACCGTACGAACCCTGAATATCATGAAATGAGACTAGATATTGCCTTACATTTAGGATATCGTAATATTATTGAAGATTACTTTATTTAAATAATGCATTTAGGGCTGGGCGGTATGGCCCAAAAATCCATATGACGGTGTTTTGTAAGATTCTGACGGTATATTACAGTATTTTTTTTGTAAGTAAACACATTCATTCATTGACCCCGAAAAGGACGCCGCCCAGCTGAACAGCTGTTCACCAGCCGCTGACCAACTTGCTCGCAACTAGCCAGCGAGTTAGCCCGTTAGCATGTTAGCTGCTGTGACTGCTAATGTTGCCACCAGAGGCAATACCGGCAAATTGACCAACTTTGCAATAACTCGTTTCTGGTCTAACTTACGTGGGATATTTCAAAAGCAAAACCCCTCCAAACGGCAGACACCGCTCCTCTCTTGGAAAAGGCCCAGCTGTACCCAGCATGCAGCTCGGTGGGGTAATTTATAAATGTACAATCATGTTTCTGTGTGACAAACTGTTTTGTCGTGTTTTTTCCCGTTTGAAGAGTTCAACAATCTGCTGCCTGCCGAAGAGCAACATGGGTTGTCACGATTATACACCGGTATGAAGGTGTGTGGAAAATCCATACCGTAAGGAAAATTGAAACCAGTATACTGCCCAGCCATAGCTGCATCCCAGTAAAGTGTTCTACGAGCCGTCTTTACCCACTTCATTATATGAAGTGTATAAGTACCATATTATAAGGACCATAAGTACCAATGGTCACCAATACCACAAAAGGGATTGGTCCATGTTGCTCTATCCTAAAGTCTAAAGCCCACATTTCTCCAATAAACTGATGAATCAGGTTGAATACTACTAGGTAAACATCATTATTTTTCCTGAAAGACACAGACACCATGTCTGTACTTTCCATGACGGATGAGATCATAGCTCTGGATAAAATATCACCAAACTTTACATGTGCTGTGATATCAATGCACCTCTATCCAGTATTTCACAAAAGCAGATTATTCATTTGTGGTGCAATAAAAAACTGCAAAAACAACCACAGCAGTGCATTGAAAACCTGGTGCCCGATCATACACCTGCATGTGAACACACTAACCGCTGATACACTTGTTAATCACTGACTGCTCTAACTAACTGTGCGCAGTGTTTTTAATATTTCCTTTCCAAAAAATAAAAAAACATCCCTCAGCTAAAGTCAGTTTGTCCTAACCAAGACAATTTTTAGCTAACTATCCAGTAACAGTATTGATAAAAATGACCATGTAATGTATTGATCCGTGTAAAGCGTTAGCTCCTTTCTGTTGGAGCCAAATACGGTTTTGATGATGATGTCGGTAACAGGACGGCAACACCGGTGAATGAGCCGTGCGCTGGTAGTGCCATGACCCGGCCAGGTGCCCATCATCATTGTAAACATGGTTTTTCGTGGGGATTAAACATTGGTTAAAGGGTCAGCAAAATGTCCATCAATGCTGCCAACATATGCGGGAACGCGATTCCCCTTCAACACCTCCAAATACAGCAATAAAAGCTCTTTTATTGCCCCGCATTGCCCGACCTGCAGTAGTTAATCGTGTAAATGTTTATGTATATTCATAAGATTTGACACGTAGATTCGTTGACATTAACATTACTAACTATTTTAAGGTAATTAACAAAAAGAAGAAGCTTTTGCAGCCTGGATTAGGACACCTTGACATTAGGTTTATATGCTGTCCGACAAACAGTAAAGCACAACACAATGAAGAGCCACGTAGAGAGAAGCAGCTCCAGAGCCCCTCAAAGCGAGAGAGTGAGTGTCCTGTTTCCGATCAGCTAATGTTACGCTTTATTATAATACGGGTAGATGAAATCCACAAGGGGGTGCATTATTAAAGCAATAAGGTACTTGAGGCAATACTTTATCTTCAATAATGTAAGAGTTCGGGGGTGTTGTTAGGTCCGACGCGCAGCGGAGGGCCGGCAACCCTCAAACTGTTGAAGATAAAGTACTGCCTCAAGAACCTTATTATACGGTTACCAGCAAAATTATAAATAGTAAGTAAATAACTGCCTTTCATTACAAAAAGGTTGTAGCTACCAAACGTGTATCTCATTTCAGTAGTCTAGAGAAAGATAGTCCCCGTACGTGCACGTAAACAGCATTGGGTTCCGCACCATCTCATTCCTTCACATCGCTGATGACGTCGACCTTAATTGTCCGGTTGCAAAAGCTTGTATTGCCTGAAACCGATAATGTGTGGGATTTCCGGGTCTTATTTCGGCGATCGCCACTGAGCTAAAAGCTAAAATGTCAGGCAAAACCTGTTACTCTGAGTGCGGAGTGATACAGAACGCTCGGGTCAATGTGAACAGCAACTGTACATTATCGCTCAATAATGCACCCCCCCCCCCATGACTCGCTCTCAACCAATCACAACGCTGGATTTCATGGACCCGTATTATAACGAGCGATAATGTACAGTACCGGTTCCATATCACTGCACACTCAGCAAGTAACTGGTTAGATTTTGCGTGACCGTTAGTTGACATTTCAGTTTTTAGCTTGACGGCGATCGCCGAAAAAATACCAGAAACACCACCAATGATCGGTTTGGGGCAATGCCAGCTTTCGCAAACGGACAATTAAGGTGGGGCCTAACTACACCCCGAACTGTTACATTACAGCCTCTCGTACCTTAATGCTTAATTCTAATACGGTTAGGTGCAAACAAGCATTCTGACTGGTTGAAAGTACTGTACACCTGTTTACATTGACCTCAGCGTTCCATATCAGTGCGCACTCAGATGTGACCATTATTGTTGATATTTCAGAAATGCCGCAAATGACCGGCTGCGATTCACTAACGCTACGGTTCATTAACATTACGGTTCATCAGCGTTAAGGTTCATTAATGTTAAGCTTCATTAACGTTAGGGTTCACTAATGTTACGGCTCACAAATGTTATAGTTCATTACATGGTGGTGGTTATAATTTCAAGCCAGTGATCGATGCTAACATGCTAAGGACACTAGCATGCTGGGTAGGCTAGTGTCATTATTAGGGTTCATTAACATTACGGTTCATTAACATATCGGTTCATTAACATCACGGTTCATTAATATATTGGTTCATTAACATATTGGTTCATTAACATCACGGTTCACTAATATATTGGTTCATTAACATATATCGGTTCATTAACATCATGGTTCATTGATATATAGGTTTATTAACATCACGGTTCATTAACATATTGGTTCATTAACATATTGGTTCATTAACATCACGGTTCACTAATATATTGGTTCATTAACATATATCGGTTTATTAACATCACGGTTCATTAATATATTGGTTCATTAACATATTAGTTCATTAACATATTGGTTCATTAACATCACGGTTCACTAATATATTGGTTCATTAACATATATAGGTTTATTAACATCACGGTTCATTAATATATTGGTTCATTAACATATATAGGTTTATTAACATCACGGTTCACTAATATATTGGTTCATTAACATATTGGTTCATTAACATCACGGTTCACTAATATATTGGTTCATTAACACATCGCTTCATTGACATTACGGTTCATTAACATTACGGTTCACTAATATATCGGTTGAGTAGTGTTAGGGATCCTGAATACTTCATTAACAATACGGTTCATTAACATTACGTTAGTATCAGTCTCCTGGCAACAGGCGGCCGCTGTGCCACTTGATATTTAATTATTTTTTTTAAGAAACTTAAAACTTGCCTCGTTTGACAATAACCGAGCAGCGTCGTTGGACAACATTACCGTTAGCTTCATTTGACTAAACACTATCTGATGCCACGGAGCCCAGAAATAGACCGCGGTCCGGTCCGCGTGCTGCAGACACGGCGGCAGCTGTTCGGACACCGAGGAGTCGCGCTGGGAGTCGGTGTCGAGCGGACGGGCTCCACTGAGGAGCCGAAGGGGGACGTTAACGGTACAGCACACGGTGCTTCCTTACCTCGTGTCTGCCCCACTTTCAACACGCACGCGACTGTCCCCGCGTGCAGAAAGACCACCGGGATGAAGCGCGAGGTGACACCGCGCACGCACGAGGCAGAGGGTCCTCGGGGTCGCGCGGGTCCAGCCGATTGGCTCGAAGCTCAGCATTGTCATCACGATTGCATCTACGTGACGTCAGCGGTTCGGTACCCAGTCTGCTCTCTGACTGGCGGCATCTTCTAAAAGTAGGACTCTTCTATTATTCAATGTACTTTTACATTAATTTGAGTTTGTGCAGCCCATCTAAAACTCTGTATATATTTTTTCATGAATAAGCCTAATCAATATAATATCCCAATCATTATCATGACGTTCTTCATTAAAGTAAGTCTCGTGAAAGAAAGACAAACTTAAAAAGAAAGCAGATCGAAAGAAAGAAAATGAAAGTCGGGTGAACTTGGAGATGGTCTTCTTCTTCCCGCACGGAATGGTGAAACTGCGCCCTCCTCTGGATTTAAAGAGGAAGTGCACGTGTGGTCCTGAACTATTTTTAAATGGATAGTTAAATGGACGATACACTCTTACAAAACAAATCTGTGTGAATGAATAATTGATTTCTCAGTAATGACAATAATGCCTGCAAGTAACTACGGGGTCCGGGGTCAGAGGTCATTTCTGCATGTGGGGGATGAGCGCAGTTTCTTTTACTCTGCTCTGTGCATGCTGGGGTCAATGAATAATGCTAATAGAAAATGTGTGTACATTTCACTCACTCTGCAACAGGCTTGTTGTCTTCTACAGGGCTGTCAGGCCACTCAGGGGGGGGCAGTGTCATGGAGTCGGGCAGCTCGGGGGGAAAGTCGTCGGCGCTCTCACCGAAGGAGGCAGTCTCATGTTGGAATGCTGCCTCCTTTCTCCGGAGGGGAGGAACCTCCTCCTGCTGACCAGCGGCCTCCGCCTCCAGCTGCTCCTCCAGGTCTGCAGGACAAGAGCGTGGGGTCACTCACAAGGCCGACCATGTCCACAGCTGCGTGCCGTTCAGCAGACTGACTGTGCCACGGGCCGTGCCAATGAGCCGTCTAACCGTTGTAGACCTCCAGGACGGCCGAGCAGGATACCCTGCCGAAGGGGTTGAGAGCCACGCACTGAAACAGGCCGGAGTCTTCTGGAAAGGCCTCGGTGATCACCAGCGTGCACAGCTCCTCTGCAGCAGGGCCACACACCAACATCAATGAGGTTTACTGTGACGACGTCATCCCAGGATGAACGCTGCACGCAGAGTGCTCAAACTCAGGAACCAACGCATGTTGTTTGTGGGAAGCCACAAGCCACACACCAAAATGATCTAGGAATGATCTCTCCATTCGAATATGTTATTAATCAAATATGACTGCATGCTAATTGAGTCCATTGGTTTTCAAGCTGTTCCTCCGAGCGTCCACATGGAGGTGCCAGGTGGCCACGGTCTCAACGCAGTTATGTGTGCAGCAGAATACTCGCTACAGGCAGAAGGAGTTTGTCTGGGAATTTGTTTGGTGTATTCGACATGACATCATGTTGTCACATTCAGTCCTCCCCCTCTGACGGCTATTCTAAAGATCCAACCTGGGATGTGCATTAGGAACTCATACACTGGTTCAATAGGGTTATCCCAGAGGTAGGTCCTCTTTAGCATAGGGGGCCTTTATATGAAGCAGACGAGAGAAAACAAAAGAGAACATGAAGAGTAAAGTCCCTTTAAAGTACACTCCCTTTATAAACATTATCACAGGACCAATACTCTACCTGGCACTGATCCCGAGCAGGCCTCTGGGAAGACAAGCAAGGAGAAAAGACATTTATTTTAGAAGTGAACACCAGATAAAAATAGATCCAAGCTATCAAAGTGAAGCGGGCTAAACTTCCACCTCATAACATTGTCTGATATGAAGTCAGATGTCGTATAATACTGAAGTCACAGCTACAAAATACTTCTGCTTGGGTTATTGGAGCTAAGATCACGTCGCCTCCACCCTCGGCCCACCGTCACACACGCTCTCACTCTTGCGCAGTATCCTGAAATCGTCCGAGTCCAGAACTTGCTCGTCCTCTCTGTACCACATGACCTGCAGGGGGGGGGTTCCCCTCAGCCTGCATTCCAGGACCACCAGCTGACCGTTCAGCGTGGACACATCATGGAGACACTGGTAGCCATGGCGAGGGGAGAGGAGAGGAGAAGGGAAAAGAGGAGAGAAGAAGAGGAGACAGGAGAGAGGACAGAGGAAGAATAGGGAGGACAAAATACAGAGGAGAGAGGAAGAGGAGAGGAGGAAAAGGGCCGGTGTTAGAGAGTAATTAAGTAATCTTTCATGTGGCATAAAAAGGTCTAGATTTTCTTTGCTCGACACTAATTAACTAACAGAGTGTAAAAGACAAATGCGTCTGGTGTTTGGCTCGGCTGCAGAGGGGATGGAGCGGCTCTGGGAACAGTGCTGATCCCGAATGAGGTGTAAATGGCCTCAGCTGCTGCTTGTTGACTGATTTGTGTCCCTGATAAGCAGTGGGGGAGAGAGGATGAAGAGCGCGGAGCAAACCGACTCGTTGTTCCTGCGAGCACTACTCAACACATAAAAGTGCTTAAACGGCAGAAAAGTGTCCGTGTCTGCCTCATTCAATTGAATATAGAATAGAATTGAACTGGCACCATAGTTTAAATGGTGTTCTACCTTGACAAAAGTGGGGGCCACTCCTCCTGAATGCTGTTGGGTGTGATCGGGACTCTGGGTCTGTAACGGAAAACAGTACGTTTGTTTCAAGGCGACATCTTCACTCCACTCATTGGCTGCTCTGTTGAAGTTACCCTCTGAGGGCTGACACACAGCGGCTGCACCAGGCTGGAGTTTCTGTGGGCCGCCGCGCTGGAGGAGGAGGAGATGGTCAGGGACATGGTGCTGGTCTTCTTCTGCACCCTCTGGACGCTGCACAGCGGCACACAGGAAGCCATGACACCTGCTCTCTGGATCTATTACATATGTGCTGCTGGTCTAACAAAAGCTACACAAGTACACTCCATGTCTATAGATACTGTGTGTGTGTGCGCAGTAACTCACTGAGCCATGTTTCAAGCGTTCCAGGAGGCGGTGATGGAGGTTGTTCTCCCTACTGTACAAAGAAAGAAGCACAGAGCCGGACCTGTTACTCTCTCTCTGGGTCTCAGGGCTGCTGCTGACATCCAGGTGGGAATAGATGTTTGTCCCTCGAGGTGTAAGGACACAGCAGAGACCCAGCACTCTTCTGCACACCCAAATAACAAGAATAAATAGTGCCAAGGCACTGTTGAGCAAGGGGTCGAGATCTCTGCGCCTGTCGATGCGCAACAGCGCAAATTCAGTTTTCTACAAACAGAATTTGTCTACAAATATAAACAACAACTAATGTGTGTGTGTGTGTGTGTGTGTGTGTGCACAGATATGCGCCGTATCAGCCGTAGTCCGCACTGCGCAAAATGCAAATCTAGATATCCTTGAAATACATTTGTAGCAAAACTCAGTGGAAGCAGTGAAAGCACCATGTTATTGAACACGCAGCGAGTGGAAAAATGTTGGTCGATTGGAGGGTTAAAAGCAAACCAAAGTAGCGTAGCTGGACACAGTGTTTAATACCTGTGTTTGTTCTAAAAAGGGCTCATCGATTGACAAGTTAGATTCATTTCTGAGATAAATCCTCCAGCAGTGTAAATTTGAACAATACGCTGAGTGGCAGAAACACTCGAATATGAAGCCTGCAAAATCACAGCTGACAGTTTCTCTACCTGTCTATTATTGAAATAAATGCAATATACGCTAAAAACAGTCATCATATTCACCACAGGGTTCTAGTGTAAGAAAAAAAGCCCTGAGTCATGTCACACATGTCCAACAGATCCAAATACATATACTTTGGTTTATATGTTTCACACATCGATGAGCTAATTGCTTCCTTTTAAACTCGTCTGGTCTCCCCTGTCTGTTGCAGCCGTTGAGCGAGCAATGGGCTGTAATGTAATGTTAGAATAAGTGTTTGGGGCTTTCTGACAGACATTTGGATCCCTTTATGAACCCTTCCGTAAAGCCCAAGTCATTACAAGTGATGTTAAAAACGGGAGGACCAGTGAAAGCAGAGAGGCGTTAAAAACGCAAACAAAGAGGACGGCTCCTGTCTTCAGTCTGTCATATTCAAATGTATACATTTAAAACAGAAGATGCAAAAACCCACATGGAATCAGACGGGATTTACTATTTTATTTTTTTTGAAAAAAATTATTTAAAAAGCTTTAAATACCCTCTATTATAAATCCTATTTTTTTACTTGAAGTACAGTGAAGTGCTGTCCCATCTGCGCCATTTAAAGCCCCGACAGACTATTTACCAGGTGATGTCCGTTTAGTGCCTGAGAGTCCAGGGCTCAGGGTTTAGGGGGACGTTGGTATTGGGCCTTAGTCTAACAACGGCCCCGCTTCCTCCCAGAGGGCTTCTCAGCAGCTCGCGGCTCCTAAATGCTGAGGCAACGATCCCGGCCTGCTTTGTGCCCACAGGGGCGCTGCCCCGGCCCCCAGAGAAGGAGCTGACGGAGGAGGCACAGCTTCAGGTTTCCAGGCTAAATTTAACTCCTGAGCACAGCAGAGACTGTCTGACCTGAGATAAATCTGCTCACACACACACACACACAGACGGGCACGGGAGGGTAAACCGCTCCTTGACCCCCTTCATTTGAGTTTTCCATCTCTGAGTATCGGTTATTAACCATGCTGGGACACCAACATCCACCTCTACTGAACCTTGTGGAAACCAGAGGATCTCAGCTGAAGAAGAAATAGCCGCAGCACATGGACGTCCAGCCCCCCCCCCCATAATCACACAGCAGGTGTGTGTGCCTCCGGCAGCTAAAACAACAGCTGCCTCTAACCCAGGGGTGTCAAACTCATTGTAGGTAGGGGGCCACATACTGTCCACTGTGATGTTACGCAGGCGGACCAGTCAAATCATCGCCAGTGGTCCGGTAGAGGGGGGGGGGTGGACACGGGTGATCCGGTTGCCACGCAGTCATTTTTGAGCGGGCGCTGCTGCCTGGAGGGACGCTGTCGGCGACCCCCCTGGTCGAACGCATGCGCTCACTCACAGAGTGCGGCCCCCACTGGGCTTTTTAGGGCCGGATCCGGGCCGTGGGTTTGACACGCCTGCTTTAACCCCTCGCATCAATTGTGTCTCTGTTACATAACTGAAGGATTTAGAGCAGCGGCACCAAGCCGCATGGTGCAGGGTGATGGAGACATGCAGGGAGGGGGGGCAGGTTGAACAACCACCGAGCACATGTTGATCACAATGTGAAGACAAGTTGTGAGAATCAGACTAAAAGGCTTCATGTCATTTAATATTGCCTATCTGTAAAGTTGGGGATGTCACGAGAGGCCGATTTAAAAGTGAATGAACACATGGAAGCAGCAGTAGTCTTAGGATCTGAATGTGGATCGGATCCGGCATTTTAATTGTGCTTATGCAAATAAACCACCACAGATGACGACATGAATTAAAATGATCATTTGGCCCGACTCTGGGAGGGTGGTGATAATCGTTTGACAAAGGCCTCGCTAGATATCTGGGTTCATACAGAGAGAGGTGGGATTAAAAAAAAGAATCATCACCCTGGACCCTGCATTTCCCATAATGCAACTTGCAATAGATCCTCTCTACCTGATACATACTGTTGTGTTCAAAATGAAAAAACTCCGGACGAACAAAGGATAACTCGGATCGAAAAGTTATAATCCAAAAAAATGTAATAAAGAGGTATTGGGAGTTTTCCATAGATAGAGTGGTGCAATGAGCTATTACACTGAGTAATTCAATGTTCAATGTAACTTGGATTTGGAATGTCTCTCAGTCAATATCAGTTTTGGTGCTATCAAGAATTACATGTATGCATTTCGGTTAATTACAATCATAGCTGTTCTATTGATTACAGTGGTTTTACAATATTCTCATTACTTTATTGATTACATAGTTCCAGAATCATGGCTGTATTCGGCTGTACACTAAAATCATTGTATTAATAGTTAATTTATGAACTGGGTTGTCAGTTTATTTATAATATCCTACAATACCAATGTGGTTCACAGCAGTATTGCAGAAATATATTATATAGATATATTATTAATCAAGATCCCATGAAGTAAATAACAAGTACACCAAGTGCAGGTCAATTCACAAGTGGACAATATTTGCTGAACCCGATACACATTAAGTGTACTGCAGTCTCTGACTGAACTAACTGCTTCTTGATCTTTATCCCTTCTGTAAGATACACATTGTACACACACAGCAAATAGCTCACACCCACCCACCTGCAGGGTTTATTTTTACCTGTATGGTAAATGTAGCTGTAATTATTACAACATAATCAATAACTGACTCATTTTACAGGTGTTTTTAATTAGAGGGACCTTTATGATGGTGTTCATTGTCATATGTAGTCATGGAAATTTGAAAAAGTTTTAATTGACTTAAATATTACATCTGCCTGGAAAAGTGGATAACAGCAACCCAACAAACAGATGTTCTGCTATTGGGTTTTTTAACACCGCGTGTCCTCCTGGGACAAAGCCTCCACTCTTATTCTTGGTTGCATGTCACCGCCACCTGTTGCCCCAGATGAGAGAGTGAGAGTCATGATGGGGAACCTGGTCATTTTGTTTCCTTTATGCACAGTTACCAGTATGTCATCACATCTGGCAGCATAGGTGGGAAAGGTGAGGGAAAGCACTGCAAGGTGATTTACGTGTTAGCTGTTGCCATGGAAATGTCCTCCTGCTTGAATTATTTTTGGCTTGTGAAATGGATTCTAGACAGTAACATGAGATCCCTGCATTTCTCTGCACTCTACTTTTTAACTTAGATGCCTGCATTATTATTCACCACAGAGGAGCTGTGCTAAATCCCACGAGCAGATTTCGGGGGAAAAGAGCAGGATACTAACGCCCACCCACGATCCTCCTTGTTAAATTTAAACTAACCACCCACTGGCTAATTGTAGCCCTGCAGCCCACAGCAGCTCGGCTGAATATTCCAACGGAGCGAGATGAGTGTTGGAATCTACGTACAATAATAACTAACTCTTCTTCGAGCTACAAGGAATCACAATATACGGAACAATAAAATCTGACGGCACAGGAGGACTTACGAAAGTCAACACAAATATTTGGTTTGCACAGTGTGAAACTGCTGTTTCACTTCATGCATGCAAATCATTGGGAATCTAAACCGTACACAACTGTAGCAGAAAAAACAACTACTGTATTGGGATGGTAAGGTTGGCAGTTGGGAAAATACTATAATGACTATTTAAAATATATGTATATATTTATGTATATAATTTTATTTCTCTATGTGTAGTAAAAAAACAACAACACGTTCACAAGTTGTTTTGTGCATGCAGTGCCGTTCTTCCGTTCGGTTACCGCTACTACTCGTTCGCCCGATTACCCCCTAACCCTGTCAAACTTTTACATGATGATACGTTATGAATGGGATCAACAAGTCATAGTGTTTACCATCTGGTACAAAATTGTTGTACCTAATGTTAAGATACTGGTCCTGTTACTGTAATACATTCACTGTTTGGCGCCACAACTTGAAAAGTGAGTCAAGTGTCTAAGATTCTATTTCGAGACAATGAATATGTGCACAAAAGAAGAAGATGAAAATCTAATTATTGTAAAAGACAAAAAATTTTGGTTTCAAAATGTAATTTCTAATGGTTCACTGAGATGTTCATTTATTGAGATGTTCTCGGTTGCATCATCATAAAAAAAGCTCTTTACCCTCCACATCTCCAATTCTACTGCTAGCAGGACCAATTTAGCCCCGCGGGATCAGCTGATCTCTCTGTCCGCCAACCCACGGCTCAGCGTCTGATCACGGCGTCATGAAGGCATGCCGGGTTCGCACTGTGAACCCCCCTTCCCACCACCCACTCTGCTTTGGCTGGTATGCCTTGTGTCGCCTCACCCTGCTGGCTATTTAACTGACACCTTTTTCACTTCTACCCTTTAAACTCCCAAACGGATGTCACAGATTGACTCAGGAGCAAACATGTCAATACATATAGAACATATATATATATATATATCTGGATACAAGACAGAGAGATAGATAGATAAAGAAAAAGGATTACAAGTGGTAGATAGATGTAGATATATAAATATAAACGGACAGACGGATAGATATATAGATAGATAGATGGAAAGATGGCGGGATCGTATTTTATATAAAGATATAGACAGATAGATGGTTCGAAAGGTGGATAGAACAATAGATGGATGGAATGATAAAAGGTTTAGTATTGGGGTAGTTGGATAGATAGATATGTATTGGATGGATAGAGGCATAGATGGATATATATATATATATATATATATATATATATATATATGCATTTCGGTTGTGTGTGCGTGTATTTAAAGACAGAGTGATAAATGGATATAGTTTAGTTTGATGGATGGATGAAATTATAGATGGATAGAATGATAAAAGGATGTATAGAGAGATGGGTGGAGGCATAGGTGGATTGATAGATTAATGGATGGATAAATTGATTGATAGAGTCGGTCTGGTGGACACATGACACAGCATATAAATTTAGCTCCAGGCAGATCCTCACAGCTGTCCTCTTCTTTCTGACTTGTAACTTATTCACCACATTCCCTCCAACACTCAATCTATAACGTGCAGGATCAGGAGCATGACCCTTCAAGTGAAATACAACATGGAATTATCTGATTACCAGAGCAGCAACAATCACAACACAACCATGACACAGAACATTCCTCCACTCAATTTTTTAACTCCTTTCAGGACTCGTTTGTACTCTGGTTTACTTTGTTGTTGTAAGTGGACCAATGTCCTGCACTAAAAGGATCGCAGTATCATTGTATCTCGATATGTTGTAATTCTAATGTCAAACACATAACAGCAAAAAAACTGGCCCAACTGCCCTTTCAACACACAGTTCTATCCCAATATGTGGACAACTTTAACAACATGTCCTGCTTACCTGTCTGGCCTTTTCCCAGCACGCTAGAAACAGCAACAAGTATTGATCCAAAAGGAAAGTGTAAACCATCCAAAAGCCAAATGCCAAAGGCTATGTGACAGTTCGCCGGGCTGCCTGGTCGCCGGACGCTCCCCACTCTGGGCGAACACACAGACAGGGGCATGTGTGCGTCTGAGGGTGGGGGGTTAGTGAGGGAATCTGAGGCTGTGACGGACGCGCAGGAGGGGTTCAGTGGGAGGGGTACCAAATTTAGAGCGGAGTGTGGCCTTGGTCAACAGTGCCGAACTCAGTGCAGAACAGGAGGAAAGCTCAGATGAGCTCCAGCATAGGGATCATTGGCTGCATGCTTTCACAACAATTAGGGACAATTTAAAAAAATGTGGTGGACGTGCGGCAGTTGGAGGCTCTGCGATCCTAACTTAATCTAAAAGTGTGAGTCCAGTAGCCAGAAAACCTGCGACTGGTGCCAGACGGTCTTCAGGGGACACTTGAGATGAGTCCGTTGGAAATGAGAGTCGGAAGTAGACAGAGAAACTGAGAACCCTATCTTAAACACAGAGATTTCAATTCAATTCTAACCCTTTTCGAGGTTATTGACCAAAATAAATCTGAAAGCATATGAAAGGCTGTAAACGTAGAGTAAAAGAAAAATGAAAATGAAAGGAAGAAAGAAAGAGGGTAACGATGAAAGGAGAGACGTTGAAGAAGGAAACTTAATGCGGTTGTATTTTTTACGTTTTCAGTGCTCCAGAATCCAGTTTTATGCTCCTGTTATGGAGTGCTTTTATTTTGAAACTTGTCTACCCCAGAGACCACGAGTAGGCTCCTGTTACTAGGGTGAGTCTCATAACCTGCGTTCCAAATCGCATACTGTTTTCCCCCTTTCAGTACATACTGCAGCTGCCCTTACAAAGTACGTAGTGCTGCATACAGTACATAAGTGGACAAAATTGTTGGTACCCTTCCAATAATAATAATATTATAAACAAACTATGAAATAGAAATGGCCTGGGCAAATATGATGGTACCCTGAACTTAACATTTAGTTGCACAACCTTTTGAGGAAATCACTGCAATCAAGCAATTTCTGTAACTCTCAATGAGACTTTTGCACCTGTCAACAGGTATTTTGGTATTGTTATTCAGATATTAGCTGTCTCAGATTTGAAGGGTACCTTCTCCAGACTTCATGGTTCATCTCCTTCCACAGATTATCAATATCAGGGCTCATAGAAGCCCACCAGAATGCTCCACTGTTTTGCTCTTAGCCATTCACGGGTGTTTTTAGCTGTGTGTTTTGCGTCAAAATACTGTTGGAGGAACCATAACTGAGACCAAGCTTTCTGACACAAATTTGGCTCCTGAATGCCTTAAAAGTCTTGAGATTTAATTGTACTCTACTCGGATTCAAGACACCCTGTGCTAGATGATCTGGAAGCAGTTAAAGACAACAAAACCTGGATGACCTGCAGTTTCCTGGGCCAGAACACATCCTAAATCAATGTTCTAATTATGTACGTATTATGTTTCTCTAGCATTGTCTTGGCAACCAGCACCACCATTAAGAATCTAAGAGCTATTGTTTATCAGGATATGTCTTAACTTTTATGGAGAGCTTTTTTCAACTGCATAACTTTTAAAACATCAGGCACATCCTGTTTCAAAGTAGTGCATACATTTTTGTACATGCATTGGTCACTTTATATATTTATATATATCGCGCTCCTTAAACGCTGGGTTACTTGTGATTCCTAGAGTCTTAAAAGGTAGGATGTGAGCCAGAGCCTTAAGTAATCAAGCTCCTCTGTTGTTTGATAACACTTATAATAAGGGCTGGTAAACCAGGACCAGCCCTTAGCTAAGCTGCTATAGGTCTAGACTGCCGAGAGACTTTTCCATTACAGATCGCACTGAGCTCCTCTCTCCTTTGTTCTCTCTCCATCTGTATGAATTCATGTTCCATTAATGCCGATCGGTAATTCAACTTTTTCCAGAGTGTTTGTGCTGTCTCATCTGTTTCCAAGGATCATGGTGTCTGGAGCCTGGTCCTCCCTCACATACACTGCTACTAGTCTTTGTGCTGTCTCATCTGTTTCCAAGGATCATGGTGTCTGGAGCCTGGTCCTCCCTCACATACACTGCTACTATCAACAATAGTAGTATTCGCATATATTTTGTTGATACCTTTACTTTTTTATTTTTAGTTCTTCTACTATATCCACTTGCTAAAGTCCATTTATGGGTTTTTTTCCTGTACCGTTGTGAGGTTTAAGGACAGAGGATGTTTACAGATTGTAAAATTGTCTGAGGCAAATTTGTGTTTTGTGCCGTTGAGCTAATATACAGTGCATCCGGAAAGTATTCACAGCACTTCACTTTTTCCACATTTTGTTATGTTACAGCCTTATTCCAAAATGGATTAAATTCATTATTTTCCTAAACATTCTACACACAACAACCCATAATGACAAAGTGAAAACTGTTTTTTGCAAATTTGAGCAAATCTGTTAAAAATAAAGAACGAAAACATAACATGTACATAAGTATTCATAGCCTTTGCCATGACACTCAAAATTTAGCTCCGGTGCATCCTGTTTCCACTGATCATCCTTGAGATATTTCTACAACTTGATTGGAGTCCACCTGTGCTAAATTCAGTTCATTGGACATGATTGAGAAAGGCACACACCTGTCTATATAAGGTATCACAGTTGACAGTGCATATCAGAGCATAAACCAAGCCATGTCCAAGTCCAAGGAATTATCTGTAGACCCCTGAAACAGAATTGTATCGAGGCACAGATCTGGCGTAGCGTACAGAAAGATTTCTGCAGCATTGAAAGTCCCAATGAGCACAGTGGCCTCCATCATCTGGAAATGGAAGAAGTTTAGAACCACCAGGACTCTTCCTAGAGTTGGCCGCCCAGCCAGACTGAGCGATCGGGGGAGAATGGCCTTGGTCAGGGAGGTGACCAGGAACCCGATGGTCACTCTGACAGCTCCAGCGTTGTTCTATGAAGAGAGGACAACCTTCCAGAAGGACAACCATCTCTGCAGCACTCCACAAATCAGGCCTGTTTGGTAGAGTGGCCAGACGGAAGCCACTCCTCAATAAAAAAGCACATGACAGCCCGCCTGAAGGACTCACAGACCATGAGAAACAAAATTCTCTGGTCTGATGAAACAAAGATTGAACTCTTTGGCCTGAATACCAAGCGTGATGTCTGGAGGAAACCAGGCACTGCTCATCACCTGGCCAATACCATCCCTACAGTGAAGCATGGTGTGGCAGCATCATGCTGTGGGGATGTTTTTCAGCAGGAGGAACTGGGAGACTAGCCAGGATTGAGGGAAAGATGAATGCAGCAATGTACAGAGACATTCTCGATGAAAACATGCTCCAAAGCGCTCTGGACCTCAGACTGGGGCGACGGTTCATCTTCCAACAGGACGACCCGACCGGAAGCACACAGCCAAGATAACAAAGGAGTGGCTTCGGCACAACTCTGTGAATGTCCTCGATTTGCCCAGCCAGAGCCCTGACTTGAACCCCATTGAACATCTCTGGAGAGATCTGAAAATGGCTGTGCACTGACGCTCTCCATCCAACCTGATGGAACATGAGAGGTTCTGCAAAGAAGAATGGGAGAAACAGCCCAGAAATAGGTGTGCCACGCTTGTGGAATCATACCCAAGAAGACTTGAGGGTGTAATTGCTGCCAAAGGTGCTTCAACAAAGTATTGAGCAAAGGCTGTGAATACTTATGGACATGTTATGTTTTCGTTCTTTATTTTTAACAGATTTTCAAAAAACAGTTTTTACTTTGTCATGGGTTGTTGTGTGTAGAATGTTGAGGAAAATAATGAATTTAATCCATTTTGGAATAAGGCTGTAACATAACAAAATGTGGAAAAAGTGAAGCACTGGGAATACATTCCGGATCCACGGTATATAATAGTATGGGTATTAGAACAAATGTATTCCCACATTTTAGTGCAGTTTGCTGGTCAAAGGTAATTTTGGTCTGGTATGAGCAGTGGTTAACATTAGCTAACGCAAGCTCCACAGAAATCGGTGGCGGCCACGCTTCGTCATTTTAATGACCCAACTTGTTACTGGTGTCAGGGTTGGGTAGGAAGGCAGGACTAAAATGCAGAGTTCTAACGAAAAACGACTTTAATAGTCAAAAAGGCAAAATAAAGAAAAGGCCAACGGGCAAAAACACATACAAGTACCGGGGGGGGGGGGGGGGGAGGCTGGCAGGAACGAGGAACATCCAGGACAAAAGACAAGGACCATCCGGAACAATAGACAATGATGCGACAAGTGACACAAGAGACGCACGGCTTAAATACACTAGGGAGGTGCAGGTGATTGGACACAGGTGGAAACAATCAGACGATCACAGGGGATGACAGGACCAGGCAGGAAGTGAAGTTACCTGGGGACACGAGTCGCAGAAAACTACAAAATAAGACAGGACGTGAACCACACCGTGACAACTGGTGCATTACTGGAAGTGTTAACATCAACCACCCCTACAGCCACTTGTAGCCATGCAACGTTTGATCCAGCAACAGGATGCCTGACTTAAGAGACATTAGTATATCTTACTAAAGTCTGGAGAAACTGAAATGAATGCCCAAATGTATGACTTACAGTATATTATGTTGACTTGCCCTCAGTTTTTGAAGGTGTTGCCTCAGACTCTCTGTCTGAGCTTCCACTGGATAACCTTCAAGTAATAAACTATAGTTCCTGCATAACGGCCATTGAGGATTAAGCTGGAGAAGGTTGTTTGAATGCAGTTCCTAAAAATAAAAGCAATAAACCACCACAGAACACCGCTCATCATATTTATTATTGTCTCACCATCTCTCATCTCAAAGATATACATCGGCCCAGTGCATAGAATAAAACTCAGTATGGGAAAGAAATGAAATGGTCAATGGCAATATACACTCTCAAATATTTACCTATATAAAATGTCGTGTTTTTGGACTTTACACATTGCATTTTTCCAAATGTTACTCAACATTTCTTGTCATCATCACTTACTCAGGAGTATACTCCTCCTCCTCCTCCCCTGCCTCCTCGTCATAACCATCAAGGACATATAGTTATTGCACATTGCAGTCTGGCACCTATTTTCATGTTAAAAGGAATTTCCTCCCACTGTTTTTCTTAAATTGAGTTTCTGATGAGCAGGTCTAGAAGCTCAAAGTGACCTCCATGTTCCTTCTGTGAACCGGCACTTGACCCAAGCCAGCGACTACGTCCTCCAACTCTGACCTTCCCTTCCATACAGACTGAAAACCAATTCCTACATCACCTCTATCAGGGCCGGCTCTCTGCCGTTTTTAACACTCTTCATACTTTTCGGTTGATCATCGATGGACTTTAGCGGAGTACTGGAATGTTTCACATGAAAGAATTGAAATGAATGTTCGTACAGGAGTGGTCCTTCAACATTAGCCAACAACTTTAGCCAAGACAAAGAGACAATTGCAGCTATGGAGTCTGTGAGACATGAGGACAGGGAAATGTAGAGGAAGAGACGATGGAGATCAAGCAGAGACAGGAGAGTACAGGACGCTGAGGCAATGAGAGCGACATTGTCTGGAGGAAGATGTAGTTGGAAGAGCGCTGATCTCTTGATCTCATTAACGCAGCAACGCCCAAATGTTCAGCACAGGGAGATAAGGTGAAGGAACACGTTTCCAGGAACCCACAAAAATACATGTGGTCATTGTGTCTCCAAGCTGTAGCTTCAGAGGCCACATGAATTAGCCCACAGACACGGATCTGCATGGCGCGGGAAGGAACCGATTTCACTGTTGTTTCCTTGAAGCGGGATGAGGAACGAAGCAGATGGAGCACAACGCTGAACGGAAAGACAGCACATTTAGAGTAAGCAGAACGATGTGGAGAATATAAACGTATTAAATGTGACCAACGATGTGACCTTTGTTCTTAGCCATAAGGACAGCAACCATTTTAAAAATACATATACTTCCATGTATCACTTATTACAAGACTGAATTCATAAACTTGCAAAATTATAACCCATTTGATCGTGGCAATATAACTGAATAGCCATTGTTTTTAGTGGGGTTATGGAATCAAACTGGGACGACATTCGCACCAATTCTGACTTTGTATTGAGAATACAAAGGCTGACTGCCGAGAGGACTTCTCTGTGCGAACATGTGAGAAAGCGTGTTAAATAGTTACTAGGTACCTACTGTAAATGGTTACTGAAATGTGCTGGTTAAGTCCAGTCCTGTCTGACCACAAGGTAACATCCCTCAACATGTTTATTGCCAAACATCCTGTCACTCAGAGCATAACTTTAGATAAAGTTTGTAAGAATTTCTAGATAAACATTTCAAAGCAAAAGCCTCAAGTGATGTTCAATCAAAATAATTTGTTTGTATCATCTAATTACAGTAGCTACAGGAATACACAGGAATCAGTTGAGTCCAATTTTATATACAAATAAGCAACAGGGTTCAAAGGGGGAATGTTTTTTCTTGCTATTCTCGCCATGTTAGCATGTTAGCTGTAGAGAGCTAGCTATTGTAAGCTAGCTCTCTGGGTTCTGAGGCGTTTAGCGCCGGTTAGCAGTTGCAGGTCTGTTAGCCTGTTGACACTAGCTCGCCCTCCTGTATATGCGCTGTAGCCATGCTAGCTAGCTAGCTGCCACTCTGGTGTCTCACTTTCACACAGAAACCAACCCTGTGTGAAATTTCGTGAGGATATAGCAATGAGACAGCCATTGTCAGAAAGTTCATTTTCCAGTTTAAAATATTCTCACAGAACCAGCTGTAATATTTCTATCTAAGTCTGTAGAAAAAAAATATGGTATCACTGCATATAAAATATTTGGCGCCAAACATTCAATAGTAAATATAACATATGAGGATAATTTGACGAAAAACATAACGAAGCTGAACCCACTGAGTATAATGAAAATGGATAGGAAATGGACAAGCTGCAAATTCACATTTGAAGGGTAAAACCCATTATTTCTTCACTGCAGCCGTCTCGAATGTCCCTGGAGATCTTTCAGGCCTCCACAGTGTATAACACTAAAAACATTGAACTTTTTAAATGTTTCAATTCAGTTTGTTACATAATGGATTCATGGAGCAGATGTATCAAAGACTTCTTGTCTTCTCGTGGTGTGGCGCTCTTTGCGGAACAGAAACAGACCAAAGAACAAGCCCAGATCAACTCATCAAGGCTAATAAGCGCGTGGGAGTCTAGTGTTGGCTAGTGTCAGAAATACTGATCCAGAGTTCAGTTCAGTTATGTCTTCAATACTGACTGCTGAATGGCTTGAACGTTCTCCACTTTGAAACAAAAAAAAAGCAATTTCCAAAGGATGTTACAGAAAGCATGTACAAGGTGTGCAAAGAGCCTGACAGAAATTCTGATCTTCAAGTTCACCGCCAGTAGCTCATGTTCATAACCTTCCATAGATGGACATAACATGTTAGGAGCTCTGTTGTGGGATGGAGGTTCGCATTCATAATCCTGTACACATACGTAAAGATGGCTTTTCAATCATAAAAAAATTATACAATAGTGCATCATACAAGAATATAGACATTGTAAGCTGTTCAAAATAGAAGCTGAGCTGTTTTGTGGCTCTACTTGTGTCCCTGGAAAAATGGAATAATAAAAGAGTATGGAGAGAATGCTCCAACTTTGAGTAGTAAGGTAGAATATTAAGATTATGCTACAAAACACCTACTCAAATCATGTTAATGCAAAGTGTGCAATGCAGATTGTGTAACAATGGAATATGGAAATCAACAGAATGAGCATTCAGTACATTAACTGATTTATCTGTTTGGGTCCTTGAAGTCGGCTTGTAGCAGTGAAGAAGAAAACACCACTAAATGTCTTCATGAATAACACTGCTGAAGTATCACAGACATGGGTTGTTCATCAATTTGGACATTGATTTAGGGACGAAGTAGCAAGCAGTTAAAACGAGATGTGGAATGACGCGGGAGTTGTGGTCCCACTTGGTCCACATTTCGTTCTGACACGGTTCTTGAAATGGCCAGGTGATGTCTATGGAGGGAATTAAGGACTTGTGTTCGTCTGGCTTCTTACGTGAAGACCAACCGTACAGCTGGACACATTACGCTGCTAGTCTACTGGGAGAACAATCATCCAAGACCCTCAGATGATTCACTTGATCCAGTAATACATCCCAGTCAAGCCGTGTCAAAGCAAATAAGAGTCAATAGCAGAGCAACGGATTTTCATCAGAAGAAAAAATAAAGACTTTTAACTGATCCGAGAGCGATGTGAGCCAAATGTTGAACTGTGCTCATAGAGGAGAGTACCTGAACTGTTGTTTATTTCTGTGTAGATTTGGATGAAACATTCCTCTGTGTCCTTTCCCAGGACGCTGTCGCTGCCCGCTGTACCTATTGGGGCTTGCGTGGAATGGCGAGGCGGTGAGATCAACTTCAGTATTCAAGGATTAAGTGATGGATACAAGCTGCAGATCAACTCAGCTGTGCATCACAAATAAAACGTGTTGATCTTTGCACGGGATCCAGAATCCACGGTGGCACACAGCGGTCGGCACAAATGCAAAAAATCACCAGCAGTTTAACCCAGAAAAATGAAGCCACACACCACCAGCTGATACCAAAGTAACTGGTCCAGTCGTTACCAGTTGAACAGTGAGTTCTGTCCGAGAGTCATGAAGTAGATCTGACTGCTGCCTCCTGACTGCACAGAGGCAAAGAAGACCTGGAGAAACAAGTTCATGAAATATGTTACACCTCTTTGATTAATACACCTCCTTTAAGCAGATATTTAATGCACACCTTAAAAGACAAACACTTACCTTGTCATTCCGTTCACACAGGAACTTGAGCTTCTGGGCCTTTTTGTGCATGAAAACTCCCTCAAGGTTCCCTGTGTTGGCCGATCTCAGCTCTATGGCCTTTTCTCCCCAACCCATCACCTGATTAGACTGAAGGTAGGCTGGAGAGAGACAGTCAAACACACACGATCACTACCATGGTACCATGGTTTAGCCCCCGTATCCCATACCGGTCGTCACAGGATCTGGTTCAGGATGGTTCTCACTGCTCTGTGCAGATGCTAACCCAGAATCAGTAAGTCACACAATGAGTGCTACTTACCGACGGACGCAGGCATTTCCCCCCACTGCAGCACCGTATCCTTGGTGATGCGGCCATAGGTGTCAATGTAGACGCCCTCATCCTCGTAGCAAACCAGCACCTCTGTTCCAGCGCTGTTTGGCAAAATGATGATGGCATGGGGGTGAATGGAACCCTGGATCTAGAAAGAGGACACACAAAGAACACTATTTTAAACACCACCCCATAAGAAGTAATGAAGGAATGACACAAATGAGTGAACACAGAGGAGTATGTTTCAATTTCTGTGAACTTCTTCCTACATAGAACATCTCTACTATTCAGAAAATAAATGTCTCTGTTGACCTCACAGTCTCTTTGTGGTTACTCAAATGAAATCTTCGTCTTTACAGACGCAAAAAGGTTTCAATTCTTAAGTCACAAATAAAACGGTCTTCAACAAGTGTAAAGACAAATTTCAGAGGAATCCTAAGGCACCTCTTCCCCAACGTTTCAACGACTGGGTTCCTGCACCCCCAAACGCCCCCAATCAAAGACAGAGGTTATTTATAGCTGCAATAACATCAGACCAATGACAGAACAGTTTGCTCACGTGTCGTGTTTCGGCCCGGTGTTAAACATCGCAGTGTGAACACAAACCAAACAAAGGGCAAAGTGCAACATATTAATCCTAAATTGGAACGAAGCAGAACTGGAGGCTCTATGAATTAGCAAACGGCAAGCGAGTCAATAACCAGTATTAATACAATCGCATCTGCCGGGAGTCAGGACGAACCCGCTGATCCGCTCAAGACACTATTTTGTTATTAGCTGCACAGTGTTGGTACTGTATGATACATATCAGTCTACATGGTTTTTAATAGTAACAGGTAACGTCTCTTTTTTAGGTTACATTAAAATCCTTTCACACACATCATCCATACTGTTAATAAAATAAATACCAATAGATTTAGAGAGGGACAGATGGGTTAATCCGAAATGAGATTTGAGTAAGAACAAAGGACATTTCTGAATGAAGCCCAAAGCTCACTTATATGAATTTCAATGATATTCGGCGGGCGACTAAAATTCCAGTTTATTATCAGAAAATACCTGGTTTATTAGTTCAACAAGTATTTGGCATTAAAGCATTGCAACGCTCATCTGGGATTACATCAACCACTATCAACCACTTCCTTAACCAGATCACACACACACACGTATCTAACCAGATCACACACACACACACACACGTATCTAACCACATCACACACACACGTATCTAACCAGATCACACACTTATCTAACCAGATCACACACTTATCTAACCAGATCACACACTTATCTAACCAGATCACACACACACGTATCTAACCAGATCACAGACACACACACACACACACACACGTATCTAACCAGATCACACACACACGTATCTAACCAGATCACAGACACACACACACACACGTATCTAACCACATCACACACACACGTATCTAACCAGATCTCACACACACACACACACACTTATCTAACCAGATCACACACTTATCTAACCAGATCACACACTTATCTAACCAGATCACACACTTATCTAACCAGATCACACACACACACGTATCTAACCAGATCACAGACACACACACACACACACACGTATCTAACCAGATCACACACACACACGTATCTAACCAGATCACAGACACACACACACACACACGTATCTAACCAGATCTCACACACACACACACACACACACACGTATCTAACCAGATCACACACACACACACACACTTATCTAACCAGATCACACACACACGTATCTAACCAGATCACACACACACACACACGTATCTAACCAGATCACACACACACACACACACTTATCTAACCAGATCACACACACACGTATCTAACCAGATCACACACACACACACACGTATCTAACCAGATCACACACACACGTATCTAACCAGATCTCACACACACACACACGTATCTAACCAGATCTCACACACACACACACACACGTATCTAACCAGATCACAAACACACACACACGTATCTAACCAGATCTCACACACACACACACACGTATCTAACCAGATCTCACACACACACACACACACGTATCTAACCAGATCTCACACACACACGTATCTAACCAGATCACAAACACACACACACACACACGTATCTAACCAGATCTCACACACACACACACACGTATCTAACCAGATCACAAACACACACACACACACACACACGTATCTAACCAGATCTCACACACACACACACACGTATCTAACCAGATCACAAACACACACACACACACACGTATCTAACCAGATCACAAACACACTTATCTAACCAGCTCGATCGGTAAAAAGAACAAAGTTAGGTGGTGTTTGGTGGTGCTCCATGGGGTGGGTGGATACGAGTGGTGTGAGTGTGTGTCATACTGTACCAGAGTGTGAGCCACCACAATCCTGAGCATCAGAACAGGCATCCACAGACGCAACGCAATCTTAATCCTCTGCCTTGGAATCCGCATGGTTATTGTGGAAGATGTGTGCGTGTTCCTTTAAGTGAACGAGTGCTGCATCATGTTTCTGGGTAAGTGACTTGCTTTTAGCGGCGATTACAAAGTAGAAATCGGAGTTGTGAGAGAATACTGCTGATGTAGGTGTATTTGTGTGGCGAGATGCGCGCATAAGAAGAAGTGTGTGTGTGTCTCAGGCCACGGATGCAGCTCCAAAGAAGGTGTCCTCAAGGGTGCTCACAAAAAGGGAACTACAGCGCGAGGATTGTGAGTGTGTTTAAAAGCACTCCGGGTGTGTGTGTTCGTTAGGAAGAGAGCGTAAATCTTTACTCTATAAGCAGGAGAGAGAAAGAGCTGAAATGATGTATGATAAGCAGCAGCAGCATAAGGCACCGGTGTGGAGGCGAGCTGTGTGCACACAGGCTTAATATACCACAGAAGAAGAGAGGGGAGGGGGGGAAACAGGTCACTTAGTAAATGATGCAGGGAGGAGGACAGGAGGGAGGTATTTTTGGAGCTTTTTCTTTCTTTTTTTGTACTTCCGTCTCTCTACTTCACCATGCTTAAAGTCCCCGTGCGGATATAAAGTAGCACACACTAAGGGCGCCTGCCCCAATATGTGTGTGTGTGTTTGTGTGAAAATGAGCAAGAAAAGGGTTCATTCGAGCTCATGGTACGGAGTATTACAAAACTGTTATAACGCTGTCATTGGGTTGACCTCTTTTTCTACAGCAATGGCTAATATCCAAAATGGGACAATTTCTTGATTGCCACAATGATATAAACTTAACAGCACGCATGCAGGGCAAACAGCATAGGAACCGAGAAAACCAACAGTGAAGAATCGAGCCATGTTGGAAGATGTAGTAGTATTCGTTGTATTAAAAACACATGTTTTCATGAGATCAAGTGGGAAAGTACACTGCTGTGAATCATATTTATGTTGAAGCCATTGAATCAGACTGACAAACTGTCCACGGCGCTACTTGCTGATCACTGGGACTGACGTGCCGTTCATATGAGCAGAACGTGCCGGGATTCAGAGGGCCGTGGAAACACCGAACGATAGAGCAACACATGTCAACCGTGCAAAGGGAGACCCATTTTCCAGTGACGGCTTAATGAAATTATGTGAAACACACACACACACACACACACGTTACCATTAGTCAGAATGGCTGCGGTCTGTTATCAAAACATTGGCCAAATGACCAGTTTCAGGCTATATGAGCAAATACAGAATCCCTTTATCCTCATTTGTAAAGCCTCACATTCTGCCAAAAAAGCAAACAATTACTTGACACTGTTCTACTCTCAAGATTGGACTTGATGTGGGCGCGAAAGGAAAAGAGTCAACAGAGTTACACTCAGGTGACGATTAGAATATCTCTTCATCTATGTGGTGGACTAACTGACTGCCAACTAGCCAATGGTCACTGCTTTGGTATTGTTAAGCTTCATGTTGTGGTCTGTGGAGGGGTGTGTTCCTTCACGCTCTAGAATACAGTCAGTGCAAAATGAACCACCAACAACATCTACAGAAGAAGATCTTTTAAGCCGAACATCCCCTGATACACCTCTACAGTTTCAAGAAAAACAGGCGTACTAAAAACACAGACAACGTCTGAATGGAGATCAAAACACTACCTGCACATAGACAGAACACAGCGAGGTTAATAAAGCCAAAGAGAAGATCAAAATGAGGGAGAAAAACAAGAAAATGCCACACTGGACGGCGTGGGGGGAAGAGAGGAAGAGACTGAATGAGAAAGAAAAGTGTTTGACAGCAATAGGATGAGTGGGAGAGAAGAGAGAGGGTAACAGGAGAGCAATGACTGACATCTAGAGACTGTGAGTGGGAGAAGTGCACCCTGAGATGAGTGGAGGGAACCCGGTATATCAGAGATCTGAATCTGATCAAATCTGTTAAGGTCTGTGGTGAACACAAGCTCATTTGAGGCATCAACTTGTAGACGAGCACATTGGATCATTTCAGGACTAGAAGCCCCTTTGGGGCGACCGCCTTGCAGCTATAAGCGTGAAAACTCTCCGCAGCGAAACATAAAAAGCACTTGCATACCAAGTGTCCAACATTAAACATCAAGCGTCTCACATGTGTGGGCAGGTAGAGGTCGTATGGCGTCCCAGAGTCCACATCGATGGCATGGAAGCCGGACAAGGAGCCGTAGATGACCTTTAACCTCTGACCTTCCTCCACTGTCAGGTCAACAGACAGTGGCTTTTGAGGCAGGGACCTAAATGACTGGGGTGGAAACACACACACACACACACACACACACACACAGAAACAAACAACTGTAAGGATGGTCTGAGTCAATCTCAACATTTCATTTAGAAAAGAACTGGTGCCTTAATAATAAATCAACAAGGGACGTGGACCATTAGTAGAGCACTTGCGTAGCACAGCCATGCTGAGACAGTGGAGCCGTCCCTTCTGAGGGGACAGGGTGGAACTACGTGGAGAAATAAACTAGCTCAAGCCACCAAGGACACGGAGAGAGAAATAGGACACAGCTCTACTGAGAGCGTGAGTCATGGCTGTGCTGGTGAAACTTTTACACTTTTTTTTTTCTTTTTGGCCCATTAATGTTTGGTCCTAGATGTGCAACGCTGTCGTAAGGACAGAAAAAGGCAATGATGGCCAGTACTGCTAATTCAATAATGATACTGGCAGAGCAGGTGGAAGTATTCATGCAGCGCTGCGTGCCTGACCTGTGAATGAATATATGGACAAATAGGTCAGTCCTTCCTTCCAGAAATGTGGACCTTTACTGGTACCGACCTTGAAAGCCATGAACTTGTGGTAGGGTTTGGGGGCCCAGGCGTACACCTCCACTGCATTCTTCAAGGCAATCACGAGGAACTTTATCTTCTCGTAACGCACTGTGGAGACCAGATGGAGTTGTTATCGAATAGCTGCGACCCTACCTGCTCATGCAGTGTTTTCTAGTTTGCAGCTTTGAAAAGAGATTCCATTCAAGGTGCCCTTGGCAGCGTGTACTTACCCACTTTGTAGTGTACACAGCCCTCTAGGTCGCCTACCGAGGTCCAACTCTGTCTCTTCTCCACCTCTGGGTCGTTGTGGAGGATTTTGTTCCTTAACCAGGACAGGTAGTACAGACGGAGCTTGTTCTTTTTACCTACAGGCACGGACGGAGAGCGTCTAGAGCTACAGCTTATACATACCATTCAAGATAGTTATTGTCATGTGTACAGTTTAACAGGTTACTCTGTCCAATGTAATACATATATATATATACACTCTAAAGTGCACAATGTATAAATATGTGCATGCGTTAGGCAAACGCTAAAGTGCATTGTGCGTTTTTGCCAATAAGTCACAGGTCTGTCTGTGTGTGTGTGTGTGTATGTATGTATGTAGTGGGGCTGTTATCAGTGGTGTGGGGGGGGTGGGCAGGTGTCTTGGGAGCGAGCTGTTCATCAGCCTGATGGCCTGCAGGTAGAAGCTACAATACCGAGCAGTACATGAGCATCCATGGCGTACAAGTACCTGATATAGTGATGAGTACGTTGAGTCCTTCCAGCACGTCCATCTGCTGGAACCTCCGTCTGCTGATGAGTGAGTAGACTTTCCCCTGACCGCTGCGGTCCAGCAGCCACAGGCCGTTCTCCGTCCCCACCAGCAGATTGACGCCTACAGCACAGAGCAGACGCCAACCTCAAACCCCAGCACCACCAGCGCGCCCTGCACGACAGCCGCCCTCCCAGAAACACATGAAAGTAAAAGTACAAACCCCACAGTCCCGCACAGAGAACCTCCGTGTTGAACTTCTTCTTGTACTTTCGGATCTCCGGAGAGTCGCTCTGCGGTCGAATGTTGGTTGGGTTCACGTTGACCACAGAGCCTTTCCTGTGGTTTTCCCTCTTGATTTGCTCACCTTTACTGCCCACTGGGTGGAGATGGAACAACAGAGTCAGTGATGCACGCTGTTGTTACAAATGAAATTATGTATTCATTGTGAACAAAAACGTCTTTATTTACTCACAGAGGAATAAGTCCGTATGTTAACTGTGTGTGTGTGTGTGTGTGTGTAAATGCACTTGCCAGGGCTCTCAGGGGGGGATGACATGGAGATCAATCTTGGATCGATGAATGACAAGAAGGAGGAAGAAGAAGAGGTGTTTCCACCAGTAGGACTGCTGACGGCCTGAGGATGAGCATCAACAAAGAAACAAACCGTTTATTCCCCAGCTTCAGTTATATTGTAAGGCTTTGGCTCCATATCCAGTATTAGATTATCCTTTTCCCGCTTAATAGCAACATGAACCTGGCCTGTTTATTTTATTTCACTCGCTTCCTGTGACAACAGCGCCCTCTGCTGCACGCTGTGGCAAAATATAACCAAAAGTCCTGCATTTCTTGAGTGGAAAACCTAAAGATGGAGAATGTCGTTTAAACAATGCTAATGACCTCGTATCATTCATCTTCCCTACTGTGTTTAGGTTACACAGCCTGCTATTATTAAAATAAGGTGTCATGATAATATCGAGGCTTTTTTAATCAAAAGCTGATCAGTTTCTTTCACCCACTGAGACTTTCTTAAAATCACTGATCCAATCCCAAAAAAACCTGCGGATGGACAGTATCTGCTTGAGTCTCTCTTAGTGCATTCTCCCCCCTAATAAACTCACATGCACCTCCTGGTGTGTGGGGGAGTGAGGGGCTGTGGGTAAGTGGGAGTAGTTGAGCTGCTGTTGGCTTGGTGCATTGTGGGTAGGACTGCTGGAGGAGGACGCCTTCTGCAGGAGGTCCGGTAGCAGGTGCGTGTCATCCGAACCTATCAGAGAGATCTGTAGAACACAGTACGCAGAGAGGAGGCTGTTGTCTTCCCTCTCCAACAGGATGGATGTTGCACCCGCTGGGTTTAAGCATACAAGTTCAAAGAGGAGTAACTGTGTGTGTGCGAGCGCAGGGCACCTGGTTGAGATTGTGGTGTGGTTGCAGTACGATCCCATCGTGTATTCCTCTGAAGTATCTCCCCTTCCCGTTGGACAGGCCGGACCTCGGAGGGCAGAGACAGGTAGAGATTATAGATTGCAGTCTGAGTGCAGGTACAGCATTAATCAGCTGGAGACGGGATCAATACACACTCGAGATCGATGGCAACGGAAAGCAGGCTGCTTAACTTCCAAAGATCAGAACTGTAATCTCATTACCTGCTCCATGTGCACACATAAATCTGTTGCTTCAGAGCAAAAAAAGGATCAACTTTAATGGAACGTTGACAGACGAGGCTGGTCACTGTTAAGGTGGCGCTTGTGTTTAGGAGCTCGGCCTTGGCAGGTCTGGATCTCAGTGGACACGTCAGAAGTCTTGACCTTTTTTTTATCTTATTGGTTTCACTATTGGTAAATTACATCTTGCAAAAGGGCTTGTCTTATAATTGCGAAACGAAGGGTGAAGCAATAAATTGTGAGTCAAGAGTTTCTGTTCTTGTGATGAACAGGAAAGAGGGAGAAACGCCCGGTGGAACATGGTGAACGATGGCATCCTTGTACTGACGAAGATCTCACCTGTTCCCCTCTTCATCGTCACTGCTGCCGAGCTCGTCGCTGGATGACGAGTACTCTGTGGCCTTGTTCAGCCGACCCACAGCCGACCGCACGCCCTGAACAGGGGAGGACACGAGAGGTATGAGGAGCTCAGCACGCCTGTAGTTTCATGGGGTTCAGACGGAGATAGCTACACAACATCTGATACTGCTGTGCTTGTAGAACAAAGCCCAGTTGGAAAAACAATGCAGCATTTACGTGTCTGTGCCCACTGGTGATGCTCTCTTGCGTCCTCCTCTGCTGCTGCAGACGGTGCTGTAAAAGAGGACTCTCCAGATTGAAGTAGCCTACGACAAACACACAAACACTCATTAGCAGCAGCTCTGCAGGCTGGTGTTTAGCAGACCACTGATCCCTACCAGGCTAACATTAGAGGTGAGAGGCTATTAACCGGGCACAAATGAGCCCGTAGACACTACATGGGAAAACTGTATCACCACGTGGAGTGCATCGGTAACGCTGCACCAAAACATTACAACAGTGTCTTTCAAAGAGGACATCCGCTCTTCTATGGTCACGTCCTCTGTTACTGCAGCAAAGCTGTACGGGTCTCTGGGAGGATCTCTGATCTGAGACTTTGAAAACAAGGCAGCCAAACTGAGCGGGAGGCATCAAAATCCATTTCCAACTGCACACAGAGGGAAACTCTTGAAGTATTCTCCTCCTCTTTGTACGGCTCACAGCCACAACAAGAGCTCCCTAGCTGCCACGCACGGGGGACACAGAGGCGCTTCTCTCTCCACAGGGGGGCTCTGGCTGCCATGTTCTCCTGTCCCTGGGGGGCTTGTTGGGGGCTGCCTGTCTGTGAGGAGGGTGTTTTGGTGTGTGGGCACGTGAACCGACCACTCTCCAGCTCATTGTGCAATGATGGTATTAACATTATTACTTTATCTTTACAGTCTCAGGCTACCGGCATTAGGATGGAAGTTGTAAGAAGAATATTGTAGGAACATGATTCCTGGCTACACTTCCCCCCCACTGGCTGAACAGATACAGCGCTTCACTTTTTCCACATTGTTATGTCACAGCCTCCAGCTTTAAAATGGATTAAATCCAAATCCAAAACACCCCATAATGACAAAGTGAAAAAAGTGTTTCTATTTTTGAAAAAAATGAACGGAGCTCTGTCAGAGTGACCACCGGGTCCTTGTTCACCTCCCAGACTAAGGCCCTTCTC
Organism: Gasterosteus aculeatus; assembly: GCF_964276395.1. Classification (NCBI taxonomy): domain Eukaryota; kingdom Metazoa; phylum Chordata; class Actinopteri; order Perciformes; family Gasterosteidae; genus Gasterosteus; species Gasterosteus aculeatus. The sequence goes on along the minus strand of NC_135691.1, from coordinate 19,036,161 downwards.
CCCCGATCGCTCAGTCTGGCTGGGCGGCCAACTGCAGGAAGAGTCCTGCTGGTTCCAAACTGCTTCTATTTGCGGATGATGGAGGCCACTGTGCTCATTGGGGCCTTCAATGCTGCAGAGATTTTCCTGTACCGGTCACCAGATCAGTGCCTCGATTTTGTTTCAGAGGTCTACAGACATTTCCCTGGACTTCATGGCTTGGTTTGTGCTGACATGCACGGCCACGTGTGGGACCGGATATAGGCCGATAAGAGCCTCTCTAAACTCTGCCCAATCAACTGAATATAGCAGAGTGGACTCCGATCACGTTGTAGAAACCAACCATTGTAACAGAGGGGCGGCCCCCCCCCTTGAAAAAGTCTGCAATAAAAAACAAAACCACACACTGGCTACAATTATCACAGCAACTCTGCTTTGTCACTGTATGTTGACTTAACTATAAATTGGCTGGTTCCATGGAAAAATGAATTATGCAAAGAAATCCATACTTCAGTGCACATTGAGAGTTCAATTCAAAGATCAAAACAATGTAGGTTCTAATTTGAAATGACTCATTTAAACAAACGACATAACTGTATAGTAATGCTCATACAGCTCTTACAGAGAGCCTGCTGGGCTCCGGCTGACACACACCTTGGTAACTGCTGCTGCTGGAGGTCACGCCGTGAGACGCAGAACGCCCGCTCGTATCGGCTACAGACGCTGGACTGCCACTAGGTGGAGAAAGAGACACACACAGAGCCCCAGAGGGTCATTCAATTGATGTTATACACTTGTGTATGTTCCAATCGTTCTTATATCCTTCACGCTGCCAATGCGACACAAGTTGCTGAATATTAGTTAACTCCAATCGAAATGGATCACCAAACTAGGATCCAATATGAACTATCATCAAAGTGTGCTGACCTGTAATGTGATACAAACCCTCTCAAACAATGCTCACTGTGCAGGATAACTGCCCTGCTATTAGCATGGTTGTAATATTAAACATACGGCCAATAAACATTCATATTCTACATTTTTTCCAACTTAAGGACAGACGGATGCATGTAAACTGGATGAACAACAACAGTGGAGCTTCCCTGAAACGTGCTAAAAGCCCTTGTACAGGTAAGAGGGACTACATGGTGTGCTGATGGTTCAGTTTAATCCAACACAGAGCGTATGACTTCTTAAGCTCCTGAGGTGAGCTCATGGGCTCACACGCAGACCACCCGTCCTAAACGCCACATTCCTCCAGGTCTTCAGTATAGCTGTGCTCTACCTCGAGTCCGCCTTGTTGCGTCCCATCACCAGCTCTCGGCAGTAGAACTTGGAGGTGGTGCGCTCTGGGACCTGGACGGAGACCAGAAGAAGAGTCCAGTAAAACAGATTAGGCAGAAAGACCACTCCGATTGTGAGATTGTATGTTTGGGAGGGCTCTGATCTTTACGAGGATCCTGCGTCTGGTCGAGCACGAGTTTGAGCTTATTATGGAAAGGTTGCTGCGGTTTATGAAACTTTAAGTACGGCATCCCCTAAAAGGCCTGAAAGGATGACGAGAATAGTGCATAAAAGTCCACGTTAAGCCACTGGGACATTTTCACCCTGGACAATCCCATGGGCTTGGCTTCAACGTCTTCACATTTCAATGGTGCTCCTTTAAACTCCAAACGTCCAAATCTCACACGCTGGGGGAAACTCCATCTGACTCAGAGATATTTCCAAACCGTTTTCTATCAACTGCGTTTCAAAACAGAATCTTTCAACATTCTTCTCAAACTCTCAGTCGCACCAACCAGCAGGTGAGTGGAGAAGCCCGGAGTCTGTTAAGAAGTTAGTGACTTAAGTGACTTTTTAAGCTCTTGTGGGAACATTTACATTGAGATGGTTGTTTGCGTCGGCTAAGAGACCCTTGTCCCCCCCCCTGCTGCGCAAACACACAGCCTCAGCAGGCCGACCGCGTGCTGCCTGCACCGCGTCCTTAGCGTGGTGTGAGCACATCACAAGAGGCCTAGCATGCGCCATCACAGGATGCCAGCCTCATGTGATGCCGCCTGGCATGACCATACCACTACTTCCTCTCTCGCTCACTCCAACGTTTGCCTCGTTTCTCTGAATAAACTTAAGAGTGTCACCCGGCAGCTAATAGGACACTCGTTGGTCACCTTGGGGGGCGTCCTGGAGTCCCAGAAGACGTCATCAGTCGAGGACTGGGGGCAAATTGGGGACAACGGGGAGATGGCCACGTCTGACATGGAGCTGCTGTGAGGGGCGTCTCGGCTTGAGCGAAGATTGGCATTCTTGGGACAGAAAAGTAGAACACAGCCATGAACATCTGTTACTTTTAGAATTGAATCAGCCATTTAATATTGTGTGTATAAAACACACCAGATTGAAAAGAAGTGCAAGTACCTGGTTGAGGTGAGCTCTCTGCATGGCGGGAGTACAGGGACTCGAGCTGCTCCCAGAGCCCAGCCTGGAGTGCACCTGGTTGGGCAGACCGGCAGCCAAAAGCAGCCTGGCTAGGTTTGAATCTTGGAGGTCCATCTAAACACAGGAAACACATGTAAGAGCTGTGTGTATGTGTGTATATGGACTAGTTAATCCATATGGGGGGCCTGCTATCAGCTATCAGCTGCTTAAGTGCTGTATTGTGGGTACATGATTGCAGATAAAAGGTCTTATTTGAGGTCTGTGATCAAGTAAGCATATTGTCTTTAAACATATAGATGTGTATTGTAAACCGTGGGCACGTCTCTTTCTTGTAGAAATGGCCCTGCGGTAGTTCCGCTGTGGTGTAGCCTCTGTGCAAGTGGTAGAGGGGATGTCACTGAATCTTTCTGTCTGCACAAATAGTCTGCGTATCTGCCACCAGGCATAGAATGGTGTCTTTGGTAGTTTTTCCAGAGACCGATAAATACATTTTTGTCAAAGCTTCATGACAACGTCAACTAATATAGCAATAAGAATGAAAATCTAAAAACAAACTATCAAACTCAATAAAAGTGGGGGCCTGATATGTGTAGGCACAGAGGTGATGAAGGCAGACAGTGGAAGAGGGGGGCGCGTTTACCGCTGAGCGCTGGCTGTATGCGGCGCGGCGGGGCGAGGGAGAGGCAGCGACGGCGGCGCTCCCGCCGATAGCCGTTAGCTGGTGGACAGCTGCTACAGGCGTCTCGCTCTGCCTCTGCCTCTCTCTCTCCCGGTGCCTGTGGTCGTGCTGCAGCGACAGCAGCTGGGTTTGGTCCTTGGGCAGCGTGCGGTGGGATCTCCTGCCCACCGAGGGCTGCTGGTGCTGAGCCAGAGGCCGGGGCGTGGCTTGCGGCGGGGAGGGCGGGGCTTTGCGCTGAAGCGGCTGGTTCGGCGCGGCGGCCCTCTATATCGCAGACATGGAAAGCACACACAAAGGCGGTGACGGGGCCTGGGAGTGTCCGTGTGCAATGACGTATATGTGGACTGTCTTATATGTACTTATATCATTAGATTTATGTATTACTGAGTTACATGTCATTCTAGAGTCAGGAAAATCTTCACAAATGCTGAGGTTTCATTAGATTTAACTTTGCACCATTTCTCTTTTGAATTGCTCTTAAAACCTTTACCTTGCTTAGGTTTGATGTTATTTGATCTTTTAATTATTTGATTAGTAATTTATATATTTGATATATTCTGTGGTCATATTGACTTACTTTGTAAACTTATTTACTTATGTTAAATGGATAACTTATGTTATCCAATTCATTATGATATACTGCGGTCTAAACCTCAGTACTATTATTATTTTAACTACAACGTCTCAATCTCATCGGCTAGCTTGACAACACACATCCTCCCATTAAACATATTTAAACTGGTTTCAATCCCTCTTAGAAATAGAAGCTGAATCTTGTTAATCAAATCTAATTAAGAACGCTCACATAGAGTAGAATGGCCGGACATTCGTTAATCAGATTTGACTTCAGATGCAAATCACAGTGAATAGTAATAATATCGGCACGGCTTCTCAGCCGGCAGAGCGTCTGGATGTTCTAACTCAGGAACAATAAGAGCTGATGTGAGCTCCGTGGTGAATATGCAGCCTGGATCAATGATGTAAACTGAAACTTCTCAGACTGGTTCGACTATTCATAACAAGCGATCAAGTGGATGTTGTGCACGTGTAGACTGACACTCCCAGGTGGAGTAGAAACGGACAGGACAAACCCATGGTGGTAAAAACACATGCTTAGTCACGCAGACGCTCTCACACATTCAAAGAGGCACATTAGAAAGAAGCTGTTGTGTAAAACGCAAACGGAACACATTCATAAGACAGAAATGTGCCAACGAGCTGCCGCTCTGGATGGAGACACGAATTGTAAGCACAACTTTCTCCAGAGGAAGTGCAATAAAAGCAGAAACAAAGAGCTGTGACTGTCTACAGCTAGAACAGCCAATGGGAGAACACAGACGCTACATTTATGAATGCCTTCATGTACTTTGTGGGGATCAGCAGTTAGGAGGCGGTTCACTGGTTTAACTGGAATACCGCCAGTATATTTTTTAAACATACTGAGCGGTACACAACCATCCCGAGCCGATAGGTAGTGGGACCGAGACGCCCCGTCTCTCCCAGCAGCCACGGAGCGTGTCGCCCTTCTGACTGAGATCTGTGTGATGCTTTGGAAGCTCTCTGCTGACGATGGCTTGTGCCGTCAGATGCAACTCAGAGGAGTCAGGAAAGTCTTTCTCGAACAGCTGAAGGTGATTTGGAATGAATCACTTTATATGATGACAGGTGTAGACTGACTCTTATTAAACAGGATGGGAGTGGTTGAATGTGAACGCAGCCACATCCCCATTTAGAAGGGCGTGTGCACTCTTATGAAACAACATTATTTTAGCTTTGCCTCCTAAAAGATTTAATATATATTTTTTCAATTGAATTGTTTATCTTATAGCTAAATAAACGGTGAATAGGCTTCTGACGTGTCACTTTTTTACGTCACACACAACTGTCATTTTAACAGCGTTGTGTAGACTTTTTATATCCACTCCACGTCGAATTGATATTTGACTTGAGGTCATTTTCAGTTTAACTGACGCGCAATGAGATAAATGTTAACATCTACGTGTGAAAAATAAGCGTTATCTGTGTTATGGAACAATAAACCATAGTGTTTCATGAAAGCAAACATTTAAATAAATATTTACTGATTTGTTCTAAAAATCATATTTTTATACAAATAAAAAGAACATTTAGAATTCTGCATGTTTTTTCTGTCATAAGTCTGTCAGTCTACAACTTGCATGTTGCGGACGGGAGAAAACTGAGCCCTTTTCACTGAAGTACAATAGAAAATACTTACTGAACGGGGACCAAACTCACTAAAGAATAAATAACATCTAAGTTGCCGTAGTTGACTGGAATTATTGCAAATAACAAATTATAATAATCGTAATCCTAGGGCCATATGCAGTCATAAATAAATTCCTGACTGTTAAACACGATTCCATAAACCCATCTGCAAAATATCAAAAATAAATATTCCTTTGCCACCTGTTTGCTACGCTGTTTTTATTATATTTTTATAATATATATAAGATTTTTATTATTAATATTTAGAAAGATCCACCCATTCATAATGTCAGGAAGACAACAGAACCACAAGGGCCTTTGGGGGAGACGTGCTTGGTGGTTCTGCACCTATGAAAAACACCTTTGGAGGCAAAAGAGAGACGCGGTAGAGCAGAGGTGTTCGGCGCTGTGGCGGAGCGATGGAAGAAGCCGTGAGGACGCTGAGACTTCTAATCCCGATGTGACGATGAGCAGCGGCGTAAGAGCTGACCCTGAGTCCCAAACACACAAGTCTCTGCCGCTTTGAAAGACCACTTCCAAATGAACCTTTCAAAAAAGGTGCGGGGGGAGAGATTTCTCCCCCTTTTTGTTCCCTTCCACGCTCCGTGGAAGTGCCTGATAATCATGTCTTCCGGCCTCTGCGCTCCTTTCATCTTACCGGGGGGGCAGTGAAGTAGTCGCTTACTTCTCTCCCACACACAACCGTTCCTCTTTGGATCGGAGCACATTTTCTCCTCGGCTTTACAAACACGTCTCCCCTTTAATGTCCTTAAGTGCGCATCGTTGCTGCTTCTTCTTCTGCTATTTTATTTCATCCATAAAGCCACAGAATATTTTCTAAATGAATTGGGTGCATCGGAAATTAAGTAATTACACAGTTGCAGAAAAATGTGTGCAAATAAGTCATTGTTTCACACCTCGTCTCATTGAAACGCGCCACACACACACACACACAGACACGTAAAACAGGCAGCAGATAAATTACTGCAAAAACACAAACACCGGAAGACGTGAAGCAAACGTGTAAAGAGAACAATTGCATAAGAGAACGAGACAAACCAAAGATGAAAATGTCCCCCTGCGAGGTTAGCAGTTTGCACACACACAGATATCGCAGACTCACAACACAGGTGCGTTACAGGCATCCAGGAGCTTTCCAAAGAAAGCCCACCTGCCCTCGGCCATTTGAATTAACGAGGAGTGAGTGAAGGCGTAGCGGGAGGGTTTGTTACCTGCTCTGTGGTGGAGTCCAGAGGCCTTACTGACACATCGGCATACCGCTGTCTGTCTGCCTGGTCCTGCTGAACACACACACACACACACTTATTTTAATTAGGGTACACAGAGGTCTAGGGCAGAATTCTGAGAGGTGGGAACTAAAATATTCAGAGTGTGCAAGATGGCATGGTGCTTTTAGCAGACGCCCTTGAATCTAAATATTTCATCGCGACCTCTTTCTGAATTTCTCCTAGAAAATCCTCCTATGTCCAATTAGTCCAAACCGTAGCAACTTTTAACAATGTAACACATTGTCTCTTTTCAAACATTAGCTTCGTTGAACCTTTGTGGTGGAGGATCTTGAGCCGCTTTAGTTCAGGGAGCCATGATGAATACATTGCTCAACCGCAGAACTTCTAATGTGACGTACATGGTTGTGTTGCTTAAGAAGTAAGTTAAGATATTGATTGACAGGTCTGTGCAACCCAGTTTCTCCACAAAGAATCATGATCTCATACGTAACTTACAGAGAGATTACTCCGCATGAAAAAGCATCAATGAAGAGCAGAGACGTGGGGAGAAAGAGCCGGCTAACTGGTTTATTTAAGGATTCAGGGAACCTACTGGTCACATCGGTATTGAGTATTTTTGAGTATTATTCTTGTTTTTATGCAACCGGTGAACCGAAGGGAGCATATTCAAAGTGCCGTAGCGGCGCAGTGTGCGGCTTGCGTAGCTACATGTCCATCAGCACAGCGTACTCCTCCTTATGCACTATTTGACTCAAAAGGGACCAGAACTTACTAAATGAACCTCATGCTGTATTGAAGAGGACTTGAAACTAGTGATTTTCTCAGACTTCTATACAACCACAGAACTAACCAACCATTTCAAACACCATGGAGGGCGTTGGGGGTCACAGTTGCTCAGTCCACACACACACGGCCACTCCTCTCACCTTTGAGCCACCGACACACCACTCATGTGCCGCGTGGAACTTGTCAAATCCATCAACGCGTGAAGCGATGAACGGCACCGCCGCAAGTTCCTCATCTGACACCTCATCACACACTCACTGAGCCGGTAACATAATTAAATGCAAATGCTTTAAAACGTAACGAAGCATCAGATAGATCCATTAGGCCCGCCTGAACTTAACGGTTCAGAGGCAATGTGTGTAATCAGAGTCCAATCTCTGCCGCACGCACACCGGCCCAGGTAGACGTGTAATGGAAGCAGACAGATATTAATAGTGTTGAAACCCAGGGAAGAAATCACAGCTCCTAACCTGCTCCTCAGCGTTAATAAAAACCTCTCGAGACTCAGTGGCGTGTGGGATGGATTCATTACCTCCATGTTCAAATTAATGACAAAAAAAACACTATATCACTATCTGTCTTTGTTTAAAGTGACGCGAATTGGCCGAGACAATTCGCCCTCACACACACACACACACACACACACACACACACAACACCACTAACAAACACTATTTCACAGTAACGTGATCTTCAATCTCTGAAAGATCTGTCTGATGAAATTAAGTTTTAAGAGAGTAAAATACACGGATAGTACACTAAACTGCAGAAAAGGAAAGGATTCCGTATTCAATCTCCAACTAACTTGCAAAAACGTTTAACAGGCTTCTTCTTGTATACGGTACATTTTATTCCTCAGGTTTAGATGGAAGAAGCCAGTTTGAAATACTGAGAAGAAGCCTGTTGTTGGACAACGATCAAACTCAAGTTGATGGAAATGTTTCCCCAAAAGGTCCCATTCCTTCTCATTAGGTTCTGTATCCTACCATTACAAATCATGTCATTTGAACAGGAGGTGAAGCATGACTCCTTTGGTTTAACAACGGACATCTTTAAGCTTCAAAAATAAAAAAGACATCAAGAGGAAAAACAAACAAACCTTTATACAAAGAAATGATAAAGAAAAAAAGATAGAATATCCCGTTAGCGATTTGGGTGAAATTAAATGGATATTTAATCACATGACCATTTCAGACCTCCTGTTTCTAAAGCATTTAAGCGTATTCTCCTTCTTTGTATAATTCACAGCCATTTAAATAGTTTTAGTCACAAAGACGTTAGACCCCCATGATCATTGGTACCATGACCATCGGTTCATCCTCGAATACAAATCTGTACCCAATCAGAAGATAGTGAGAACAGACCTGTCGCCCTGAACCGACGGTGAACCCCAGGAGAGGAGGTGACGGGGAGGTTGGAAAGTAGCACACACCAACATGGCAGCATTATTTGACTTTTAGATCACACAAAAGCGTCTGCAGGACCAGTAGCGTATCTTTACCCGTCTCCTGTTGCTCTTCCCGTTTCTGTCATCCAATGAGATCCGGTTGTCGTGGAGATCGGACTCCTCCCCGAACAAGATCTCTTGAAGCTCCGCCCACTGAAAGGCGCAATCTGCCCGCTGCCGCCTCTGCTGCTGGAAACGGTAAAAAGTGTCAATGGCTGTAAAAATATGGACACAGATTTTTTGTTTGTTCACATGTTTGTTCACATGGGGCCAATATGTGGCCTTTGTATTCGCAGGCATCGAGCTGAGATTGTCAGACCATCAACATGACACATAGTTACAACGGAACATCAGAGGCTTGAGGCTCTGTGACACTGAAGGGCTTCTCGTACGGACGCGTTCACCGCTCTGACATGTTGGGAGTTCCTGCTTACTCGCGTCTCGATGCTGTGAACACAGGAGAAGAGCGCGAGCAGCACTTACGTCCTCTAACTTCTGCCGCTGCTCGTGCTGCTGCTGGATCCTCTTCTGCCTGTCGGCCTGTAGCTGCTGCTTGTATCGCTCCTGCTCAGCCAGCTGCTGCCTGTGCTGCTGCAGTGCCTGAGAGGTACAAATAAAATGGGGAAAACAACGGAGGAATGTGTATGTTAAGAACAGGTTAAAGTGGTGATATGAGCCAGTTACACGTCAACCTTTAACAGGTCTAAAGTTACACGTTGGTGGTCGGTTGTGACGGACGTTGTGAGCTGGCCTGAACTCGCTGTGCTGAAAGCACTACCTGCATCTACTGCCACTGAATGACTACGTCACTATAACTAATAATAATCAGGGCTGCAATTACCCATCATTACTCTCATCATTGCTTAATATGACAATTATTGCTTTGACTGATAAATATTCTGTCCATTTATATCACGTTACATTTTTCTCAGCTGGTCTGACCGCAGGGTTCTGATCTTTTCAGATTTTTCTTTGTCATTTTAATTGAGAGCATAGAGAAACATTTTTCTTCTATTTTTTTTAATTGAAAATAAAAGTAAACAGCATGTTCATAAAACATTAACAAAAATATCTACATATTTATCCAGAACTGCATAAAGTTACAGGACCATCTTTCACTCTACAAAAACATCCAACCTCACCGACATTGTGTGTGTGTGTGACGTGAAACCATCATGTGACCAAATGAGACAGAGGAGACATAGATCATCGTAAATGACTACATGTAATTTACAGTATCAACAGTAATCAACGTGTAGAAGGGTTGCCCACGACCTCTTGGCCTACCTGCTGTCTTTGTTGACCCCCACTTCCCCCGTGGCCTCCCTTCCCCCCCCCGTGGCTGTCCTCCGTCTGTAGACGAAGAAACTCGCGCCTTAATGTCCACTCGCCGGGAACGTTCACTATGGAGCTGCAACAGAAGGAGCAAAACATGGTAACAACGTAGCATAAAGACCCTGGAGGAGCGCGGTCGGGTTACCAAGGAGACAGTCACAGCTACACACACTGTGAACGCTCATCCTAAGACGGCCAGCACCGCAACGGAATGTATCTGTCCATACTGGACACACACACGTGCTGCATTAGCTTTGAATGTCAGCGGGGTTAGCGATGAGCAATGATATGTGGATTCATTCACTGTGTACCTGGGCTCCCCTTCCTCCTCCGTCACCTCGTCACCGTCTTCATCACTGCTTTTGTAGTCGTACTCTGGACCTTCTGAGAGATAGAGAGAGACAATACGAGTCATTAAATATCTCATTATTATCTCATGATTATTTAGCTTGCTAGTAGAGCTGGACCAATGATCAAGGGGAATTTGATTACTACAATTAAATATATTACTTAGGAACCCATCTCACTCTGCGCTGGTTTCTTTGCTAGATGTAGACTTGTTTTTATATATTTATATGTCCCACATGTTCAAAAAGAAGACCACCTTGAATGCTTTCAAAACAATGGACCTTAGAAAAGTGTTGGTGGGTGGAGGGTTTGATTCCCGGCCGCTGCTATCGAGGCCCTGAGTTGCTCCCTGGGTGTACACTGCAACCTGCTGCTCACAAATGCTGTGGACACGTTAAATGCTGAGCCCACATTTCAAGTTATGTGCACATTTAATTATAATTAGTTTTATTTCCAATTTGAGTAAAGATTTTGCCAGAAAATTTTGCAGATCCAGCCGTTTACAGGATATTCAACCTTTTCTGTTCAAACATTAGTCTACTTTCATCACAGGAATTTTATAGCAGGTGATAAAGTCCATGAATATGACTTCACAGTTCTGAACAATTCCTCGCAGGCATTGCGGATTCGCCTGTTTGGTTTATGGCGTCCTTCAGGGAAGACTGTGACTTCTTTACAGAAACGGTCCGTCCCCCGTTTGCCCTCTGGCTTCTCTGGAGCAGCTTCCTCAAACATTCCCTCGCCCTCCACCGCCGGCAGCAGTTTAGTCGTTATGGAACGCAGCACTGATGTGCCGTGTGGGCGAACTCGGGCTACATGACAGTGAGGGACGCAGTTGTTACGCCACGGCTCCTGGCCAGCATTGCTGACTCAATCCTGACCCAACGTGCTCACTGAAAACCTGTTCCCACCCGCTCAAGCTCAAGCTCACGCTCAAGCTCACACGCTCACACGCTCACACACACACACACACACGCTACCAGTCATTAGCCTGCATTTATAAGCTAACAGAAGATTAGAACCGGATGACCTCCCTCTTCCTCTCGGAGAAGAAGAAGGAGGAAACGCAAGAGGAGCGAATTGGTTACATATCTCCCGCCACCCCTCCCCTAACCGTTTTTCTCACAGTTGGACAGCCCTCACATATTCAGCACATCATCCTGAGCAGGAACAGGATGCGGGTGAACCCCCCCCCCCCCTTCTTATCTCTGATGCTTGTCTTGTGTCTTGGTCTCTACGTCCCTCCTGCAGTCTCTCTTCTCCCCCGACTGAATGCTGCAGAAAGGGAAAGGTTGTGGAACCTTTAGGCCCGACCAACATCCCCCCCTCTTTTTAGCTCTCTCGCTCGTCCGTCTGGCCGTCGTTTGTCCTTCACTCGGTTCAGGCATCAGGCACAACGGAGGGAAACTAGGTGAGGCGTGTAAACTGCCTTTCTAGAGGCCTAATCATTTATATTAAAAACCTCCATCACTGAATCAGCACTTGGTTCCCTGAAATCATGTTTCGGATTGCACTGCATTGTGTTCTTTTGACAGTTTTAAAGGACAGTTACAAAGGACTAATTGTGGGTACCAGCGTGTGGTAAACTTGGGGACGGGGGGGGGGGGAATCTCTTGGCACCTCACGATTCGATTCCGATTCAGAGGTCAACGATTCGATACTAAACCGATTATCGATTCTAAACTGATAAGACGATTATCGATGCATCTCGATTTTCTAAATTTTCTCAAATCTGAGTTTGCTACTCAGAGGTTGCTAATCACTTCCTACTTTATTTGATAATTAACAAAAATCAACAGATTAATTACCTTCTCTAATTTTTTATAAGAGAAAAAAAAATCTTTGTCACAAATATGATTTTCTATCAACAATGCAAGAACCAATGCAGCTTGCATTTCAACACAATAGGGAAGTAGCCTATGTAAAAAAATCGACTTTTTGGAAAATCAAAATAATGAGGTAAGATGTGCGCAGGCTCCTTCATAGTTCGTCGCATTGCTCTTAATGTGCCGGTAATGATGGTAAATGATGGTTGTAGCTGGTTGTCATTTACGGTCCACAATTACCGAAGGGTGGCGTTTGTTTTTTGACAACGTTTTATCTCTCTTTTTATCTCCTTACATTAGTGCGGAAATGGGCTTCTATATTTGTGTGAATGCATCACTCCAGCCAATCCAAAGACGGGGTTTGTAACCAATCAGGTGTAGAGACCATGGTGACTGGCTCCGCCCCCTTACTGTCAAAGAAAAACAGCGAGCGCGTAGAAAACCCATTCGAGCGCGAGCAGAGACTAACCTCACGAGCGAGGAAGTTCACGCTCCGCGAGCGAGCAGATATCTCGCGCGAAATGAACTTTCCGAAATTCCGATTATTAACTTTTCTGAATCGAGACCGAATCGTTCTAGAGAGAATCGAGAGAAATCGAAAAATCGACCCCTACCTGAAATCCACCTAATGCAGAGAATTAGTGACACATAATGTTGTTGGTTATCCAAAGAATGTATTAGAAGTGCTCCTGTAGGAGAAATCAGCTGTGAAACCACATTTAATGATTCCAACCGGACTGGGACGATGACCTCATCTAGAATAGATGTGGCCTTCTTCTCTGGCTTTAATAGGCTACTAGGACATCTGCCTAAAAGGTCATGACCTCATCATCTCTCGCTCTTAGTATAATCATTTGGACATGATTCAAGATTTTAAATCCAAACCTAATAAATCCATCATTGGGTTCCAGGTGGAAGGTTGAGACAAAGTTCAGGAAATTCCCTGAACTTTGACGTCCAAGAGGACATTTTTGCCAAATTTGTGTCATCGGCCAAGAGGCATGAAGATTCGCTGGGATGATTATGCACTGTAAGTGACCCAACGTAAGTGCCAACCCCCAGCAGGTTTTCCCCACGTGTGCAGAGCAACAGTTGTTGTTGGCTCGTCTGAATCCAGGGCATGTGAGGTGAAAGGTTTGCACGGGGGGAGTCTCGTCGTCCACACGAACACTCCTGTATTTGGTAATGCCCAAACATTCAGAGTTGGAGATCTCCAACTGTCTGCCAACGCCGGGTTTTCATTTATTTTCAATTTTGAAATCATGAGCCGCTAACTCAACATAATCCTGGAACCTTGTTGTGTGAAGTCTTTTCTGAGCTACATGTCACCGGCCCATCTACTTCTCCTCACCTTTCTCACGTTTCTTCCTGGTTCTATCCAGGTGGTCTTTGAGCATGATGCGGACTTGTCTCTCATTGGCCAGATCTCGGATGAAGGCGTGTCGCAGCAGGGCATCCGTGGTGGGTCGATGCAGATGGTTCTTGACCAGACAGCCTTCTGCGAAGGACAAGAAGCGCTTCGTCCTGCGGGAGGACAGAGAGAGGCGTCAAAGGAGAGCTAGGAGGAAGAACGTACCCAAACGTTTTTTTAAATGTATTTTTATTTTTGTGGACGGCAGTTCCGGGTGTGCGCGCCCACACCCCCCGTCGGCCAATCCGTTCGCCCAACTACTATGAGCCTTGGGGAAACACTGCAAAGTCACATTTATTCAAACCAAAGACATCCTTGACAACAGGCTACCAAACACATCCGGAATGCAAACTATGTTGAAGTGTTAACCAGGAGGTCCCCAGGTTAACATGTGGGCGCGCTGTGTGATCGGCTGCGAGCTGCTCGGCCTTTGGTGAGCTCGTCGCCTGTGGGAGGCCCCGGGGTAAAAAGGAGAGGAGTGCTGTGCGTAGGCCGGACCCTGGGAGCTATTCAAAGCCGTGCCACAGGCATAATACTGAATGGACGACAGCATGGGTTCAACGAGCAGTTCGATCTCTGGGGCTCCTGGTACGACCAGGGGGGGAAGAGGTCTCGCCTGCTGAGAATGTCAGCAACAGAAAGTGTTTTATCTGACTGAACAAACCCACAACAAAGACCACTTTCAAGCCCCGTTTCCTCAACGCACTGCAGGGTGTACTCTGCTGTGTGGGTGCAGGCTTACCATTTCTTTGATTTGAGTTTGGGTGGCGGGTTTCGTGGAATCAAAAACAGCGCTCTCATTGGATGCATGTCGCACAGAGCTACAGACAAAGACAGGGAGAGAGACAGTGAAGTGGGGGGGGTCCTGAGCGGAAATACACACAACTGCTGAAAGACATATTTTGGAACTTACGGGGGGCTCCTTCAGCCATCTCCAGGGCCGTGATGCCTAGAGACCAGAGGTCACTCTGAGAACAAGAGAGACAGGAAGAAAGGGGTGAGACCAGCCCACACATGAAGCTCCAGCTCGCTTCCTCTCTGTGCACAAACAGTAACATGCGTTGGGTGTGGCACCAGGGTACAGATCAGGAACTACAGAAGCCATTTACAATGACCATGAACAACAGTGTCATTCAGTACCCTGTAGTCATATGTGGCCTCGGGGTTCTCGTCACAGGCGATGACCTCCGGAGCCATCCAATAGGGCGTACCGATGAAGGTGTTCCTTCGACCGATCGTCTTGTCAAGCTGGGCCGATACGCCAAAATCCACTGAAACACAAAGTCATTTAAAGGACTCGGAACAACCAAATATGTGCTGCTTCATGAGGCCTTTCAGGGGAGAGCGACTTCATCACGCAGTCATACACGACCCTTCTTCATACCCAGTTTGACTTCGGCATTCTCCGTGAGCAAAACATTTTGTCCCTTAATGTCTCTGTGGATCACATGATGGGCGTGAAGATGGGAAAGACCCTGGGAGACAAATACACACAGTCAGATGACCACTAGCACTATAATTATGAAGGCACCATTAAAAGAGGAGAGCATTGTGTCCATTTGTGGAGGGAAAGCTGCACAAAGAGTAGACTTTTCTGTTTCCCGACCCTCTGAACCCGAGCGGCATCATCATGAATCAGAAGCAAAAAACAAGCCAAAAAGGTTTCTTTACATTACATACAAATTGAAAAACACTGAAAACTATTTGGCCGACGTGTCCACAAGTAGTACTTCTCCTCAGTGCACGTGTTCAGTAGCTTGCAGTTGAACTAAAAGTCATTAATGCATCATTTTACAGTCCTGGATTTGATAAAGGGTTTAGTTCTGGTAAGTGTAGCAAACCAAACAAACCCGCTGGTGTTTTTGCGGATCCTGAGGGTTACGGTAGCAGAGTGATCAGTGGCCCCGTTTAAACGAGTGTGTGTGTGTGTGTGTGTGTGTGTGTGCTCGCTTCTTCAAATGACAAACAGAGGAAGTGAGTCTTGTTAGGAGTGTGTGTGTGTGTGTGTGTGTGTGTGTGTGTGTGCGCGCCTCTTAAGGTGTCTAGCTGGTAGAGAAACAGCCTGACTTTCAGTCCGACCTTGATAACGTCAGCTTCAGATGTGGATGTGTCGACATTCTTTCTCAGGACCTCGTGATCTCCCATAACCCTAAACACAACATATGCAGACATGCCCAGCTGGATTTTCAAGTAGATTTTTTTTTTTAAAGGAATCATATCAGTCCCTCGGAGCCCTAGAGGGAATAAATGAGCAGGAACTAGCGTGGCAGTGGGTTTGGCCTCGTCAGGTCTGCGTTCTGCGTTCACAGCCACACGTAAATAAGCACCTGTGCTTTTGAAGGGTCTCTCCCGTGAGAACACCTGAGAAGCAGAGCTCTACCATACCGGCACGGTGTGTGTTCGCTGTGGCTCACCCTGAGCACCTCTCGGCAGATGTACGCAATCCAGTCCTCCTTCAGACAGTTCCCCTTGGTCTTCTTCACCAAGTCTGTGACGGAGCCAGCTCCACAATACTCCATCACCAACTAGGAGGACGTAGGGAGACGACAACTGGCATTCATATGAGAATGATGAACCTGCAGGACTAGCAGCTATTTAATACAAAACAAATTCATTTTGAAAAGCTCAGTAGTTCAGAACAGATGTGATACAGACCCAGAGTTGGTGGTCCTGTCCAGCAGGACCTTTCTTAATAAAAGCTCCATAATAAGTGGCAATGTTCCTATGGTGGGAATAACTCTTCAACATGTTGATCTCCAGTTTGATCTCCTCTTCTTCCTCCTAAAACCACAGCGGACATAGAAAGGGATCAAACTACACGGAGATGAGATTTGGGGAATGAAAACATCAATGTCATCCGGTAACTGAGAACGAGATACCAATGGTCTTAAGTGTCCTACATGGAGGATTACATTGAAGTTTACCTCACAAATATGACATGTTTAATGTCCTGCTTGGCTTACAATGAGGTTCCGCTTCCAAGGAGTCCATACATGGACATTTTTCACTCCATTTCTACAACAGGGGGACAGTGGAGGAGCCTGTACACTTGCTCCTTTGTATTTGTATTTTATATATTATTTTATCTGTTTACATTCTATTGTTAATTAAATGGTGAAAGAGCAGAGGTATTTGGTGCACTTCTAAGAAGTTCAGCGACTAACAAGGGACTGATTAAAAAATAGAATGGTGAAAGACGATTGCAGCAGCAGATTGGCACTGAGGCTACGTCTCACCTAAAGTAAAACCTACGCCACATCATGAAATCAGACTTCCACACAGGTGGGGTGCTGGACACCCACTACTAGGACTTTTGCAGGGAGGACTTAAAACATTGCAGCTGGTTTGAGCCTTTCTTGTAGCTGTCCTGCAGGCCACTCTGCTAGTCATTACAAGGGACCGGGGGGGTCTGTGAGTCTGTGACCCCTCTAAGAGGACGTCCTGGGGGTTAAGACTCGAAACAACATCTGTAAGCGTCTTTTTTTGGATGCTGTGCCTTGACTTTGGATCTGTTGGTCCCGGGTCTGGACACCTGATGCACATTTAATCCTCATGATGTGTCATGCCATTACCTCAGTGACTTCCATGACTTTGATAGCTGCCAGTTGGCCCGTCTTGACATGGCGACCCTGGTGAGACACGTGGAGAAAAAAAAGAATTAAAAAAAAGAATAAAAGAATCTGCTGAAAAGGAAAATTCCACAAGCATTTTAATGTGAATGCGGCTTATCCCTGATTCCAGATATACAAATAAAGATGTCAAACATTAAACAAGGCTTTGTGCACAGCTATTAATAAAATCTACGTGGTCGTAAAAACAAAAGACTCAAATGTGTTTAAGTTGTTATCATCATGTCATAATTCAGAAACAACAAACATGGTGGTGGTCCGGACTCAGTTTAGTGTGGATGTTAAAATCACAACTTTTATCACCACGACAACAGTAAGCAAGCCCCCACACACACTCACACACGTGCCCTCTGGGCCAACACATGGATTGTGATATCACTTCGGGCGTTGGACCCGTCTACATCATTTTAATTTTCTTGAAGCGAGAGCGAGAGGCAGGAGGAGCGAGCCAGAGCCGTAAAGTGCAGTCAGGTGCAAAGGGGAAAATGAAAAATGTGTCATGAGTCAGAAATCTGACAAGATACTAGAGTAGCTCCTCCATAAGCCTTTCAGCCGTGCTGTATGACGGGGCTGTGGGCGCGCGTGCGTGTAACTGACTGGAGGGAATGACAAATGCCACTATACTCAAATCACTCAGCTAATATTACAGGCACAGAGAAACAGGGACACAGAGGTGCACGAGCGCTTCAAAACTACTTTCTTAGTATTTTTCTATTTACTATTCTATTTCTATTTCTATTTTGTTTTGGAGGATATCAAACCTGTGCATCCAAATCAAACGTTTCAATATTCCGTGCTTAGATGGACAGTTTACAGACGGTGGTCGTTGGTGGAGGTCGTACATCAGCACGTTGAGCGGTGGCTCCACCGATAATAATCTAACAGACTGTTAAAGGAAAAGGAAATGGCAAGGGAAGGCTAAACAGTGAAATGTTGTGGTATGAGCTTATTGAAGGCACACTCGTGTATATATTATATATATTATATTTTAATGCCTCTCAGCTTCGGATTTACAACATGCAGCGCTGCTGTAACGCATTCAAAGGGCGATCTGCTCTCCACCACAGTTAATTAGAGAAGTGCACTTTCTGACATTCAGGTCCAAAGAATCTCACTCACACACACGCACTAAATATGAGCCACACCGACAGTGGGGACAAATGAGAGGAGCACGGATGACGGATCCATCAGAGAGGCTCCTGTCCCGCCACCTCTGTCCCGGTGGACCGTTCTCTGTCTGTCTCTCTGCCTTTTCTGTCTGTCCTTCAGAACAGTGCGTTACTGTGTTTACATACACGTGTACTTTGCGCTTGGAACGACTGCATCAGCTCTCCTCACCAAACCACATGTAGGAACCGTGCTATTTAAAAGGCGCTGTGTGTGTGTGTGTGTGCAAAGCAATCCTTTTCTTGCGGTCTATTCACATGGAGTCTGGAGTCCCTGGCTGACAGTGCAGGCTCCTAAGAGATGGACTGGCTTCATCACGCTGATAAAAGTTCCATCGTTTTACTTTTTTATAAATGATTTATTTTTCTGACAGCTCAACTCCCTTTAAATAAAAATACATATTTTTTGCACTTTATTTAAATATATATATTTAGCAGATATAAAGCATACATGTATTAAGTTTGCGTGCATGAGCATACCGTCGGCTAGCTCAAATTTCAATTTCAGACGTTTCAGCTTGAATATAAGAGTTTAAAGCTGGAGGAAGAGGAGCCACACTGACATATGGGCTGATAGTCGCTCATACTGGGACGTTGTTTGTCCACATAAGACCAGTGAATAATTCCATTTGTCTCTATGAAACATCCCTAACAATACATATTGAGGTCACATGAGTTGACTTTCCTGTCGAACGGGTTCATAAAACAATTGGTGCATTATACACAGAGCAGCATCAGCATTCATTCAACTAGCTTCACCCGGGCGACTGTGGGTGAGTGGTGAGCACGGTCGCCACCAGTCAGAGGGTTGGTGGTCCGATTCCGGGCCCGGCTAACCCGCATGTCCGTTCATACAGGCTCTCCAACCTTATACAAGTGGACTATAACATAGCGCCCTGTACTTTTAGTCTTCTGTGTTGTCATCTTCTTGAAAGTAGAGAAGGAAAGCAAGTGACTCCTGTACCCAGTAGGACCCCCCCCCCCCCCCCTCCCACACACACACACACACACACACACACACACACACACACACACTGCTGCTGCTCACACATACTGGCTATCAGCACAGCTCCAAACCTCATGGGGGGCTGCTTTCCTCTCCTCCCTCATATTTTTGACAGCCTCCCTCCCTCCCTCTTCCTTCCTCCCCCTCTCTCTGCCTTTCACCTCTGTCTTCCTTCCTTTGGCCCTCTCTCCTTCCTCTCCCTTTTCCCCCCTTTGTGTCTCTCCCACTTGCTTTTTCCTCCACCTCTAGCAAAGTTCTCCAACTGGACAGCATGTTGAATGATGGTCCCCCCCCTCCTTAGCCCCCCCTTAGCCCCCTGCAACAGTGTTAAAGTGCTCTGCATTTTTACCATGTAGAAGAATGTTCTCATCACAAAGACACATCTTAATCTTGGATATGTCTTCACACTTTGGTCAGCAACCCAGTGAGCATGAGTGAGAGGAGGATGAGGACATGTAGGTCACAGAAATGGGAAGTGACGCTCTTGAAACAAGAAAGATTTGAGGAAGTGTAAGTGATTCACTTCATCTGTATCGCAGCCAGCTGCTGGACGGTCAGGTTCAGTGAGACGTTGTTCCCTGTGGAGCAACGCTTCTTCACTCAGTAACAATTCAATGTTGGACATGGTTTCTACATGCTGCACATGGGACGTGAGATGAACCACAGTGACTCGACTTCAGTCACCGCAGTGCTTAAGTGAGGTCACACGCACGGCTTGCAAGGAAGGGAAGTTCCTTCTGCAAACATGGAAACGCCCTGTCTCTCTGTGTGTGTGTATGTGATGACTAAATGGTGGGTGAGAAGAGCACGCAGAGTGCTTGTGTGCTAAGAACGTCCAATAAAGCAATGTTTATATGACAAGTTCAAGAGCTGAAATTACTACCGTCTGTTGCTGCTAACGGATCACAAGCCACTCGTTGATTTTCAGTTTGCTTCTGAATGGACGTTCTTTTAAAAAGCTGAGCAGGCTGAACCCCCAGTAACCCACGGGCAAAACCGAAACTGAAAAAAAACTGAAAACGTTGTTGTTGAGCGGTTTAGCCACCATTTAAAAAAAAGCCAGTCCTCTCAGATTGTCCCGCGGCCCCGGAACTACTAAAGCACTCCTTCTGCCATGTGACTACTACTGCATAATACACACTTGTGTGTGTGTGTGTGTGTGTTCTGCATCAGATCCACACAAAGGATGTTGTCCTTGTGTGCACACCTTATTAAAGTCCAAAAAGAAAGAAATCTGTGCATGATGAAAAAAGCGAATGAGAGGAGAGGAGGCGGATTGTGTTGCTCGGACCTTTCCTATTTCTCCACAGGAGCTTTTTTTTCTGGCACTTAGGAACTTTGCCTGCATTTCAATCAGGAACCAGTTTTAGCTCTTGGCATTGCTCTCCAGCCTGCCTGAAAGAGCCTCGCTGGTGGGGTTTGCAGCACTGAAGGTCACGTTGAGGTCAAACCCCAGCGTCATTAGTGACACAAACTCTAGCACACAAACGGAACAATAAGCTATTCTCTTTTTGTTTTCACAGCTCCCTGCACTCTCCGAATCCAAACCTCTTTCCCCCGACATCTATTCAAACCCTAGATGGCTTACAACAGAGAGGACTTTGTGTCAGCTTGTTTCGTGCAAAGGCGACATCCCCGTCTGCACGGTGACTTCTGCTGTGCTCTCTTTGATGAAATCCTCTCGGATCTCAAAATGCAGTGGAGAACATAACAAAGCAAGTGCACTGGAGATTCTTTGGGTTCCAGACTTCCTCAGCACCGGGGGCCACGCGGCTGTGAAAAGAAGGCCCGATTGGGGCTCTGCAGCAATGTGGCTGTCTTAGTCGGTCACAGACCCCGTCTGCTGATCAGCAGGCCGTTCCGATGGGTTCCAATGACCTTGGCGAGGGAGGAGGGGGGGTTTCCCACTGATGCCCGGGTTTGGGTTGACTTAATATCTGAGGGCCAACCAGCGATTACAGGTTAAAAAAAAAAGTAATACCAGGATTATTTTGCGCGTTACAATCAACTGCTGATGCTACACACAGGTCGGTTTCAGGGCTTCAGTTTAGAGCGGCACTCATTTGGCCACATGACCTTCCACCATGTCCCCAAACAGCGTGGCTTACAGTAGGGACTCACAAAACTGCACGTCAACGGGCGCACATAAACATCTCCCACCGCCCCCTCTTCATCTGTGTGTGTGTTTTGGAATTTTCCCGTTGTGTGTCCTAACTGTTTTTCAAAGACGGCACGCAGGCTCCGAGCAAAATAGTTGTAGCCACCAAACATTGTGTATCGCATTTCAGTAGTCTAGAGAGAAATAGTCCCTGTACGTGCACGTAAACAGCATTGGGTCTCCTTGCAAGTTCTCGCAGCATCTCATTCATTCACCTGGCTCATGACTTCCACCTGAATTGTGTGGTTGCGAAAGCTTGCATTGCCGAAACGATCATTTTTGGTGTTTCTGGTCTTTCTTCGGCGATCGCCAGCTAAAATGTCAACAAACAGTCGAGTAAAATCTAACCCGTTCCTTTGAGTGCGCAGTGCTATGGAACGCTCGGGTCAATGTGAACAGGTACTGCTACTACTACTTTATCGCTCAATAATGTACACCGCGTGACTCACTTTCAGCCAATCAGAACGCTGGATTTCTGTATTATAAATAAGGAATAAAGAAACGTGGATGGTGGAATATCTGGACACCAAACTGAACTAGTCTCCCTCAGCATAGAGTACAGAGCTGTACAGAGTAAATATATTCTCTCTGTTGTGTGGTGGACGTGCCACAACTAACCTTCCTCTCATCTACGCTGTGATTTTCTAACTCTCCCTTCATGCCACATAACTAAATGCTGAGAAAGTGCATGTAGTGGAAATGCAACACACGTGTAAATAAACAGAGGAAGAGCCTCTGATGCCTCGTCAGCATCTCCTGCACTATTGTAACGTCAATCTACAACAAAGTGTTTTCTTAAGGGGCTATGTGTGCGTGTGTGTGTGTCATTGTTTCTAATGGCCTGTTCCCTGCTCTGTTTCCCAATGAGGGGACTCACTTTATGGCTGAAAACATTCACAAGCACACTTGGAAAGTTTCAGGACACGCAGGAACATTAAGGTCCAGTCACTTGCCTGTTGGCATTACACACGAACATATAAATGTAAATCTAAAAATGCTCTTTTATACCTTTTCAAATGGTCTGTATTCTCCTGTCTATAGCCTTGTTTGGGGTTAGTAGCTGGACCATGGACTGCATAGACAAAGTGGTCACGTATGAAACTGTTCCATTCATTCGTATTAAGAGGTCTGTCCATGTTAAAGCAACAAGTGGGAGCCATCGGATGAAATTCTGGATTCGGTTTTCACGGCCTCAGTAAAAGCAGCCTGTGTGAAGCAGACACAGGCCCGTACTGTCCTGGGCATCTCAAGGCAGCAAATCTATTCTATCGCGCACACACACGAGCGCACACACACACTTTCGTAAGCTTTCGTAACTTTAACCTCAATCTCTGTCCAGACTCACTTTTGCTCCCCTTGGAGAGAACCCTTAAGATGTATTATTTAATCTTAGAGGAGTAGTTATTGTTGATATTAACACATTTGTACCACTAAGTAATGCATGTCTGGAAATGACCTGATCTTGCACCTTTGGTGCAGTAAAAGTAACAATCCTTCATAAACTGTATCCATCTTACATAATTCAATTGAGTTTAAAGTATTTTTACGTTATATTTTTGTATAGACAGTTCGAGTTTCCTTTTGCTTGCAGGTACATAATTCTCTAAAGTAGAAACAGTTATGATGTTGATATTTTGGCCGGATCTTGAACTCAAAGTTGGACCACTCACAAAAGGGTCTCACCTCTCAAACACAAAAGCATTTCATGGGAAGAAATGATCGATATGGTAACTCACGATGTGTGGGATTACACCAGCATGTAAACCTGATATGCACAGAGGACACAACTCGTTGCACAGACCTAAATAAGCCTGAACACCTCATGTAACCACAAACCACTCATACCAAAACAGACATTACGATAAGGAAGTGAGCCCCACCCTGGGCCTTTAAAAGATGCTGCAGATGCTCTGCATGCGGGTGTGTATGTGCGTAATATGTTAGTAAGTGCTGACAGGATATTTCAGTCAGCTGAGAATTGCTCCTTTTTCCGCACTACTAACTGGAAGCAGTAGGTTTTACCAGAAGCGGCGGGTGTGTTACTGTCATTGTTCCTGCAAACAAGCCACTTTCTCAGGATCGAACTCCCCGTTAAGTAAACACTGCTTAAATGAGAACAGACAGCAGATGCACGTTTGGATCAGTGCGGCCGTGTTTGTGGCCCTCTAAGGGTGTGCAACAAACTCCTGAACACGATGCGAGGGCTCACCTTGTACACCTGGCCGTAGGTTCCATTTCCAACCACCTCCACCAACTCAAAGATGCCTGCTGGATCCTGCCCAGAAATAAAAGCGGGCATCAGGTTGGATGCATTACAGTGTGTACATTTTAGCGCAGGTATGAAGCTCAGCTAAACTACCGATAAAAGCCTGGTGTGGTGAGGGACGACCTTTAAGAAAAGGTATTGGCTTAAAATCCTGTAGATAATTTTAGTTTAACATATGTACAATCACATTGCATAAGTATAAACATACCTGACACTGACATGTCCTGTAGGGATCTGACATTTCCATAAACAAACAAAGTATTAGACTTATGTGCATTGGGTTTGAACCAGCATGTGCCAACTCGGGTACATTTGATCCCAGTGGTGTCACAGTGTGTTGGGGGGGCCGTCACTTGTTGCATGTCGGGAAAACAGCCCTCCGGTGCGGGAGACGTTAGCTCGCCAAGGTACAACGCGTCCCCGGGGCACGGTGCACGCGCTAACCTCACGGCACGACTCACGTGAACGTGACACGCCGAGCTTAGGACACGCACGAGCGGTTCTGCGGGGTACAGAAAGCCGCGACCCACAGTGAGACACGGCGGGGGACGGAACGGGGACTTAACGGGGACTTAACGGGGACTCGTAGAGACTCTCGTTACCCGTTAAGTTTCAACACCCACCACATCCTGCGAGGTTTACTCCAAAAACCTCTCTTTAAAAAGCAAGACAGCACGTGGGAACTTACCCTTAAAGCAGCGAGGTCTATGCTGTCCAAACTTCGAGTGGTGTTTTCTCTCGACATTGCTGCCAGCAACTTTTGTCAGCGAGCTGGTCTTTGAGTAGAAGACATGGACGCTCCCTGTTCCTCCGCGACAGAACTAACTAACGGGTTTCCCTCCGCTCGGCTTCATTCTGAAGTTCAGCCAGTTGCGACAAAAGCTAGTCGGTGTCAAACGTACCATTTCCGGAGATACCTTTCAAAATAATTGCCTTTAGTACCTTGTGGGTCTACGATTAGAATTCTGCATGTGAGAAGATTAAAGACTAATTATCAGAATACAGAGTAGAAAGTAGATATTATCCTAAAGGTCTAAGGTGTTTTAGGTGTTTTCTCAAAAAAATCACGGTGTTGGAACTTGCTTAAAATAGCCTTCTTTAAGTTCAATGTTTTATTGTGAAAAATGACTAATTTCTTTTGATTTTTTTCTCCTTGAAAATGATTGTTTTTGTTAGGGGGTCCTGTAATTTAACCAGTCCACAGACAACGACACTAAATAACAAAAAACAAGGTCAAACGTTTTATGCGATCTATGCAGCGGACTTAAAATAATGACGTTGCAAAATCTCTCCACGTCTATCTCCCACAAACATTATTCTATTATAAAACCTATTTTAAAAGTGACTATTAAGTCAAAACAAGGTAGTATATTCTTGTATAGCACTAAAGTTAACTGAAAGAGAAAGTGAACACACACACACACTCACTGTCTGTACACACTACGACTGCACAGTTACATTCAACGCTCTCTTGACACAGGTGTAACATAGTCGGTAACATACCGTTATGTATGTAACAAATATGCCTGAAAATATAGTAGGTTATACGGTTTAAAATATAGCTCTAAATCAAAAAGTAACCACCAGTAAAAACATCTGATTGACAGGACTGCACAAAAATCAGAGAATGGGGCGTGAAAGCATATAGCGTACATACATATAGCGATAGTATTTGCAATTTACTTTGGGTTAAATATGATAGAACCTGTTATGTCCCATCTTTTTGTAATGCCCTAATGCAGGCATGACGGCGTGGAGCCCTCATGTGTGAGCTAAGAACATCAGATTTGCTGTTCCTCACTTGATGCATGGTTCTGCAGTTAGGTGCCCACACCACATTTAACCTTACCCCAACAACTGACACAAACAAAAAGGTTTTCACCTGACAAATGTGTTTGAAATGTGAACTAAACCATTGCTTACACCTAATGTGTTACATTTTTTAGGGACCTGATACAACATTTGCTAACGTTGGCAAAATATGTACCGTCAGCTAAATGTTAACTAAGTAAAGTGGTATATGCTGAAAAAAGCTAATTGCCAGTTCAAGTACAATAACCCTAACCTCCATGACTTACACACTTCATTGTTATCGGCAACTAGACGACCTAAACTGTGTTACACAGGCTTACAAAAACAACACGAGAGGTGTGTGTGTGTGTGTGTGTGTGTGTGTGTGTGTGCGTGTGTGTGTGTGTGTGTGTGTGAGAATGACAGAACGATGGCCAGGGCCTCTCTTGCACCCTCTGTATTTTTTTTGTGAGTGAATGTGACAAATTAAGAGTGAGGAGGGAGCGGGAGGGGACATGGGGGGTGGTGGAGAGGATGGCTGTGAGTGTGTGTGAAAGTGTGTGTTTGTGTCGCAGTAGAATAGTCTCTCTGTGGTCTTACACAGTGGCTCTGTTCACATCAGGCTCAGCTGCCTACACAAACCCACACACACACACACACACACACTCACACACACGCACACACTCATTTTCGGACTCGTATCCAACCTAAACAAGACAACATTCTGAGAAACAATTGAATAAGAAAATTCCAAAGTGATAGAGGCCGCGTCTATCCCTCGCCACCATCTCTGTCTGTGTTCTTGCAAACAAACAAGGTATTCTGAGGAAGTTGACATTCCACTTATCTCAAGCATTTCCTGATGGCGCTTGCATGTTCATACACACACACACACACACACAAGCACAGAAATATGGGAATAAGCACTGAGGTACACGTGTCCCAGAGCTTCCGTTGCTGGGTGTGCCCGAAGTCTTATTTCATCCGTTGAGACTGGGTGGCGGGTTAGCTTGATGCTGTGGCTGTGTTAGCTTAGCTTCCAGTTCAGCTCTCCTTCCTGGGGCCATCACTACGGCCTCGTTGGCTTTTGGTCCGGTGTTCTGCCGATGTTTGCTGCTTTGTCGAGAATTGTTAGCGCCGCATAAATCGATGGCTCTGTCTAGCGATTCATGCTACCCTATCAAAAAATGCTACTTGTTACATTAATACTACATTAATCTACATGTTATTACTACCTGAAAAAAAATTGGGCAGTATGTTTGCACGCTGTGAGCCCCTCTAGAATCATGTGCATGTCCCTGCGACACAGTAAGCTACATGCAACTATTCCAAATTTAACTTCAAGAGCTAAACCAGTGTGCAGTCTAAGCTATATGCTATTTATCTTAAATAAGTCAAAAGCGCGAAGAAAGGTGGATGTTTCTGATCGTGTTTTTGCAAATGGAAAACAGATTACGGATAATACGACAAAGTAGACGAAGGAAAGGATACACAGTCCATGCAATTATTTAATATTTAATTTCAAGAGAACGGTCATTGTACAATCTAAAAAAAGAGGAAATAATCTGGATTTTGAGGATGTTACTCACCGTCAACACGTCGTTCACCGACAGGGTTGCAAAATAATATGGGCATGTCAAGGAAACTTGGAAAATGGACTCATGCGCAATACCACAAAGTAGCAGTTCTCGACAAGTAGCAGAAAATGATAGAACACCGGCAGGTCTAGACTGGGTGGGATGTTATCAACGGCAATGTCCTCCAGATGCACTTTACTCAATTCCCTTCGAGCGCTCCCTTCTCCGAAGCTAATGGGAGTATTCTGTCACACGGGTCATGTGTGCTCCAGTGAAAAGACAAAGGATAGCAAAAATATAGCGTTGGACACGGGGGCTGCCTGTAGCCACGTGTCTAAGGGTCAACCATGCTTCATTATCTTGATGTACGATAAAATGCAGTTGTGTCCCATTTGTCATGTTTTCATTTGAGTAAAACCTCAAATGGTTTGAGTTTGCATCAGGACGAATGTCTCTGAGAAGATGTGGGCTGAACAGTCAATAACCTATGTCTGGGTTAGCCGGAAATAGCCACGAGCAGATTGGGTGGTGGGGTAGCCTTAGATGGTTAGCGGTTAGCTTAGCTTCCCCCTCGGCCCTCCTTCCCAATGAGCGCCTTCCGTGGCGTTTGGTGGTTGGCCTCGTGCGGTCTTGAGGTCGGCTCACCACACATAAATCCAATCCCCGCGCTTCCTTCCTCTATAACGAAGACAAAAACCTGTGCAATCTGGTGCAAACAAAACGCGAGCTAACGGCAGCACTTTGTTGTGTTCAAAAAGGAAGAAATGCCGGACGGACAGAGGTCCTCACAGATCGAAAGGTTAAAATCAAATGTATTTAATAAAAGAGATGGTGTTGTGGTAAAAAAAACATCTCAGCTGAGGAGCCGCTGGTCTTTGCAACCAACAGGCCCCAGGTCAGTCCTTTGACCATCCCTAGTGCCCGTCTGTTGTTTCCACCAGCGAACTCTAGAACAATGGTTCCTACAGGTATTTGTAACAATGCTTAAAGGTGTCCACACCTCTGGGAGTGGTCTTCTGGTGAGTTCATTGTAACTCGGATTTCGAATGGCCCTTAGTCAATATCAGTTGTTGTGCAAGTATTACAGGCATGCATTCCAGTTGATTACATTACATTAAATACAATCATTCATACATTGGTATTATTCTATTACAGTTGCAGTGGTTTTACAATATTGTCATTACTTTATTGATTACACAGTTTCAGAATCATGGCTGTATTCTGGTGTACACTAAATGCATTTTATTAATTTTATGAACCCGTCGTCAGATGATTCGAGCTTTGTGACATGGTGCATTATCCTGTTGGAAGTAGCCATCAGAGGATGGGTACATGGTGGCCATAAAGGGATGGACATGGTCAGAAACAATGCTCAGGTAGGCCGTGGCATTTAAACGATGCCCAATTGGCACTAAGGGGCCTGAAGTGTGCCAAGAAAACATCCCCCACACCATTACACCACCACCAGCAGCCTGCACAGTGGTAACAAGGCATGATGGATCCATGTTCTCATTCTGTTTATGCCAAATTCTGACTCTACCATCCGAATGTCTCAACAGAAATCGAGACTCATCAGACCAGGCAACATTTTTCCAGTCTTCAACTGTCCAATTTTGGTGAGCTCTTGCAAATTGTAGCCTCTTTTTCCTATTTATAGTGGAGATGAGTGATACCCGGTGGGGTCTTCTGCTGTTGCAGCCCATCCGCCTCAAGGTTGTGCGTGTTGTGGCTTCACAAATGCTTTGCTGCATACCTCGGTTGTAACGAGTGGTTATTTCAGTCAAAGTTGCTCTTCTGTCAGCTTGGATCATTCTCCTCTAGCATCAACAAGGCATTTTTGCCCACAGGACTGCCGCATACTGGATGTTTTTCCCTTTTCACACCATTCTTTGTGAACCCTAGAAATGGTTGTGCGTGAAAATCCCAATAACTGAGCAGATGGTGAAATACTCAGACCGGCCCGTCTGGCACCAACAACCATGCCATGCTCAAAATTTCTTAAATCACCTTTCTTTCCCATTCTGACATTCAGTTTGGAGTTCAGGAGATTGTCTTGACCAGGACCACACCCCTAAATGCATTGAAGCAACTGCCATGTGATTGGTTGATTAGATAATTGCATTAATGAGAAATTGAACAGATGTTCCTAATAATCCTTTAGGTGAGTGTATGTTCCCACATTAGGTGTCTTTATCATGGTGATGGAGCGAGCTGTCTTAAATAATTCATTTCAGATGTCGTTACGGCTTCGATTCAACCCATCAAACCACGAAGGGACCGAAGTGGTTTGTGTTGCTAACCAATTCCTTTCATTTGTTACGTCATCGTCCCCAACCAGCCAACACCCCTCCGGTCAGTGGCATTGTGGGGAGTTATCAACCAAACGTTAGGACTGATGTAGCTGTTGTGTCATTGTACCGGGAACATGAAATGGCCTGACTCTTTCGACGCTAGTTAACTGAAATGGGTGGGCTCCAAAGTCTAAATCCAGCGTTACAACTTACTCGTAATGTTGACTCGTGCTGAATGAGTTTGATTCTGGACAATTGTCTAAAGCCCTAGCACGGTAACAAGGTGGAGCTTCTTGACGGACCAAAAGAAGACCCGCTACCACAAAGAAAAATGTTAAAAATTTGGGAGACTAAGATGACCGACATTCAGATGACAGTCGTACGCATAGCGGTCTTTGTAACGTATACAACCACACACATGCACACTCACAAGGTTTTGCCTGCAAAATAATAAAAAATCTGTGCAAAAAAGCACAGATCAGATCCCGCAGAGCCTCATGCTGAAGGGATTGTCATTCATACTTCTTTATCTGCCTTTCTGTCATAGCGGAACGTCACACTAGGCTTTTGTTAAACTCTTATGGACAATCATGACTTTTTGTGAAAAACACGCACGCACGTGTTACGTGATTTTTACTCATGGTGTAGTGTAAAGTTATAAACCTGTTTTCAACCAGAACACAGATGCTGGAGATTCTAGTATTTAGTGACATTGAGTGTCATGAAGACACTGTCACTATCAAGGATGGTGACGTGACAGCAACAGCACATCAATATGTGAACGCAGAATGTTCCCTACTGCTGCATATGATGAGTGAATCCTTGTTAAAAGCTATGCACAGTCACTGCAATGAGGAACAGCATACTTTAATTGCACAATCTCTTATTTCCTGCCGCTGCCTCCGGTCTGCTTTGCCTTTTAGCCTGAAGGTGGCGCTGCTGCTCAAGTTTGCCTGTCACTACCATCGTTTTACACAATGAGTGACATTGGGGGAAAAAAGTTAATAGAGGCGTCGGACTGCTTTTAGATCCCTGTGAAGATGCAGAGGGTTGATTTCTTCTCCCCACAGTTTGATAAGCTACAGTGCTGGTTCAGCATTTATCGTCAGGAAAAAGCTTTTAACGCATCTCACCACTGAGATATTAAAAGGGAAGACGAATCAAATTAACCAAAAAACTCTCTCCGTTTATGAACCAACATTCATATGTATAACTTAAATTATGATGATGATGATGTGATTACCGTGCAAGTGGAGGAAAAAGTTAATGATAGTGTAGGAGCCAACTTTATTGTTGGCATGATATTTTATTTTGTTTGGATATATTTATATTAGTATTTTGGACACTAGGTGGCAGTGATTAGATGCACATAGTTGTAGATGAAGGGCATAGGTGACGGGAAGTGGGGAAGACAGGAATGGGGAGCACGCAGTTCTCACCAGACCACAGAGCCAGATTTTTTTTCTATCCAGTATAGAAAAGATTACAGTACATGTAAACCACAGCACCTGATACAAATGAAATTAAATAAACCTGTTACCTAAAGATGGAAACGTAGACATATATTGTCAAATGTGATGATAATCCATCCAATAATTGAGAGATTCACACTGAATTAAGTTTGACAAGCTGGTTGGGGAAGTTTGAAGAGGATTCAAACAATCCCCTCAGTTATTAAAACACATCCTCTGGGGCCCATGAATATCTATACATTTGTATAGTGTCATGGCCCCTCCTCTCCTGGCAGGGGCGGTTCCTCCTGCAGGCAGAGGAGGGTCGTTGGTGATTGGAGCCACCTGGGCTCAGGGTATTTAAACTGCCTCACTAACCCTGCTGTCTCTCTGCTCCTCCAGGTAGGATCCTGGTTTGTTTGTTCCTTTGCAGTTTTACTTAAGTTTCCACTCAGTTATGTTTACACACGGATTCACGCATCCCTGCACTTTACATACGCCGTACATTATGACATTTTCACACCTCATTCCTTTTTCTTTGTTTAAAGTTAATAGTTTGGTTTACAATTAAGAGAACCTTTTTGATTGGCCCATACCTGTTCGTGTCCCCTCATTTTTGCCACAGGCAATGAGCCGGCCTGTGACGAGTGGGGGCTCGTCCTTAAGTTAGTTAATTGTACTTTTGGTCTTTAGTATTTTAGTTTACTTTAACATTGTGTCATAGTTTGTTAAAGCTAAACGAAGACCAGGGGCCAGTTTTTGGAGGATAGTGGGGTGTGGCTCCTGTCCTTAAAACCCAGACTGGCAGCAGGTGAATTGTGTTTAAAAAAAAAAAAAAAAAAGGTTCCTTCAGAGTTAGCTTTAGAGTTGTGTACTTAGGAGCAGTTAATTGAAATGGCTGAACATTATCAGATTGAGATTGTTGATAGAAAATGTAGACTGTGAAAGCTGGATTAAAGCAAGGTCTTGGGGAAGTAAGTGTTCTTTGTGGTCCGTCTGCTAGTAGTGAGGGTGCAAGTTCAGTCTAGCCCAGGGGTGGGCAAACTTTCTGGCTCAGGGGCCACATTGACTTTTAAAATTTGACAGACGGGCCAGCCGATATCCGATGGATAGAGAGTGTTCATGTCAACCAATATAAATTATAAGTAAAAGCCAATAACTAAAAAGTAAAGTGAACATTTTTACATTACATTGCATTTCAGTGGGAACAGTGTGGTTGGTCCCCCTTTTTTGCCAGTTCATGATAGTTTGGTGTCAACTTTGTTCTGGCAATTCTCAGGACCGATCTGAGGTGTTCATCCGTTAACTGGGATCTGTGGCGTGATTTGTTGTTTGAAGGCTCTCACTCTATTTGTGTACATTTTCATGAATAAACTCTTTCATGAACAAACAATCTTTCCCGTGTAGCTTCATGTTCAGCTCATTCATGTGTGTCAGTGTGTCTACAGCAAAAGCAAAATCACAAAGCCAATCTGCGTCGCTCAGCTCTGGAAAACCATCAGCTTTCCCGATTGTTCTACTGAGCGCGCAGCGCGGCGCGGCCCCGTGGGTCTGATGTGCGTTCGTTTATGCCGTATAAAACGGACCATGTCCCCGTGGCGCGCTCGCCTGTGGGGGGGGGGACGGGGGACGGATGGAGGTGAGCAGCGCAGACAGCAGCAGCTGGACTCGCAGCCTGATGCGCTGCAGAAAGCGCGGCACAGCTGTCCTCTGCCGCGCGGCACGTAAAGACCGCTGTAACGCTTCTCCGTTCCCGACTTGAGTTAAGAAACATCGACGCTGGTCTTTTGCCGTCATCGTGCTTTGGGAAACTCAAGTCGGGAACGGAGAAGTGTTACAGCGGTCGTTATAATTCATAATACTCGGCGGGCCGGATCAAAACGCCCAACGGGCCGGGTCTGGCCCGCGGGCCGTAGTTTGCCCACCCCTGGTCTAGCCCTTCATTAACTTTTGAGCAGTAGAGGGAGCTGTTGCAACTGCAGTTGGAGATATTAGAAATTCCAATAGACCAGAAGGACCACCACAATTTGTTTCGCAGAATCTTCGTTTGTTGCCTAAATTTGAGTCCGATCCAGATACATTTATTTTATTTGAGCGTATTGCGGGAGCAAGAGCTTGGTCAGATTTGGACAGGACTATGTTGTTGAAATGTGTACTTGCAGGTAAAGCTCTTGAGGCTGTTTCAGCACTAAGTGTAGCTGACCGTAAAGTTTATGATAAAGTTAAATCAGTTCTGAAGGTCTACGAGCTTGTGCCGGAGGAATATCGTCAACGCTTTTGTTACAGGAACAAGCTAGATTCACAAACCTATTCGGAGTTGGTTCGTTATTTGACTTCTGCGTTTCATCGTTGGTGTGCAGCTTCTGAAGTTGGCACTTTTGAGGGTCTGTCTAACTTGATTGTGTTGGAACAGTTAAAAGATTCTGTGTCGGACCAGGTTGCTACGTACATTAATGAACGTAAAGTTAAGTCTCCAAGCGATGCAGCAGTCCTTGCAGATGAGTATAGGCGAACACATAAAAGCCATTTTGAGTCGGTGACCTGCACCATACAAGGGTATTTAAACTGCCTCACTAACCCTGCTGTCTCTCTGCTCCTCCAGGTAGGATCCTGGTTTGTTTGTTCCTTTGCAGTTTTACTCAAGTTTCCACTCGGTCATGTTTACACACGGATTCACGCATCCCTGCACTTTACATACGCCGTACATTATGACATTTTCACACCTCATTCCTTTTTCTTTGTTTAAAGTTATTAGTTTGGTTTACAATAAAGAACCTTTTTGATTGGCCCATACCTGTAAACCTGAATTAGTTGACTTTACTCGCAAATCGCGTGGAAACCTTTTATTAACTATCCCACTTTAGTTAATAAAGAAATGTTGTTGTATTAACGTGGAACCTTAAGTTAGTATTTATATTTGTTAGTAGTGTGTACTCAAAATCATTAGGTAAAACTAGCTATTATGACTTGTTATTGCTACTCATCATTTAACACAATTCTTGTATTTTCCTCTAATTTAATTAGCCTTTGTTTTTTAAATGTTATTGAACATTGTTTCAATTCTTGTGGGGATTGTTCCTAATGTTTCAATTAAATTGGATCAAAAAACAAACACCTGTAAATGCTCCAATGCATTTTACTTTTAAGAAAAATGGCCAAACACTGCTAATCACAAAGGATCAGTTTCATCTGCCTCAATGAAGGGAGGCCAGAGCATGAACCAACAGACTATCATATCACAACAATAATAATTCCATCTACATAGACTGATGAAGAACTGAAATATGTATATAACAATGTCCTATGTCCTTCTACAACTCCCCTCAGTTTAAATTTTCACACAAGTCCCATCCTTTAGCACGCTTCCTACAAAATATAAGTGTGTGTTTGTGTCTGTGTGTGTGTGTGTGTGTGTCTGCGTTTTATGCGTCTGTTTGTCCACCTGTTTTACAGAAAATGAAAGGTTTACCCCACAGGTAAGAAAAAAAAAAATTGTCAAGTTTCTTGAAGTAGACTTGACATCTCTTTACATTGCAAGCTGATTTTTCAAAGTCTGTAGCTTTGGCTTTAGGTCAGTGTGGCCTAACGAGAGCAATACCTGTTGGATGAACTGAAATGTGAGCTTCATAGTCTTGGGGTAGTTAAGATGGAGTGCATACATGAGTCCAAACAGAATGCATATTGCTTTGATCTTGAATGTTGTCCATCACGACTTCTCCCTCAATGATGATTTTCAACGAGGCTGGACTGAGATGCTGGAGTATCCCAATGTCAAGGTCACGAAAAGAATCGTCAGATTCCTAAATAAAGAAAAACAGAAGAGCACAATCATTACATTATATTTCTGATTTGAAAAAAAACGAATCAATAGAAGTGTCGTGGTGAAAAATAAATGATAAGAAAGCAAGAGCTTACTTACAAAGCCTGCTTTGAAGTCTGTGGGGTTGTCCCCAAGGATGATAGGAAGCCCTCTGAGCACCTGTGTCCGGATCGCAGTTGGCTCTGTAGTCTTTTGGGAATTAAACACAGTACCACGTACCAAGTTAGATGGCTAAAATGAAACAAATAATGATCTCCAAGAAAGCTTAAACAGGCCGAGCAATGTTTGGAGAGAATTATACAACTAAGAGTAGCATTGTGATGTTTATACCTAACCTAAGAAAAACAATGCCAAGTACATAATGTGTGTGGACTTGCATTGGTCTGTTGTAAAACATGTGTCAACTGTCCAACATTCCCTCTCTTGGATCCAAATAACTCGAGGAGACGAGGACTGATGCTCTCATAGAATTCCGTCTTGAGGTTCTTGCCCACAATCCTGCTGAACTCCATGAACACCTGAAAAATACAGAACAATAAAAATCTCAATTTAGATCAACTGAACTATACAAGGCAGCTAAGCCATCTGCAAAGTAGTGCTGTCCTGAAAAACATCCATGAATGTCCTTTTCATACATCTAGACACATAATATAATAGAAAGATAAGTATTTTATGTTCTTTCTTAAACATACTTGATCTTCAGTGAAAAGGGCAGGCCAGCGTCTCACCATCGTGCTTATGGCAGGTTCTGACTCCTACCTCTTCTCAGAGCAAACGTCTGATCCATCTTCTGTTTCACAAGAGGTCCATTTGGTGTTCTCTTCCGCATTTCATCAACCAAGTCTTTACAGGCACCCTGGCCTGATCAAATCCATCAGGAAAGTTGGGCAAGTACTTGATTTCACCTTTGTTTGCCTTCTTGTTAGCTGGTTGTCCTGCTGAATGCACTTCCACAGCATCCTCACACCACAAGAATCTGTAAAACAAAGTGTTTAGGTCAACAACTCAGCACAACAATGTCACTGTTAAATACAATAAGGTAATAAAACCGAAACAAACCTGTGTTACAGAGAAAACCGGCATGTGAAAAAAGACGTCGGCAGTATTGACGGTAAATACACTACAGAATATTGCATTCTGAACAGGTCCAATATTTGAAAATCGATAATCTTTTTTTTTTTTTAAATTACATTTGTATATCTCCATTTATGTCAAACTCGAGACTTTCAATCATCAACATGCCATTTATTTATATGTATTCGTGTCAAAATGGAATATAATTTTTTTTATATTCAATTTTGCCTGGAAACGCTTCCAATGCTTGCGTGTGGTTCTGGATCCAAGTTTTACTTTCATGTCAAGTAATAATGATTTGCAGCGGCCACTGAGGAGGATCGTGTGTGTGTGTGTGCGTGTGTGCGCGCTACCCTCAGCTTCACCTGGGTTCTTATCTCAACCTGCTTTGCAGCTTCTCGTAGCTGGCACGGAGAATGTTCTTCACATGTGTATAAAAACTCAGCGTCTTTAGTGCTCGGAGACGCCATTTCCACAGAGCACCGTGATACGTGCCTGTGTATTTGACCTCCTGCTTGCAAGCAATAAATGGACTTTTTGCAACTTTGATCATTCATCAAGACTCTGTTTTATCAGACAAATCATTCTCTTCTACCGAGCTTTTATTGAAATATTCCACAACAATTTGGCGTCACGAACAGGATTCACTGACCGTCCCCGTCCGGGGAAAGGGCCCTTTCCAGGATCACCAGCTGATGATCCTGCCTCATACCTGCCTCAAAGGACCGGCAGGAAACCAGAGGAGTCCTGATCGACGTCACGTGTATCCAGCGAAAAACAAATTCTCCAAGATCGTAACATCGCTAGACTACAAGTAGAAGACAGGATTGCTTACGGTAAAGATTTCACTCGGAACAAATTCTCCGAGATCGTAACGCAGATCGCTTGACTACCCGGGTAAAATAAGACCGTTGCTATTGAACGAACGTGAATTCCACCTGTGGAATAAGACCGTGGAAATAGCCTACGTGAATTTTATACTGAAGCAGGTAAAACGGTATCACTGTTATTGTTAACCAAACGTGAGTTCTACTGAATTACCCTTAGAATAAGATCGTGGCAAAATCGAAGCGTGAGTTTTGAGTGGGGTTTTTGGAAAGTGTTTCCTCGAGTAAAGAAACTAAGCCTTACGGTGACGACTGTAATGTAATAAGTAAACCGGTAGGGTCCACCAGTAAAAGATGGGTGGCCAGTCCGCAAAACACACGGAACGTCGGGTCCGATTGTGGCAATGATGCAGCAGAAATACGGGAAAACATGTACAGAGTGTCTCCCGTACTGGACAAAAGAGTTTGGGTTCCCAGAAAACGGCTCGTTGAGTGCCGCTAAACTTAAAAGGTTAAGAGGGGATTTGGAAGCAAAGTTAAAAAAATTGAAAAGTGGTAAAAAGATCTAAGTTAAAGACTTGGAAATAATAGAGAAAAAGCAGACATGTCTGGCACAATGGGAAATGCAATGTGAATGCAGGGAGAGAAAACGAATGATCGAAAATGACGTGTTTAAAAACTGAAAAACCTGACATTGAAACACAGAATAATCCATGTGTGTCTTCTCCACTGTATCCATCCCTGACAGGGGCAGGCGGTCCTCTCCTGAACACGTGTTGTCAAATTCCAGACCTGTAACACGCAGTCAAACCCGGCTGGGAGACCAGGGAGGTGCAGACGTCAAACCATGCTCACCCCTCAACCCATTCAGACCTGACCCCACAGCCCAGTCCACCCCGGACTCTGCATGGTCAATCCACGACCCATCCCCCTGGAGGGGCACAGCCGGCAGAATTGTGGATTTTCTTAGTCCTAACACCACCATGGAGAGTAAACTGGATGGGTCTTATATTCAAGCCCCCATGTTTCAAGTTCCAGGGCCACAGGATGGACTACCTGCCTCCCATCTGCCCACCATAAAAAATGGCGTGGCTTTTGGAAAAGAGTTCTTGACGTTATGCAAAGACATAACAGACGTCTGTGCTGCTGTGGTTGCGGCCTTCCCAGTCAACATGGCCCTCATCAACAGCACGAAACAAGGTAAAGCCGAAGATGTAACATTTTACTATCAGCGTCTTGTGGCTGCCTGTCATATTCACATCGGCCTCGAGGAGCCCACAGACATAACCAACATGACTGTGTGGGAAACTCATCTCAAGAACGCCTTTATGAACGGGCTTCTGCCAGACGTCAAAACTGCCACTGGACACTCTGTCGTGGGTCTGGAAGATGCAAGGCTCACAAGTCAAGTGGCAAAACATGCACGACACAATTATAAAATGCATGTGGAAAATCAAATGTGTCAAGACAAACGCAGCAAGCAGACTGGGGAGAAAGCCCAGCTTGCGATGCTCCAAGCCGTAAAACAGTTGACACTGGGTGCAGAAGGAGGACGAGACCCCCACCCATCCAGAAATTCTTATGGGAGGGACCAACAGAGGACGAGCGTATGGAATAAATCATGGGAGAAGAGGGTGTTTTCAAGGAGGGGCCCCACGAGAAGTGCAACCCGATGAACGCTTCCTCTGTGGCAAAACAGGACATTGGTACAAAGACTGCCCCTCCCGTTCAAACCTGGTACGTCAGCCACATGGACTGACAGAGGGGGTCAACAATTCGGCACTTCAGACTGACTGTGTGTGGGATGGAGATTGCACGTGTGAAGGAGTGACTACTGCTGCCTCTCCAAAACAGGGAAGTGAAACACACACACACACACACACACACACACAATGCTGCAATGAAGACCTGCTTCCTCGCACGCACACCCACATACACACGCACACACAATGCTGCAATGAAGACCTGCTTCCTCGCACGCACACTGCAGAACAACATGCTGTTTTGCTCAGCATCATTTCTCACTTAGAGCAACAGCAACAGAATACATCCACACCACCACCACTCACGTATGCTATGTTTTCATCAGATGCATACAAAGATATGCCAACTACAAGAGTAATTGTGGAAGGGAAAGAATTGACGTTTTTAGTAGACTCCGGAACTACTCATTCAGTAATTCAAGAAAAACCTTTTCCAAATCAAAAAATGAGTGGGCGATATGTATATTCTCAAGGGGCTTCTGGTTTGACTGTGACAGAAAAATGTACTGCACCTATGACGAGTGTACACTCTGACGAGACTGACCTAAACCCTGACATAAAAGTAAAACATTCTTTTTACTCTCTTCACTCTGTCCCATAAATCTGATGGGCAGAGACTTGATGTGTACATGTGGTATTTGTTTGACGTCATCTCCAGACGGCTCTTTTGAAGAGACATTTTTTGAGGCCCTCAATGATGCAATTGCCTGTTCTACTTTGTACTGGTCAACTTGTAAATCTGCTGTGTCTGTTTCTGTCTCCCACACAGAAAGAACTGTTTAAAGTTCCCGGCTCCTATCCCCATGTCTCACTGTCTAAAGGACGCCTTGACCAATGGAGGGATTTGGGACCATTTGTGGCTCAGTGTGAATCTCTCACTGACTGGGAGGAGACAATCGATCCGCTCGTTCTGCGCTCCGCCTCTACAGGGTTTCACAGAACTCACTGTGTACACGGTTGCGTATTTCTCCGCTAAACTCGACCCTGTCGCTGCAGGACTGCCACAATGTTTGCGCGCTGTAGCCGCGGCTGAAAAGGCGCTCACTGCCTCACGTGACATAGTGGGTTACGCACCGCTCACTCTGCTCGTTCCGCACGCGGCTTCTTTGATTCTCC
The DNA here is from genome assembly GCF_964276395.1 of Gasterosteus aculeatus. Lineage (NCBI taxonomy): Eukaryota > Metazoa > Chordata > Actinopteri > Perciformes > Gasterosteidae > Gasterosteus > Gasterosteus aculeatus. Next base: position 18,996,503 of record NC_135691.1, on the reverse strand, counting down.
TCGAACAGAAAACCTCTAACCTCTGTGCGGCTCGCTATTTGCGTTACCACACATGTCTCCTGGACATGCCGAATGTCACTATAAACGTTGTACTAACCTTAACCCTGCATCATTACTTCCTATTCCTGGGGATGGGAGGACCACAACTGTTTGGCTGAGCTCCAAGCTCAGTGCACTCCTCGCCCTGACCTAGTGGACGCTCCACTAACTAACAGCGACATGGTAATGTATGTGGATGGATCCGCCTCCCGCGATCCTCAGTCTGGTGAAAATGGTGTTGGTTTTGCTGTTGTTTCTGACTCTGGTGTGCTGTGTTCAGGTCCTCTGCCATGTCACCTCTCAGCCCAGGCAGCCGAGCTCATCGCTCTGACCGAGGCCTGTAAACTGGCTACGGGTAAAACAGTCACAGTTCACACTGACTCTCGCTTTGCGTTTGGTGTAGTACATGATTTTGGGGTGCTGTGGAAACACAGGAACTTCCTTAAATCGGACGGTAAGCCAATCCTACATCACACTCTCATTGCTGAACTGTTGGAATCTATCTTGCTACCCACAGCTATTGCTGTCTGTAAATGTGCAGCCCACACGTCCAATACGGATGATGTATATATGATGCTCGAGCAGACTCGGCTGCAGAAGCTGCTGCTCTGCTTCCGCTTCCCACTACCTGTGCTCTCATGTGCTCTGAGGAGTCAGTTCCCTCCTCTCTCACAGCGATGCAGTCACGCTCTACCCCTGATGAAAGACTGCTTTGGTCCACATCTGGCTGTGTTTACACCAACGGTATCTGGACTGGACCCGACGGCAAGCCGTGTTTACCTAAACACTATTTTGCTCATTATGCTAAGTTGACTCATGGGTTAGACCATGTGTCAAAAGGGGGAATGTTACGTGCACTTAATGAGACGTGGTTTACAAAAGGGTTCACAGCATGTGCACAAAAATTCTGTTCTGCATGCGTCACCTGTTCTACTCACAATGCAGGCAGGTCCGTGGGCGTGTCCAGCCAGGCTGCACACCCACCACCAACCCGCCCGTTTGAGCACTTTATGATGGATTTTGTGGAGTTGTCTCCATCACAAGGTAAGAAACACTGTCTAGTGATGGTAGACATGTTTTCCAAGTGGGTTGAGGTTTTTCCATCAAGCAAACAAACCGCTACAACAGTAGCCAAGGCCCTAATTTCTGAAATCATCCTTCGATGGGGCATTCCTTCTAAAATATCAAGTGACAATGGTTCTCATTTGGTCAACCAGGCCATTACAGAATTAAGCGCATACCTGGGTATTGATTTAAAACCACACTGTGCATACCATCCAGCCAGTGGAGGGGCTGTGGAACGAGAAAATGGCACACTCAAAACCAAATTGGCAAAATGCTGTGCAGACACAGGTCTGCCCTGGACAAAAGCCCTGCCTCTAGTGTTGATGTACATGCGCATGAGAAAACGAACCCGAAGCAACCTGAGTCCCTTTGAGATATTGTTTGGTTTTCCTCCTCACGTAGGAACCGAGGCACCGACGGCACCACTCCCTTCAACCGCATTATGCGAACATGAAATGTTAAAATATTGTGCACAACTCTCTTCTGCTCTGTCTAACATACGACAACAGGTTGCAGCCGCCCTCCCAAAACCAGCTGAAGGCCCACTCCACAAGCTGAAACCTGGTCACTTTGTGGTGGTGAAAAACTGGAAAGCACGACGCTGGCAGGGACCATTCCAGATCCTCCTCATCACCCAAACAGCTGTCAAAGTAGCTGAGAGGGCAACTTGGGTCCACGCGTCCCATTGCAAGAAGGTTCCAGTACCAGCAGTGGGCTCAGGCGACCCTACCCCCACAACACGTGTCAATCAACCGACACCACCGATCCAGTGACCACGGACGGGCAGTTGACCGACAGACACACAGTGCATTGTGATCTGTGTTGACTGTCTACAACGCGGATGCCTCACAAGAAAGACGGTTGGCAGACTCCACATCCCAACGTGTACCTGCTTACCAACACAAGAAGAAGAACACGGCCAGGACCCCTCCACATAGACACAGTAGTCGTTTGTGTCACTACGGTTTTATTCCTATTATTGCTTGCTTCAGTTTCATTATCTAAGTATCTTTTTGTGATTTTGTTATCAGCTATCTAAAGAGTGGTTTACATTTGCTTGCTAAACACGAGACATGGTCTCACAAAAACATTTTTTTTTTTGCAATATTATGTGTGATTAAAGAATAATCAAGAGTGGAATGTAATGGTAAAAATGTTATAACATTGTCTTGTGCTAAAGCCGTGTCTCAAGTGTCCTGTATTTGACCCTGATGTGCAAAGAGCAGCATGATACAAAATGTTAGTTTGCAGCTGTGCTCTGAGAAGGGAGGGCGGTCGACTCGATCTCATAGAAGCTTCAAAACCAAGGAGTCCTCTTCATGGCCTTGGTTCATATCTTATTCTGTACGAAAGTTCTGGATCCAAGTTTTACTTTCATGTTAATTAATAATGATTTGCAGCGGCCACTGAGGAGGATCGCGTGCGCGTGCGCGCGCGCGCGTGCGTGCGTGCGTGCGTGCGTGCGTGCGTGCGTGCGTGCGTGCGTGCGTGCGTGCGTGCGTGCGTGCGTGTGTGTGTGTGTGTGTGTGTGTGTGTGTGCGCGCGCTACCCTCAGCTTCACCTGGGTTCTTATCTCAACCTGCTTTGCAGCTTCTCGTAGCTGGCACGGAGAATGTTCTTCACATGTGTATAAAAACTCAGCGTCTTTAGTGCTCGGAGACGCCATTTCCACAGAGCACCGTGATACGTGCCTGTGTATTTGACCTCCTGCTTGCAAGCAGTAAATGGACTTTTTGCAACTTTGATCATTCATCAAGACTCTGTTTTATCAGACAAATCATTCTCTTCTACCGAGCTTTTATTGAAATATTCCACAACAACATACTGGTTATTTTTATAACCGACCGCTGCCAGTTCAGTGTTTCTCATTATAAACAGCCCGCCACCCCGTAAAAAGTCAGACCCCCCCCCCCCCCCCCCTGGGGGAGACAGTGCAGTCTACATAAACATAAAAGTTTAATTAGAAACAAAATCTGGGTTTACAGTGTGTCCCCTCATTTTTTCCACAGGCTATGAGCCGGCCTGTGACAATAGCATTTAATTCAACTGAACTGAATCTCCCCCTTACACCCTAAATGTCTGTCTCTCTAAAACTACTGGACTAAACTACTACTACTCTAAAACTAAAACTACTTACTGCTTTATGGGACAATACATGTTTGTGCAAAATACTCAAGTCAGTAGATAAAATGTCGTAGTACGCCACCAGAGTAATTTATAACAGTGATGGTGGGATAAATATTAAACAACTTTCCTTGTTGACACAGCTGCAGAAAACAACATCCAAGTGAGCATGAAGCCGATATTAATTCAAGTAAATGATCACCTTTTCTGTTTCAAAGGTATTTTGCCCGGCGGACGAGGGGGCAGGAGTGTGTTGATCCAGATATGAAGCAAATGCCTATTCCCTCCTTTCAGTGAATAAACAGCCTCCCTTCATCGCCGACTCATTCGGAGGTCAACACATACAACCAGCTTTCTTAACAAAGAACTTTGCACGCAAAAAGGATTTTCTGCTTAAAATAATGACATTATGCTTGGCGGTGATACTAGCATGTTGGTGACAGTACATTTCAATTATTTCATGTGGTGAGTCATCCTTTTCCTCCATTGTCGTTTCTTTGGTTGAAGATCGTGCGTTTTTTACTCGCTGTGGACAAAACAACCCTTTCCTTGATGCTCCTACGGGTAGCTTTAAAAAAATATGACTTATAGCATTTGCTAGTTATGAGGAACCTTTACATGCTGTCACCATGGGTTTACATTGTGGAATCCTCAAAATAATTGTCATCTTTATCATGTGTTCAATCCCTACAGACACCCAAGATATACTTTTTGCTTAACAAATAAACATCTGTTTTGATATAACTCTAAAATAAAGGCGGTGTTGTGCAGGCTTTACCAACAGCCATAAGTTATTTTTACAGCACAGACACAAGTGTTAACAGCCATCTTTGTATCTTTGATATAATTCCCATGCTTGGGAAATCTTGTCGGAGTTCTGCATTATTGTCGTTATGATCGAGTTCCAGTAACAGTTGCTCGGCGCATCGGGCACAGGTCCTTGAAACAAATCCCAACGAGGAGGATAAGTCAGTCCGATTCCCAAATGCTTCATGCACAGTCCCACGGAGACATCTTCGATGTAAACGGTTTTGACGTGAGCCGAGGCCTCCACTATCCTGTGAGGTAAATCCAGAGAGAACACATAGCCCAGTCCCAGGGCATACGGGGGGAAAAAGGGCTCAGGGAAGACTGAAAGCGGCAGATACCACTTTGAGGTGGGGTCTCGAATAACAGGCGCATGCCTCGCCACCATTCCCGTCAGGTACAGGTGTGGGGGGGCTTTCAAAAGCATGTCAACCAGGTTGTGGACGTTAAGGAACATGTCCGCGTCGACTTTCATGGCGTAGGAGGCGTTAGGGCAACGGGAGCTGAGCCACTCAAACATCACCATGGTTTTAATGGTGAGGTTATTGTAGCTATCCAAAAAGTCACTCTGGAGAATGTCATGATGTCTCTGGCTTTCCTGCAACATCTACAAAGGGGGAGATAGCAGGCAGAGGTTAGAGCAGAAATGAATTGCTTCATTGGACACTTAGGACGTTGACTAAACAAGCTCTGCAAATTGCTTCTTCATAGTGTAGCAGGTTGACTAGTCGCAGGTGGTTTCAATCACTTCACTCTCTGGACCACTCAGGAAGTAACTGCATGCCATGGGGGCATGCCATGGGGGGGGGGTTGACCCCGTTACTTTGTTGCTGGAGGTACATTTCCGTTCTGGGTCGTCTCGCGTTCGTGCCGCAGTCACGGTTGTGCAACAGTGTCTCCCTGTTACAAACCCAATCTTTCCTTTAACGCAATCGGGTTGAGTGTTGCTGCTGGCTCTGTGTAGCTGTACTATCGGCACTGCAGGTGTATTGTCGCGAAGCTCCCTGACGGGGTTGTAAAATTGCGTCGCGTGCGCTGGTATCTGCACCAGCCCCTCCCGTCCCTGCCACGCTGCTGTTTTGTCTCCGCTGACTTTGGGTTTCAACTACGTTGAACGGGTTGTAGCTTCACAATCTTCCTCCAGGCGTTGAACGTCTCTACGCGCCTCACAGCGCCCGGATCTGTTGCTTAAAGTGTCTGACAGGGCGCTCCGCCCCGAAAGAGTTCCACTCGCCACAATCGCAACAAAACCAGGTTCAGGGAGAGATTGGTAGATACTAAATAATCAAAGGGGTCAACTTAAAAAGATAAGTTTAATTGTTGCCGTACACTTTTGAGTAGAGACAAATTGGATTTACAATTCGGTTTTGTGTTTAATTTGGCTATGGATTGCTCTCTAAGTACACATGACTGTATAGTACATTTCAACACATAGTTTGAAGGAAATGTTAAAATGACTTTCCTAGTTAATTTTACTTGAAAGTATGCATTGTTTCACATTTATAGTTATGGGAAACACCATGTCTTGTGGCAAAAATTACATTTATTTCTTGCAAGTTTTTTTTACAGTGATAGGTCATTTTGGTTAAAATCACCACAGCAGTCCCATAAGCACCAACACCACGTAACGTGAAAAGAAATCAACCTTGGCTTCTCCCTTCTCCTCCCGTACCACCTGGCACGGACTTTTGTGCTTACGGCTTCACAATGTTGTGGTTAACCAAGCCGTTCGCCCGGATATCTATGCAACGGGTAGTTGCACACTGTTGTACTGAAATCACAGCACACACAGAAACCGGTTTAATGCTGGAATGCTTCTCCCCACTTGATAGCTATGCTGGTTGCTGTGTTGACAGCGACCGAAAAAGCAAATTGAGATACTTGTAATAAATCAACTTACTTGCTCTTGGATGATTTCTGTGCCATTGGTCTCTGTGGACATTCCCAAAAGAAAGAAGTGGCTGATCACTCTGCCCAGCACTTTTGTCTCTTTGACCCAGGTGTTACGTAGCGTATCACGGGCCTCTCTGTTGTGGGGCGCCACTGGGATCATAAGAACCAGGAATGGGCTTTCTTTCCAACATCTATGTGGTTCGTCTACCACCCAACGGTAGGGGTGCCGGTACGCCACGTGGTAAATCGAAGGGGGATCTGATGATATCTGTGCAAACAGATGATGTTTCCGTTTGGTTGGTTTTGCACTTGAATGATTTCTCTTTTTGTTTGTTTCATGTACAAAGACAAAACCTGAAGTTGTAAAGGACATTTTTCAACTATCGCTTTTTTAATCTAATTAATTATCTAATTAGCTTCAAGTTGTGTTTTCACATCTTAAAGCTACATTATATATATATATCCCTGCACATTTGTATCGTATTAAATGAACATGACAATTTTTTCTTTTCTCAAACATATTTTTATCGTAGCAGATGATGAAACAATGTTAATAGGGTTGTCTTACTACTAATGACATGTATTTTCAGATAAAAAGGGAAAAAGTACATTTTCTTTGTTTTGTTCATTTCAAGAGCTGTCCTTGTTTCAAGATGAAAGCAAATATACTTACATACTGCACTGTAGTAGCTATACTGTTGTAAGACTGGTTTGACGAAAACATCAGAGGCCATGGCACTTTGAGGCTCGAAGTGTAGAACATTAATGTGACCGTCCCAATCATGAGGGGCAGCACCACACAAACAAAGCATCGTCTCGTTCCTGTCCCAGGAGTCTTTACAGTGCCAAGAAAAAGTTATATCATTAATACCTCATAACCTCACATGACGGGAACTCCAGTCTATTACCCGATTGGAATTAGGAAAATAATATTGCTTTCCCCTTGACCTGTAATTGAAGCGGTCCTCATTAGTTATGATTTATGTGTAAATATCGGTTATGTTCAGAAAACCTTTAGGCTGGGACAAAGAACTTCAGGATTTGTTGAGTTATAATTAAGTGGTTTTAAGAACTGATTTATGGGTTTGTTGAACAGGGACAGAGCTGGCTCTGGGTTGGTTAAAAGTTGTTGCAAAGGCAATGTAAAAACTATCTTGTGGCCTTCATTGTGATTCACTCTTTTCCTGAAACACCCTACTTTCGATGACTTCCACATTTTAGGCTAACTGGTGTTCTTATAAGTTACTGATACACGATGCCACAAGGCAGACAGTCTTTGTTGTTGTTCGGCGTACAGAAAATGTACACTTAGACATGATGTCTCTGAAACATAAAATGAGTTTGACACCCCTGCTGTACAGGCGCTTTTTGAGAGACTGGACTGGGGACAGCCCTCATGGAACATTCTAAATATAGCATCTTTCTATCAACAGAAGAAAATAAGCTCCAAACCCACACCACCATTTATGGAGCAGTAAAAGAGTCCACATTTCCTGTCACAGGCTCCTTTCCGACATTTCGATTAGGTTATTCGTAGTGCATCATGAGACTCTCACAAGATGGGGATTTGGAGTGTGCAAACATCCCAGAGATTCCTGTTCCTCATTTGATTAAACAAACACTATCAACCGTTACTGTGCTAAACGGCATAAATTCCACATGTTCAAACGTTAAGGCTAAAGGATCATGCCCCTTCCTGTTTAAACCAACACATTCTAAGAAGCAGGCATGCACAGGCTTGTTTTTTAACCACAGTATTGTGGGTTTAGAAAAGCTGCTCTCATTGTAGTCCTCAGGTCTGTGTCAAAATACAAAGGGTCATTTTCATGCATTTATATAAAATAATAAAAATCAGTCCAGTTTGCAAAAGCAAGCATTTACTTATGTATAATTGTACAAATTCAACTGAGGAAAATGTTTTTTAGAAATTCTTATATAATAAATGAAAAAACATGAATGTGATCAAATCAGAATAAATGCCCCCTCTGAAACCAGGGGCGAGGGAATTAGAGTTAAGAAGTAACCGATATTTTTTGCATTTCAGACAAGAACTCCAGTGTTTGAAGGGAGTAGAGACTACTGAAATCCAAACAGACTGATCCATTTTAACAACGGCTCGATACTATTCACAATCAAAGATTTCCCTTTCAAGAAGAACAAATAGGCTAGGAATTCCCTCTATAGCCATTTAAAGTTAATATATTATAATTGAATAAAAAGCTTAATTAAAATCACGACTTACCATTTGGAAACAGACTTTTACAGCATTTTGTGCAGAGAAAAATCGACAACTGTGACAGCCTCGGACCATGCAGCATGAATACAAGAATGAGGATGTTGCGGTGGATGTCTCACTTTTTGTGAATATATTGGGGGGTTGTGGCGGTAGTCTGGTGAGTTGCGCCCACTGTCTACTTGCTACCAGACAACACAATGCAGAGAAAAAGGAGAAGTTAGAACAGGTCCACATAGTTGTTTTACATACCAGGTGCTGGAAATGTTTTGCCTTATACTAGTCAGACCGGTTGAGTGTGTGTTGCAAGGGCGTAACTATGGTTTAGACATTGGGGGGGTCCAAATGAATACCCTTCCACATATTTTTGTTTGTTACTGTAAGTGCATTGCCTACAATTCTATATTTCTATATGAAAATTTAAAACATGGTTTCGAGGACAACACTGACCATTTGAATACACATCTAAAAGGAATAGTGTAATTTCTGCAAGACAGTGACTTCCCCCCCACCTTGTTTTGGTGAGTTCAGCATGTCTCCTTGCCTCCTTGTCTCTCTGTGCTGCCTGCATTGTAACCACATGTCATTTTATCAGAAGAACAGAGACTGACCTTCATGATCTATCATTTAATATTCTGCTTTTACGAGGCTAGTTGTTTATTTGCTTACACATTCAGCTCAGTATCAAGTTACTTACTGTCTGGCTGCTGGTCCAGTTTTCATACGCTTTTTAGGTAACCTCAAATCCTCCATTACCTCAAAGTCTCCTCTGCTTGTCTTTTCTCTGACTCTCTCTCTCCAGCATCCATCCACCCGTCACGTCCTCCTCCACCTCCTCAGGCAACATCGCAAACCAAACCCCTGGTCCCATGGAGCCCGAGCCCAGCCCTTGTGTCCCCATTGACCAAAGCTATGAGTCAGAACTTCAGTATCCAGCTACAGGCCAGCTCCCACCGGTCAACAAACAGTACATTGTTCTTGGGGGTCCCTGGACTCGAATCCCAAAACAAATGTGTTTATGCCAGCAGCAACAGTGTTGCGGCGCAGAGAAAAGGAAGAGAGAAAGAAAATACTTAATACAATGATGATGATGTTGAAATATCTCAAACCTGTTTGTTCTTATGTGTATTCCTGAGATAAATAGAGATGTGGAGGCCTGTGGACCGGGGACTGCGGGGGGGGACAAAATGAGTGGAGCAGGATCTGACTCAACGGCGTTACTAAGCAGGTTAAGCAAGTTAAGCTGCCGCAGAACCGGACCTCCGGGTTGTTATTTTGTTTTTGACACGAAGTATAAGTGCACCAGAACTACAAGGCTACAAATGTTTTGAAAAGTCTGTTGTAACCACACGCCGCCACACCATCACTTCCCTCTCAAAACCCCTTCAAACCAAACGGCGTCATCCCCACACACAACTCCTTCATTCTTGCTGTAAAGATCCGTGCATAATATTAATGACTAATAAACAACACAATTGCCGTTGACGTATACCATCAAGTGAAAAATACATTGTGTACTATCATAGACATTCTGCTAGTTTGTTAAGTCTGACCAGCTAGTGAAGTTAGGTTAGTGGAGGCATTCATTTTAAATGTTCATAAAAATGTCTATGGCATTACTTCACTTTCTAACAAAGCTTTTTTAATGTATTATCAACAGTGAAAATGTCAGTGGGGCATTAGCTCAAATGGTAGAGTGCTCGCTTAGCATGCAAGATGCATCCTACATTGTTCCTTATCTTATTGTAAGTCGCTTTGGATAAAAGCGTCAGCTAAATCACATCTAATGTAACTTATCATTTTACTGGTGGAACTGTTGTTCAGATCGGCGCCCCGCATGTTGATGACGTATTATGATTCTTCAGGAAAGTTTGTTTGTAGTATCCTTGGCAAACGGAGGACTAAACATGGGTGTACTTTACACGAGTGAACTAGCTTGCGGAAAAAAATTATTATACTACTAAGTTTTCTTGCTGGACCAGTCTAGCAAGTCAACAGCTGCCTCATCTTGCTGTGAAAAGTTTATTTCTGAGAATGACTGAGGAAGAATCTGATGCCTTTTCGTTTGACACTTGGAATTTGGAACACGTGGAAATCCCGAGAATTGCAGGCCGCACCCGTCACCACAGCACCAGTGAAATCTAGTTCAAGCAGAAAAACTTGCTGGTCTGTACTCTGTACAGCTTGTACTGTGTATACAAGCAACCAAGGTGAGGGGACCTAGATAACCGCACATTTACGTTCCCCAGCCGGTCCTCATTTATTCCACCTGATGACGTCTCAATTTCTAACCTTTACGATGACCTCTTTGCAGTTCGTTCCAGAGAAATTGTTGATTGCACCGCATTGGCTATCGCACCGATAGTTCAGCCGACTGGAAACGGATTAAGCACAGCGTACATTTACTCACGTATGTGGGAATGCACGCTAGAAAAACCACACCTGTGAGACATGAACTTTTGCCCTCTGTGGACAGTCATTGGTTTGACTTCCTGAAATGCTAGTCAGAAAGTTGTTCTATGGAAGCAGATAGCATAGATTTTAGTTAAGAAATGTGATGCGGTATGGTGAAAGATATGATTCGTCTCCGGTTAGACACAAATAGTGAAAGCAGAGAAGGAAGCTCTCCCTCCGGTGTGTGTTCTTGCACATGAAAATAAACAGCTTCTAAGAAACTTATCTTAATTTTATCCTGATTATCAGCCAAGGGTAAGGAACAAATCTTTTTTCGAGTCATTCGTTCATGTCGGCGGGGGTGGTGAGGCAAGATGAATTCCTGCATTAAAATAATTACTCCCGACCGTGTCTTCGGGTCAATGTTTCGTTCATTGAGCATATATGCAAGTCCCGAGAAAATTAACTAATGTTTTTTTGAGAGGACTCGTTACTCTCGAGTCCTTGTAAGGATTCGTTCAAAATGAACAAATCGTTCACGAACGACACATCACTACTCCCCTGGGCACAAGCAACCAGATACCAGCAGTTACTGGTTCTATAGTAACAAAAAGGACTCGAGCAAGTGAGCTGGCAGCCAGGTTAGTTGTTGCATAGAAGCAGTGCGAAAGGAGTGGCACACAGGATCATTATCATGACAGTTGAGGAAACGTTTTGCTCTCTGGTTCTGAAAGAAACCTAAAACTGTGTAAATAGAGGGGGTAGAAGAAGGAAGAAATAACATTTGTGTCAGACGACAGACATCCAAGATGTACAAAACACCTCCTATATTTTTTTATTTGCTTTCAGTTAAATTAGTTCAACCCATATATCCAAAGAATAGTCAAATAAATGAGCAAAAATGAAAAGACAACCACTATACTTTATATTGCCATTGAATATAACTCAAATAATTATAAATGGTATCAAATCTCAAATATCCAGAGTTCATTAGTTTAAATAAGACAATGACAGTTCCTTGTTTAAATTCAAACATTATCCACTTTGCTTAAATATTATGGTAATAATCTTTGTTTCTTAAAGCTCAAAAAGAAAAGTGTGGTCTGGTTCAGCTTGCAGTCCGACTCTGGATGCAGTGGAAGCCCCCTTTGGCTGATTGGTAGTAGTCTCAAATCCAGAGTGACAGGTTCAAAGCACCAGTCCGTTAGCAGGGTCTTACTGCTGTGAGCACCCACCAGTCTGTACACATATCCATCTATCAATCCACCCATGCATCCATCCACTCACCCATCGATCAATCCATCTTACCACCAATGAAGAGCGGAACATAATGAAAGCATAAAAGAGGCTGCGAGTCTCACACAAATAACATAAATTCTAAAGAACAAATCACTGTTGTGTATAGGTCTATGCATAAGTTATGGAAGCTGTACAGAGACTATTGAGAGACTAACAAACATTAAAAACAAAGACTGGTTATAATGTTCACCAACCTTCTAAAAGCATACACTTCTTAAATATAACAACAAAAAATAAACATGTTTTTGGAGGGATATCTCTTTTTTACCCCCCAGCCGTTTTTATCATTTCTTAATGGCCGGACAGAAAACAAATAGAATTCATTAACAAATGTTTTTTCTCCCTCCATATAAAAAGAGGCTGCGAGAAAGGATTGTGTCGCTTACTCTTTTATCTATATTTGTTTGATTATTTTCCTTTTTTATCTAAATGGGTGGTCATGCAAATAGAAAAAGTCCTCCATGATTTTGGCTCGGTGATAAAACCTGTTTGGTTGCTCGTTGGCCACGTCGCCTCTTGGTGAGTTGTGTAGTTCCTGATTATTGGGTTACACGGTGAGCTAGCTGGTTTGCAGTCTTTCTTTTAGCTCGAGAAGGAGCTTCCAGTCAGCTAGCCTTAGCGACTACCTCTGCATATACACCAGCTAACTGTGCTTTCCCAGTAAGTTCAGCAATTGTTTCACACATCACTTATTATCTTAATATTCTTGCTGGAATCCATTTATTTTTGGTCAACCATTTTAGCTCCTAAGTACCAAAAGCAGGAATTTTATTTCAAGAGGTTGACTTGTTGTTTTAAGGTGGACTGGTATTCCTCGAAGTCTGCCACGCTTATTGACGAGCCACCAAGACCACAGGTCGATGGATGCACTGCAGTCGACATTCTGAGATTATGCTACTTTTGTTTTTCTATGGAACACTATTTACGAGCAGTCAAGCAGCTGGCGAATTAGCAGCTTTCCCCACGCAGGTTCAAGACACTCCGGGGTCCAACTTATTCGGGTTACAAGGGAAGCACTCCCGCTCGTTCTTACATACAAACTCATCGTTAAAGTATCCTGAACCATTTCATTGACTAGTCCACTTCCTGTTCAATCCTGTGGTCAGACTCCAAATGCGTATGACCAGTAATGTTGTTTCATATTTCTGTATCTCTATGCAGTCTGCAACCAGTATGTCCAAGAGTCTCAGCGCACTCATCTGTTCAATCGGCAGGCAGTCCTCAAGTCAACTGTTCGCTTATGAAAAACAAGACTGTACACCATCCAAAAAGCCAATGAAAAAACCCGTCGACCAACCAGTCCCTTCCATTTCCAAAACCGGCTGTAAATACAGTCTGTGAACTGGTTTGTAATCCAGTAAAGGTGGAGCAGTCTACCAGATGTCAGAGCTTAGTTCTCTGCTGGTGAGCGGTACAAAGGTGCTGTTCAGGTGGAGTTCTGGCTTCTTCCCGAGGGTACTGCTCTGAGTCACCTGGAAAAAACAAATCACAACGATGATCAGAAGAAACGCTCCCCCAAGCTACAACTCTGAGCAAGAAATCTATTGTTAAAAAGAGCACACAGGGTCTGTAATTCACCAGTATATACAGACTTATTGCACGAAAATGCACCAAGCCTCATATATATATATATGACAACTGCAGTGTCTGTGACAGCTATTTCCCAGTCGAAAAATATCATTGTATATTTTAGATTGGATAATATGAAGTTACTATGTTAATTCTACTTTCTTTTATCCAAACAGACCTCTTGTTCCCCAGTGATCTGCTCTGAACCCCTGGGGAGAAAAGAGGGGTTTTATTTTTAATTTGATGAAACTCTTGATTACATGCACATGTCAAGAAGTAAAGGATACTAGAAACTATTGAGGAACTGCAGAGAAAACTGAATTGGTCCTGTCGTTTTCCCCCCACCTGTCCATTCAGTAGTGTCATAGGGATGTTGCAATAGACGTGGCGCCCCCCGGGGCCCAGCGTGGAGAACTGCACTGTGGAGAGAGATGGAAGGGGAGGCGACATGGAGGGAGGCTGTGGGGGAAGCTGGAACTCGTAGCTGCGGCAGAAATGCCTCATTTGTGCAGCTGTGGCTGTATGGCCGCCTCCCAGTGGCAACGTCATCTGATTGTAGTCAGGGATCTCTGTCGCTAAGGCAACCTGTAATGAGGAAACATGACTTTGTGTTAACTCTTATAGAGTATTATTACAAGAGGCAATTAAAGCTCAGTTTTTTAATCCAATACTTCAATTTCCAGATGAACTTTGGAAGCAAGTAATCATCTTTGGCTGCAGTCTGGTTGAATAATTGTGGATCATTAAACTTTATTGTCAGACAATGATGGAAATACAAGCAGTATAACTGCGTTGGGACTTCTTTTGTGATGCTCTACCAGGGACAGAGGAACCTATTACATTTCAAATGACATGCCCATAGTCTGCATAAATGCCATTGCTTTTCTTTTTTTCCTTTTTTTAAACATAGGAGAAGGTGAATATTAATGTTTTTATTTTGCACACGCCCAGGGTCACTTTCAGGAAGCGGGTTTGGTGGAAAGTTTGTTAACCCTGAGATGAGGGAAACTCTGGCTTGTCTGTTTCATAAAGGGAGGTAACTAAAGCTCAGGGTCAGTCACCATGGTAACAGAGCCTGTGAACATAACCTGGTCGGGAGCAGGTTTTCTTCAATAAACCTTGAGTTTTTTTCACAGTCTCCTCCCTCTGACAGCAGTATTTTAGCGCAGTTTCCACATATGCACAAAATAAGATGTTACGTTAATGTTAAAAGTGTTTTCTCGGACATGGCACGTCTTTTTCTGGACGATCCTGCTGATGAAGAAGCAGTATTACTTTGCAGGGCGTTGAACATACGTCGGGAGAGAATATTGAGACCCCGATCATATATTGTCATTTCCAGATAACTACTTGTTTGAACGGTATCAATTTTCTTCACAGTCCATCAAATATGTATATAACCTCATCCTCATATAACTAACGTCACTCATCGTGAGAGCATGTCCACGAGGGGGGACGTTAGTTATTTGAGGACGGAAGAGGTTATGTACATATTTTATGGACTGCGAAGAAAAACTGTATCGTTCAAACAAGTAGTCATCTGAAAATGACAATATATCTAATTGGGACCTCAATATTCTCTCCCGACGTGTTCAACACCCTGCAAAGCAAAACCGCTTCTTCATCAACAGGATCGTCGAGAAAAGGACGTGCCATGTTCAAGAAAACACTTTAGTCTTTAACGTAACATCTTATTTTGTGCAAATGTAGAAACTGCGCTAAAATACGCCTGATACAGAGTACTTGAAATAAAATAAAACTGGAAATAAAAGCACGCTGTGTGATTGGCTGGGCTGCTGTCAGAGGGAGGAGACTGTGAAAGAAACCTGAGGTTTATTGAAGAAGTTAGGTTATGTTCACAGGCTCAGTTACCATGGTGACTGACCCTGAGCTTTAGTTACCTCCCTTTTGGAAACAGACAAGAGTTTCCCTCATCTCAGGGTTAAACAACTCTTGAGTTTCCACTAAACCCACTTCCTGAAACAGACCCCAGAGATCTGCGTGGGATACTTTGTTTGCTTGGTTTTGCAACATGCGCGAACATCTCACACAGACACCATGTTCGCGCCACTGTGACACAGGTACATAAGCTTATAAGTAACATATGAAGTAAACCACAGCTGACCTGATGATGTCCATGGCGGCTCTCATTGGGGGGACCCAAGGAGGCGGAAGTGGTTGTCATGGCAATAGTGGAGACGGTGGTCTGGAGATCGCCAAAGAGGCCCTGTTCACCGGAGTCCATCACCTGTTACCATAGAAACTCAGTTGCATTGTTTTTTACTCTGCCTACAAATGATTTAGTAGTCAACGGGATTTTATCTTGAAGACACCACAGAAGTAGGAAATATATTTGGCTCATCTTTTAAGATAAGACACATCTCAGTAAAAGAACACAATGACCATTTGTATAACAACTTTACTGATGTATTCATCTGAGCTTCATTTCTGTTCAAAAATTCTTAAATACTGACAACAGCACCAAATGTATATGTGTCGTTTGTTGAAAGCAGTTTGCAACATAAACCACAGTTTACTGTTGATTTACTACACTCTGTACACAGAGAGGATCTGGGAAGTTAAGACCTGGACACACCTTTGCTCTGTTGACATTATGAAAAACAGGGAATAACATCTCCTCATTATTTAAGAGGATTACGTTAATTTGTATCAAGCCTGTTCCCTGTGTAGTATCGTGTCCTGCATCCTGTATTTGTGGAAGGTGACTCTGGAATGGACAATTGCCACATGTCTTATAGCATACCTCACGAGAGACACTACAACTGCATACTGTGTATAGACATCCACATTAAGAGTGGTATAAGTGTAGACTAAAGCCAGAGGTTCATGAAAATACAAATATGATCGTATCATAGTCTTTGTTTGTGTCCTATGGGGGTGTCCTATCTTTTAAAGGTTCGCTCCGTTGCATTTATGTATTTAGTTCATTTCAGTTAACGCGATCCAAATCCCAGTGAACCAGGAGAGGGAAACAAACATGCATTCAGGCGGTCCATAAAATGTCATCCTCCAAGGTTGCGGTTGGTTGGGGGTAAGTTCAAAACACAGCTGATGTCAATCTGCTGAGCATTGATGCATCACCTCCATTTCTTGGATGCATCATTTCTCAAGAACTTCGGAAAGGTTGACGGCCCGTGAATACTGTTTTGTTGTAACAGGTTCTGCAGATGATCGGATGTCGATGGCCAAGTGCCAAAGCCCTGGTGGGGTGTGTTACAATGGCACTCGTCTCACCTAGGGTAATAAACAAAACTAAAGATTTGGCGTTCCATCTGTTCCACTCTTATAATTCACTCCTTATTTGTGTCTCTGAGATTATTCTCCGGTGCCGAGCAGCAGCGGAACATCTCTCTGCTAATCGGGGCGTACGGCACCCGAGGTGTTAACACATGCTAAACATGTACACATTTCTTCCCCGCTGTGACTCCGATCTTCATACATTACCTGCATTTAGCAGACATTTCAAATGCCATCTGTTGTTTGTGAGTGCATGTGTCCTTAGGGGGGAATAAGTAAACCTGCAGACATCCTCAGCTAGTTTTCTTTTCTTTGAAAGGCTCAGGCTTTGTAGGGTTTCAGTGCTTGTTCTTCAGAACGTGCAGATTTAAATGTTCCCACTCGTAATGTTGTTCTTATACTCAGTTGGGTCTGATGCAAAAGAAGCTTCATGTAAAAAGCTGAGGTTCTGCTCACGCAAACACCGGCTGTGGTATCTGAACATTTTAGACTGCCGTTTACATACCTGGCGTCTAGACAACGTCTCTCTGCGTTTAGCAGGCATCTCGTAGACCACCTGTTTCCAAAACTTAGACGACAGCTCGTTGCTCTTCGGCCCCCTCCACTTGATGATGGATAGAACCTGAGGAAGGAAACCAAATATTGTTGAGTTGTCTTATTGCCTCCGGGTGTTGAATGACGCCTTTTGACTCAATGCCCTCGCTGTTTGTACCTTGATTGTATGTTTAAGTGCTTCCACCTCTTGGTAGTTGATGACATTCTTCAGGTCTGCACACTCCACCATGATCACCTGGACACACACAAACGAGGAGCGTGTAGGCGTTTGAGAAGCTTTTCGAGCATCTCTCACATTTCTCGATCATCACCTTGATCCCCCCGGTAACCAGCATGGAGTGGAGGCGCGTCTCAATCTGGAAGATGCTCCAGCCTCTCTTAGCGACGAACTCCGGAGTCAAAACAATGATCAAACGTCTGCTTTGCTCCACGCTGCGAGCCAAGTCCTCGATGTAGGCTGGTGGGGGGAGGGGGTCGGGGCAGAGGAAGAGTTAGAAAGGGGCCTCATTTGTCTGCAGATCGGGAAGTGGAACTCATAACTCTTACTGACTTCACATGAGAACAAGAATGAGCAAACATAATCTAGTTTCGTTAATACTGAGAGACAAAACACTTGTCAGCATCTTTAAAGTTGTGCATTTATAACTGGTAGAAACAACGTGAAACCAGGATGTGATAACATCAGCAAGTATCTTGAAAATGTGTTCAAAGTTGGAAGCCCGGCTAGTGGGAAGCCTGTCTGCAAGAATTCAGCCAAACAACTCTCGTTCTGGAAGATTTATTTGTCAGATCAAGAATCAGCGGTGCGTTTGCAAAGACAGAAGCAGTTCTGTCGGCCCGCATGCTGGAAGAACAACTAACTAACATCAGGAAGAACAGGTTTTGTTGTATATATAGAAGATTGACCCTAAACTGGCGTTGTGGAGGAGCAGGTCCTCCCACCGCAATACTAGATCCAATCACACACAATGTGTGGTCTCAGGAATCAGGAAACAATTATTGCCAAAATATGTCCTACATACAAGGAATTTGACTTGGCGGTTGGTGCGTGACAGTAGACAGTATGACAATAGACAACAAGACAGCAGTGCACAAGTAATAAAATAAAGTAAAATGCTAATGCTATGGGTTATTAGAATAACGCCATGGGATAGTTTAAAATAAAAGAATAAAGTTAAAAATATTTAAAAATTAAAAAATAAAGTGCACTAGCGAACAGGAAGTGACAAAAATGACGAGTGAGAAATGACAGTTAAAGTGGCATGTGCAGTATGAAGCAGAGTGACCGGTGGAATGTTATAGTCAGTCAGTGTGGGCCCGGGCTCTGTTGATGAGCCCGACTGCCGACGGGAAGAAACTGTTCGTGTGGCGGGAGGTCTTTGTCCTGATGGACCTCAGCCTGCTGCCAGATGGAAGGGGCATAAACAGGTTTTGTCCGGGGTGGGAGGGGTCGGCTACGATCTTTTTAGCTCGCTTCAGAGACCTGGAAGCGAACAAGTCCTGCAGGGACGGCAGATTGCAGCCGATCACCCTCTCTGCAGAGCGGATGACACGCTGCAGCCTGCCCTTGTCCTTGGCTGTGGCTGCAGCGTACCAGACGGTGATGGAGGAGCAGAGGATGGACTCCATGATGGCCGTGTAGAAGTGGACCATCATCGTCTTTGGCAGGTTGAATTTCTTCAGCTGCCTCAGGAAGAACAACCTCTGCTGAGCCTTCTTGGTGATGGAGCTGATGTTCAGCTCCCACTTGAGGTTCTGGGTGATGATGGAGCCCAGGAAACGGAAGGAATCCACAATAGTGACGGGGGAGTCACACAGGGTGATGGGGGAGGGTGGGGCTCTGTTCCGCAGGAAATCCACAACCATCTCCACTGTCTTTAGAGCGTTGAGCTCCAGGTTGTTCTGACTGCACCAGGACACCAGATGGTCAGACTCCCACCTGTAGGTGGACTCATCCCCACCAGAGATTAGTCCAATGAGGGTGGTGTCATCCGCAAACTTCAGCTTGACGGACTGGTGACTGGAGGTGCAGCTGTTGGTGTACAGGGAGAAGAGCAGAGGGGAAAGAACGCAGCCTTGGGGGGAACCGGTGCTGATGGTCCGAGAGGCTGAGACATGTTTCCCCAGCTTCACATGCTGCTTCCTGTCAGACAGGAAGTCTGTGATCCACTTGCAGGTGGATTCGGGCACGTGCAGCTGGGAGAGTTTGTCCTGCAGCAGAGACGGGATGATGGTGTTGAAGGCAGAGCTGAAGTCCACAAACAGGATCCTGGCGTAGGTTCCTGGGGAGTCCAGATGCTGGAGGATGTAGTGGAGGGCCATGTTGACAGCAATGTCCACAGACCTGTTGGCTCTGTGGGCGAACTGCAGGGGGTCCAGGAGGGGGTCGGTGAGGGACTTCAGGTGGGTCAGGACTAGCCGTTCAAAAGACTTCATGACTACAGAGGTCAGGGCGACGGGCCTGTAGTCATTGAGTCCTGTGATCCTGGGCTTCTTGAGGACAGGGATGACAGTGGAGGCCTTGAAGCAGGCTGGTACGTGGCATGTCTCCATGTACCAGCCGGCTTCAAGGCCTCCACCATCATCCCTCCTGACATAAACGAAAAAATTACGAACAAAACGTTGAATGTTGAATAGTGAGTGCTTGGTGTGTCTCTAACTCCCATCCTTATCAGACCTGTGTCTGCCCGGTTGGCCCTTTCTGCTTTCTGACCTTGTATACCTCAACCAGGATGAGACGGTGACTCCCTAAATGAGGGACTACAATCCAATACAAGGGTGACAAGTAAATGCAATGAACAGTGCCAACATTTTCTTCAATTGAACAAAGATAAAACTGAGGGAATTTTTTGGTAACAGAGATGAACGATTAAGTCAGCGCTGAGGTTCAATTACTGATGTTAAAAACTACAAACCAAGGCAGAAAAACCGAGGTGTAATTATATATTCAGACCTCAACCTGAACAGCCATATCAAGACAGTTACAAAATCAGCCTACTATCACCTAAAGAGTATATCACGGATTAGCGGACTTATGTCTCAACCAGATATGGAAAAACTTGCATGCATTTATCTTCAGTAGACTCGACTACTGAAAACAATGTTTTTACATGTCTCTGTAAAAAGTCAGAAAGCTACAGCTGATCCAGAGCGCTGCAGCTTGAGTCCTCTCTAGGACCAATAAAGTCGATCACATGACTCAGTTCTCAGGTCTTTACCTTGGCTTCCTCTCAAACAAAGAAGTGATTTAAAAATCTTGCTGTTTGATTTATAAAGCACTGAATGGTTTGGCACGGCGGAGTGGTGGTCAACACTGTTGCCTCACAGTGAGAAGGTACTGGGTTCGACTGAGGAATAAGTGGTTTGAAGATGGATGGATGGATGGATGAATGGTTCATGGCCAAAGTACATCAGCTGATACCTCATGAGCTGCCACAACCCTGTTGGTTGTCTGGTCTACTTTCAATCAAAACTAAACATGGAGAAGCAGAGCACATCTGAAACAAACACCCAGGAAGATCTGCTGAGTTCCACAGCTCCTTGAAATCCACATTAAAAACGCATGCTTGCTGCTGCCTTTCATTAACCAGTTTAGAATTTCAGATTTTTGGTACTCTTTTTTTTCTATTTAAAATGTGTTTTTTTTTATATATGGTTTTGTGTGAAGCACTTCAAATTGCCTTGTTGTTAAAATGTGCTATACTAATATGTTTGCCTTGCCTTTCCCAACATTTATGCTAAGCTGGGCTCGGCTGACTTGCAAAGAAAGGCAAACAAATATGTGTCTCAAAATGCTGAAGCTATTGCCATAAGCTGAGCGTTTGTTTCTCAAATAGAAAGAACATAATAAAAGTTTAAAAATGTGTTGTCTTCAAAAAAAGGAAGAGGTAGAAAAAATGAGATTAGTATGTGAAGTGGAACCATTCCGTTCCAGTATCTGTCCTTTCTGCTGGCGCTGTCCTTCCTTCCATTGGGATTGACAGGAGTCCCAGGAATGCTGGTGTAAGAGCTTTGGCATCAGCTCTGAGCGGAGGCCTGATACACCAACAGCAGCCTTCACGCATTTGCTGGGGGGGGGGGGGGGGGCTTCAAATAATTTCTTTGTGACATTCTCAATGTTTTTTGTAACGCCGGTCATTATTTCCATGTTATTTAAAAATGTTCATTTGGCGGAAATACCTTAACTGCTCTGTGAGGAAACCGATGGCCTCTCTTTTTACGTCTCTCCCCTTCTGCCGTCTCTTCGCCTGCTAACTAAATTAATGACAGAGACCTTGCAACAACACATTGCAATTTCACGCTCAATTTGAGGGGCACAAATAGGACATCCCAAAAATTCAGTCCCTTTCTTTCTCTCGGTTGCTCTGCTGTTCCATCCTCCCGCTCCCCACCTGCCCCTCGCTCCGTCGTCCTGCTCCCTACTTTTGAGGATTATGCAAATCAATTAATGAAATAACACAAACCAATGACCCCGTCCCCACCTCTCCCCCCCTCCCCTGTTTGATTCGCAGGGCTAATGGAGGCAACAACTGAATGTGTGTTTCAGGTCGCGTTGCCACGTTGCTCTGTCAATGGCTTTGGTGAGCGCTGAAAGGCGCCCGGCTCTGTGTGGTTCACCCATTCATTTTCATGCTGCGTAACCTTTAGTTTGCACACGGCTCAGAGTGTGTGCTTATGTGCGCTCTGCGTTTTTTGGGATGTTTTCAGGGCGCTGGGAGGGAGCCTCGTGTCTGGAGAAGGTGTGACTTTCTCATCTCTGTGTGTTTGTGTCGGGAGGAGGAATCATTTTGCCAAAGGGGGATTTATTACAAACTATTTTTATGTAAATATATTTATGCTTTTCAGTAGAAAATGTTAAATAGTGCAAATAATACACATTAGTTTGTATACTTTATAGTTATTTTCAGCTGCTACATTCTTTTTGTAGCTCAATTTGATGGGGCAGGCTGAAGTAGAGGTTATGAAATTGTTTTGCATGCATTAGTTTCATACCCGCGGGGGCCTTGGCGACTACTGAATGTGCTCTGATGAATTTATGTTTTTCTAACGAGCAGGTACATTTCATAATCATTGTTCTCTAAGCACATGTTGTCTATTTGTAACACGAATGCACAAATTGTTCAACAAAATGTATTGCAGAACATCTTGGATACCTGATCACTCGGTTTGGAAACCCGAGGAAAGGATCTATGATTGGCTTTATAAGGGAACAACTGTTTGTCTGCATCCTATTCTGAGCCTGAGATACTGTGACCCAAACATGTGGAATTCAAAAATGATGTTGCATTTCATTGCTCTACTTTTTTGTCTCCAAAAACTACGGTTGTATTTCCTTTTAATAACTACTGGGCTAAAAAGATGTGATGAAGTGGTGGTCAGGAACAAAGGCAACGGAATGGAGCTATTATTATGATGAATTTAATGCAAGCTGGTTGACACTTCACCGCATTGGAGTTGCAAGGAGCTATTAGTAAAAATATGAAAATTAAGTATACATTTAATATCGCAACAGAGACATTTGTTCCAATAGGTGAGAAAAACATACATAAACACATCCATGTAACAGTTTACAAACACCTTCTTTTGAATTAATTTGAAAAAGCAGATAGATTTTATTGTTTCATGTTTTGATCTGACAAATATCTTTCTTCAGTCCATATTTATTGCCTCCCAATCTTGCTCCAGCGCACGCAAGGGGAGCAAGCGGAATAAAAATTCATCAAACTAAAATAATTCCTCCAAAGATGTGAATAACCGGGAAAGCAGTTTGTATGTCCATCCAGGAGGACTTCAATCATTTTAGATGTGAGAGGGTGAGAAAGCGCTACATGAAGCGGATGAACCATTACAGCCCTGCAGCTAGCAAGGCCGGAGACGAGTCTAACCATGATGGATGTGTGTGTGTGTGTGTGTGTGTGTGTGTGTGTGTGTGCTGGGAATACAGACAAACGTCTTTATCACGGCATATCTGCCTTTTTTAACTCAGTTTCTGTACTGCCACCACACCCTGTGAAAGAGTCTCAAAGTTCTTCATTATTTGTGTGTGTGTGCGCAATAATGGATTTGTTTGATTGCGTTTGCGTGTGGGTGTGTGTGGGTGTCAGGTCACAGCATTGACAAATAGAGCAATAAAGGTCATTCCCCCCTCCAGTTGGACAGAGAGTGATGAACAACCCTAGAAATGATGACAAACGGTGTGTATTTTGGTGTGTGTGTGTGTGTGAGTGTTTTCACACATCCTATGCAGTCTGTGCCGGAACTTATTTGTGCGAAATAGAGATCTATACACGTGAAAGACATGTGAGAGTTATGGTAAGTAAAAGCATGAATGCAAGAGACATTCTGAGGTTGAGTGACATCCCGTGAGGTGTGTGTGTGTGGGTGGAGGGGAAATGGGGGTGGGGGGGTGGGATGAGTGTATGCGATTTACACCTGAGCTCAGCTCGTGTGTGTCTTTTCGTAAGTGTGTTATGATGAAGAGCCGCATCCCTTCTTATTTATTCTGACAGAGTGATGGATTCTGGGTATCGGGGGCTGTAATGGAGGAGGGGAGGAGAAGGGAGACGGACAGGCAGATAGATGGATACTCACTACTGCTGGGTATTAGATCTCTGTCTGGTAGAAACAGCTTGAATCCATAATGTTTCTCCAAAACGTCCGGCAGGATCTCCAGAGCCAACGTTTCCTCATCGCTGCTCGACCTGCCGAGGAGGGAACGACAAAAAAATCTACCCTTTCACTTTAGTATTTATGCCGCAAAAACATTTGAAAAAATGTACAAAAAAATATCTTCGCAGGAACAATCACCCGGCTACTCAAAATCATCCACATGCCTTTTTATGAGCAGTCGGTGTAATAATGTGATGATGCCACGCAGAAGGAGAAATGTTTCCCCTCTGCTTTCCAGTTGTAT
Source organism: Gasterosteus aculeatus (assembly GCF_964276395.1). Classification (NCBI taxonomy): domain Eukaryota; kingdom Metazoa; phylum Chordata; class Actinopteri; order Perciformes; family Gasterosteidae; genus Gasterosteus; species Gasterosteus aculeatus. The sequence continues at coordinate 18,972,354 of NC_135691.1, read as the reverse complement.
GCTAAGCTACGCTAACCCTGTAATGACTGCGCCATTGCAATCACTGAACGTTCAAAGCACACGTTCCCGGTGGGCCAGTCCTTCTTAATGCTGTGCCATGTTGTTTGTCAGTGTTGTTGGACAACACAGCATTGATACATGTATTAATGCGTAGAGAGGGATGGGAAGATTCACCGGTTCTCATCGATGCATCGGCGTAAAAGGTCACGATGCGATGGCCCGGATCAAAAAAGTGTGCACCGGATACCTTGTGGGATGAAGCGTGGTGCATCGTTTCTAACATTTTGGCATCGGTATAATATATATAACGATGTATTTATACAGATTCGTGTGTAGGCGAACACCACTCCTCTCTAACTGTTTCTAAGCGCGCTCATCTCCACTGCGGTCAGTGGCCGATTCTCGTGAAGTCTCGCGCGAGTTGGAGGAGCGAGCGTGGGAGAGCGTTACCATGGCGGATGGAGAGTTAAACGTCCCGAAAACTTAAATAAATCCAAGGTTTGGCAACACTTTGGATTTCCAAAGAAAGATGGGAAATTTGATAAATCCCATGCCATCTGTAAAATATGTCGTGCTGCCATAAAGTACACGGACGGGTAGTTTGTGGATCAACTCATATTCCTTAAGAAAAACCTCAAAATCGGACAAATGAGTGTGATTTAGTAAATTTAGTGTGGGAGGCAGTTGATCCATATGTTTAGAATGAAGCAAATTCTGTTGTGACTGCCAGGTATAATAAAAAAAAAAAGTTACATTAAGAGAACACACACACACACACACACATATACACACACATGTTATCTTGTCAGAGACCTTGTTTATTATGTGTTGTCTGACAAATAAATGAATCATTATGTAGCATATTAAATTGCATAGAATTATATTATTTTGCATCGCATCTCGTCGAATCGCATCGTGTCGAATCGCACTGCATCGCAATAGGGGTGAATCGTATCGCATTAGTAGCTGCTTTTATGTATCTTTAATGTATCGGGTCGTTGGCAGTGCATGGAGATGTGTATCTCATCGTCCTCAGTGATGGAGATGCACATCCCTAGTAGAGAGGAATCTGACCTGCCCAAACAGTCCGGCTCCACTTTGGTGTAGGACAGATAGGCGTCGTACTCCTTGTTATCTGGGAAGAGAGACAGAGTGAGTGAGAGGACACCGGCACAGGCCAAGGGGACATCTTTGGGATTATCAGGCGCTTTGAAGGATTCAGATCATATTTTCTCATTCTACCTCGATCTCCTTTGTATGACGAAACGATTCATCTTTATTGATGGATTTTTTTATGGTTTACTACATTTGGATCATCAGTGAGTAACCACATCCTGAAGCATCATCCCTTCTGATCCTACTTCTGCACTGAGAACCGAAGGAATCACAACTCGTCTCTGGGCCACGAGACCCCACGAAACCCAAATAGATGGTTTGAAATCAGTGCAGCAAAATTACCTCTTTTTGTTTTGTTCACAAGGCTATTATTTATTTGGATTCATTGTTTTGTGAATTTCACTTTCGAAACAGACAGGACAAAATGAATAGTTATTATAATAGACGTTATTCCATCAATTTAAGACAGAAAAACAAAACTAAAGTGAAAAGTAAATGTTCATCACTTTGGAGCTTTTGTTGCTCTTTTTCTGAGCGTAGACTTGACTGAGTGTAATTGTTTTTTGTGTGTTATCTTTTATTCTCCTCTCACTCGTCACTCACTCTCTCTCTCTCTCTCTCAGACACACACACACACACACACACACACTCATTCCAGTAATACTAGTAATACAAGGAAACCTTGTCCACTGTTCTCCCGCTTGTGTCGTCCATCTGTGTGTGTCCCTGCTCTCCCTGGTGCAGTACATCTTGTTACCAGTAAAAGTGAGCTCACCGTCTTCGGTTTCATCACTTCCAAAGTGTCTCCTGTAGCACAGCATGATCTCCAGGTTGTAACACTTATAAAGGGCTGTGAGGATTCCCAGCAGCAGCAATATGACGCCCAGACCTCCGGCCAGCTCCAGGCGATACATATCTGCAGTCAGAGAGGCGCACAACCAAAAGGAGGGGGGAAGAAATCTATCAGATCAAACAGTTCATCAGTTATTCTTCCAAAGCATTGCTGACGGTAAAAAGTGAATAATTGCGTGTTTTCTCCGATATCTTAGACTTTGTTGGTGTAGATTTTCTTCAGTGCTTTTTACAACCTGGTTAAGCTCACATCAAAAATCTCAATCTGTAGTGTGACTTCAAGATGTATATATAAAAAATGAGGTCTGAAATCCCCTGAGCGGAGATTGGAATTCATAAAAAAGACTGGAACTGGAAGAATATGTTTGTAAAAAAGAGAATTGATGGTTCCAAATGCTTTGGCACGTCTACCAACATCGCATCTTATTAATTGGAAGCTTCTATCATTGATTATTTCTTTCATTTGCTTGTTTACAAATATAATTCTTGGTTATATTTTTGGTTGGAGGCTGAATGAGTTAAAGGTTGAGTTTAATGCAGCATTTCTGGACAAAATGACACCATGTAATTCAAAAAAGGTCACTAGAATATTCAATGCAACTTAGAATTAGATAAATAGATGATGAATAGTTATTTTATTAGTCATTTTTCTACAGCAGCATAAATATGCATTGCAGTAAACAACAAAGTCCAAAATGTAGGCTTAAAATGAAGATTGAATACAATAAATACAACAAAAAAAACATTTCTTCTGTGTCCAACGCCTTCTCCACACAGTCCAGTTTTAATCCCATAATGGAGCCGACTTTCTTAATCAGTTTATTAGGTCTGTCGCTGTCAGAAGAACAGTGCACCGGCCTCAACACACCGGTGGAACACCGCCAACATCTTGCTGCGTACAATGAAAGTTGGAAGAGAAAGACTTGAGTCATCCCCCTCTTGTACATAGCGTTGATGTTGGCCATCAGGTTCAGTCTGCTGTTGATTGAGACACCCAGGAACTTGTACTCCTTCAACACGCCCACATCCTCTCTCAGAATTCTCAGCGGTTGATCATCTCACTAGTCCACAAAGCCCCCCATTGCTGGCCTCTACTCAGTCCACCCGTACCCCCGACCACAGTCCCCAGAGAGCTTCTGCGAGTAAAGCGTCGGGAAAATTCACTTCGCTTTTGGTGTGAAGTCTGGCGGTTTTTCTGCTTCCATTGCCTTCTCCTCCCTTCCCTGTCATCGTTTGGTCAAGCAGTGCTACAAATCAAGATTTAAAGGAAGACTTGCTGAACTTTGTGCTGATGAGAATCTGAAACAGTAACTTGCTGATCTGCATCTAGCTTATTGGTGTCAGCTAGCATTAGCCACAATGAGCTACTGGTCGTTCCAGCAATGCCCCCGTCATCCTTTATAATCCTCATAACTTTGCAAAGCACACAGAGTGTGTGTGTGTGATGAGTGTGTGGCCTTGACTGAGAGAGGCAGAAAATCTCACGTCAACATGTCAGACACACACACACGCGGTCTCAGATAGTGTGTGTGTGCGTTTGTGTGTGAATGATAGGCAGCACCAGCGCATAGGAGATTAATGGAACATGGCTGGTGAACGACACCATGGGAAATATGATCTATTACTGTCTCACTGACACTGACAAACACGCTCATTCACAAACACACACGTGGCACAAGACACACATATTTACACACATACCAACTCATCTTGTTTTACCTTCAACTTAGTAAAATTTGACATATATAAATATATATATATATAATATATAACATATATACAGTACATATAATTATATAAATATTCTGACGAATGTATTCATAAGTTTTACATATAACTCTGTCACATGGGCAGTTCCTTTCCTATTTTATGGTTGTGATTTAAGAACGTATTTTTCGTAATTGATTTCCTACAATCTTCTTTCAGCTCGTAATCTGTCTGAAGTTACTACATCTCACCAGTAGACGTCTCCCCAACTCTACTCTGCTGTGAGCTGTAAACGGAGCCACTGAAGAGGGGTTGGATGGGAAGGGAGTGAGGGACGGGGAGAGGCGATGAGGAATCCAACTTGATAACCAAGTATTTGTCCTGCAGTGAAGTCAGAATGCTTCCTTTAGTAATGAGATACATTTACCGAACCCCCCCCCCTCTCTCTGCCCCCTCTGCCCCCCGTCCCTCCATCAACCTTCTCTTCTCCATCTATCTTCCTTAGATATATTCCATTAGTAATGAGTCCCTTGCCGCCGTCTCCCGATATCAGTTCACAAGAAAATGGGAGCGGAATTTGAATGCGGAGTTTTAATTATGCTTTTAACTTATTAGGCATGAAAGGAGAAGTCAACGGTAATGGTCGCCTATGTGCATGTGTGCGGAGGAAGATGCTGAGGGAAAGTGAAATGACATTTTTTACATAACCTTTCTCCCTGCAGACACCACCTTTATTGAATTCCACGGCAGCGACTCGCAATTTTGCATCAGATCCAATATTCATTATTGGCGTGGGCGTAACAAAGACAATACTGGCAAAGCGTCAAGTGATCATGGCTTCATTAGAAGTGCATTCAGCATCTGTTGCAAAAGCAATTTTTGACAGTGAAATAAAAATAGCTTAAAGGTTTGTCTCCCGTCGCACCATCTGTCTCATCATTCATTAGAACCCTTGAAGGCTGAGCGGCCTTTAAATGCGGCTTCTTTTAAGCTGCTAGAAGTGAACCAATACTGGGTACATTTGAAACTTTCCTAAATTATACCCCCAACATCATCTTTTTAGCCCCGACAGGTGTGACACATCCTCAGCACAGCCTCAGCTGGACCGCAGGTCAAATCGACCACAAAGGCAGCACCACCAAAAAAGTTTGCATTTGATGAATCCTTGGGGGCACTTGTGTTTATTTGCTTTTTAAAAAGGGTCAAAGGTCAGTTTGGGGCTGGTTTTCTTTTCCTCGTCTCTTCAGTCTTGTCAGTCCTCACTACACTGCACAATTTCTATGTTTTGCCGAAGAAACGTCTGAATGGCATCGGCGAATCTCTCGTGCGCTTGTCTGTTATTTTCTCTCCATCTCTCTTCTCCCGTCGGCTCCTCCAGCCGGCCTCCCTCCCTCCATTTATTTTCACCTAGTAAGTCTCTCGTCATGGTGGCTGAAGCCAGCTCTTTCTGCTCGGTCAGTCACAATAAGTGGATGCGTGTGTGTTACAGGTGCGTGCGTGTGAATGCGCGCCACTCGGATGCATCAATGCGTTATCATCGGGCCACTGCGGGGTGAGAGCACACCCTAATCCAATCACACACGCGGCGCAGGAAATCAAGCTTTGATAACTCGGGCTAACTTACGGTAGCTTGTGCTTCATTAAGGCTGTCGCGTCGTGTTCATGCACGCAAATGTGACCCCGTTAGCTTCAGAGGCCGCAGGCCGGGAGCCACCGTAACAGTCGGCTGGCTTGTGAACTTTTAAAGCAGCAGCCCACAGGCCGTTGGAGGCGGACGTCATGAATGACTTTGCACAACCAAGCGGTTTTCTTCAGTTCATTTCAAAGGTTAACGGTCATGTAGTTAGTTTATGTACATTCAATATTTCTAAAGTTCTTAAAACTTGGCCCATATCTTTTATTGCTGCTCCCCAGCAGAGATGTAACATTGTGACCGTCTGAGCCTTTTTGTGGGCTTCCAAGTAGGATTTGACCAGAAGCTTTGCTTTTCTGACAGCATAGCAGAGCGTTGATGGACTTTGGAGAAAGCAGATCAACAACCGGAGCCGACCAGGATCCACCGAGCAGCCGGCGTCGGGTCACTCGCCTTACGGGCGCAGCAGAAGAAGCCATTCTGGCCGTTGCCCCCTGAGGCTGTTTTGGCCTGATACTTGTTCTATCTGGACAGGTTTTTTCTGTTGGGATAAAGGGGAACCCGATTTCTTGAGAGAAAGAAGATTTTTCAGATTTGCATCAAATAAAATCACTAAGAGCTATAAAACATCTAGATACCATGCTGTGACCACATGTAGGTGATAGCCACTCAGAAGCCAAAATGGGTAGAGCGTAAATTATGCTCAGGAATGATGTCTGCCTGTAAAATATGACCCATGTACCCACCTTCTAACGCCATTCGAAAGCAACACAAAGCTGTGTGAAACATGCAAGATGGCCGGAGGCTTCATAAACCTTCTCAACTAATTTTTCACATCTTATTTTTTAACTTGATGGAGTAATAGAGAGAAAGTTTCAAACAGGTTGGTGCATATTGTAGCACCAGAATCTAATTTTAAACAGTGTGAAGCATTCATATAATATCGTTTTGTAACAAATCTGGTGACCCTGGGGCGCCACGGGTTGAGCGCGGCGTGGTCTCATCACCAAGGTGTGCTCCAGATGTGAGCAGAGAGCGAGGTGATCCCTCCCCGCCACCCGCATCAGGGCGGAAAAGGGCGAAAAGGGCAACCAGCACAAACTCTGCAGGCGGAGAGGAAGAACGCTCCACCCTGTATGTGTTCTCCACCAGCTACTCCAGGCCCATTGAGGACAGACAGCACTGTCATCTCCCCCCTGCAGGCACTGGGCAGCTCCATGAACACCATCAAGGCTCGACTCCAACACCTGGGAAACACGGAGCCTAATTCCTTCCACATCAACCGCCATCGCAGCCCCGCAGGACTCGGATAACACTCGGTAAGGGAAGTCAACCCTCCACGTCCACGCAGATCCAAGCAGCTCAGCGTCCACTGGCATCTGCAGACCCTGATCCTCCGCTGGGTAGGCACTGTACTCCCGGGACAGCTAGCGCAGTGTGAAAAGGGAAACAGGAAGTGAATCTGCCCTTTTCATGAGACTGACCCGTGGAATGGTAAATGCATTCTGAATGTCACTTCTGTACAGTACTATTCAACCACGTACATTCAAATGTGTGTTTTTTGGATGCTAAATGTTGATGTTTGCAGATGTGTTGAGCGCTCAGGGAAAAGGATGGGGGGGGGGGCTACAAGGCTAATGACGCATTCCCTTGTGTTTCATGGGTTTTCGATTTCAGAGTAAACTATGTGGTTCGCTTTGTGGACGGACAACATGCATTCCTGCCGGAGCCCTCAGCAGGCGTATTATTTATTTATTTATTAAGCATCTTATTCACTCAAAGAAAAGGAATCTTGTTTTGGAGGATATGCTTTACCTATTCATTTTCAATTCAATTTAATTCATTTAATTATCTCCTACTTGGGCGGCACGGTGGCGTGGTGGTTAGCACTGTCGCCTCACAGCAAGAAGGTCCTGGGTTCGATTCCGCCCAGTGGCCTTTCTGTGTGGAGTCTGCATGTTCTCCCCGTGTCTGCGTGGGTTCTCTCCGGGTTCTCCGGCTTCCTCCCACAGTCCAAAGACATGCTCTGGGGATCAGGTTAATTGGGGACTTTAAATTGCCCGTAGATGTGTGAATGTGAGTGTGAATGGTTGTATGTCTCTGTGTAGCCCTGCGATTGGCTGGCGACCAATCCAGGGTGTACCCTGTCTATCGCCCAAAGTTGGCTGGGATGGACTCCAGCCCCCCGCGACCCTGTGTGCAGGATAAGCGGTTTGACAATGGATGGATGGATGGATCTCCTACTTGAAATACATTTTAGGAATTAAAAACTAGACTTCTGTAGAGATATTCCTGGAAAAATGGAAGCTGTGTCAACGCACACTAACTGGAACTAGCCACACTATTTGGAAAGACTACACAGCCTACAATCAGCCACTGCTCTGATTTTAGGATGAATTTTTCCATATTTTCTCCATATGCTAATTGTGATGAAGACCTGCTTAAAAAAACACCACATCAATACCAGTAAATTTGCAGTAAAAGGCAATAAATAAATAAATATTTTATAAAAAAATATCCCTGAAATACTGAACTTCTTCACAAGCAATGCCAGCGTAATTCTTTGTAAATCCTCTTCAGCTGGCCCTCAAAAAGTGTTATGATTAGTAAAAAATACTTCTCAAGTTGCCTAAATATTGTTCAGAATAACTGAAAAACGGTGCTTTTACATTTTTATATTTTTCTTATTTCCTTAAATTGAAAGGAAAAAGACATTTTAAAAACCATCAAAGAGCTGAAAACGTTCACTTGTGGAAGGAAAAGGAAAGCTGTACAGTGACGTATGCCATAAATAACTGGTGAGTTAACGCACACCCTGCCCAATGCTGATTATGAATCTAGCCGTCATTTTCTGAACATGTGATGGTCAAATATGTTATAACATAGTTTAATGCTAAAAGAGTGATAATTATATGTCTTGAAGTAATGTGCGAAAAGCAGAATGATTCAAGGTTTCCATTTGCAGCAGCGTCTGAAGGAGGTCAACTTGCCCTCACGCGAACGCTCCGACAAAGGAACTGTCTGTCACCGCATCTTAACCTTGCTTCTCATCTCAACTTGGTCCGCACATCTCCCATGTGGCCTAGGAGTTAGGATTCAACGCCACCTGCCACCGGGGATGACCTTCACGTGTGTGTATAAAAGCTCAGCGTTTTGACTGCTGGGAGACGCCATCGGCCAGAGCGCCGCGCAACACGCGCTGGTGTATTCCACCTCCTGCTTGCAAGTAATAAACAGACTTTTGCAACTTTGATCATTCATCAAGACTCCGTTTTTTATTAGATAAACCTTAAAAGAAATCATTCTCTTCTCCCGAACTAGTTTATTAAAATATTCTACAACAAACATGAACTCATGTTCATAGTGTTTACGGAGGTCAGAAATCGAGTGAGAAGAAGGAGCACTATCTGACTTCTCTCCCGTCACTTGAAAGACGGTGTGCCTGTTACGAGCAGCGATTGTCTTGTGTCGCTGGACTTGAAAACAGGAATAGTAATGAGATATCATATAAGGATTTGTCTCATTTCAAGCTGACGGAGCAGCTACACACAGAAAGTGGCGGCTGTAGCTGACAAGGACGCTTTGATCATGTGCAGATGTGCACACTGTGTGCACATAAAGTGCACTCAAACACAGGAGCCGTGCTGTTAAACGTTGCACTTGTAAGGCGAGTGTGTGTGTGTGTGTGTATAGTGAGTGATCACACACACTTTGTGATCATCCAGGTAACTACTATGAGAAGTAACGACAACCCCACACTTCCCATCCTGACCCACCGGGCAGGTGTGTGTCTGTGTGTCCCATGCTTGTGTGTGTCTGTGTAGGAGTCCCTCGGTGCTGGTTAAGTAAGATGGATCTGACGCCCGCGGCATTGAGCAGCAGTGTATTTAGTCCTGCTCCCTCCTCTTTATTGTACTTTTTCTTACTTGGCGTCTAAATATTCTCGCACATCCGTCAGCCTCCCAGTCTCCATCTCTCTGTCTGCATCTATTGTTTCTCCCTTGTTCTCCATTTCCTCGCCTCGGTCCGTCTCCCACCGTTTCAGTGGCTGTTTGCCTCTTTCCACCCGCCCACATTTGCCCTGTCGCTGCTCTTTAGCATCACCTACATTTATTTCATGTGGAGGACATTCACGAGGCCCTTTTTTTTTTCGCCCCAAATTCAAAGGAACAGAAACAATTTGTCTCCTCCTCTGGCGCTGTTCCCCTTTGTCTCTCCAGGTTTCTCTCTCTTTCTCCGGGTCTCGGCCTCCGATTCCAACGACCACGCTTCTCTCTGCTCATCAGATGGAAAAGCGAGATACTGCTGGACTGCTGCAAAATGTTTTACAAAGGGAGCTGTGCCCTCATGCATTTTTCAGTGGAATATTTAAAGATGCGACTGCGAGATCCTGTTCTTTTCGTTTGTCTCCGTCTGTGTTGCTCAGCTGTTTGCTGTGGTGGTGTTTTCACTACCCTTTTTTTTTCAGTGAAAGAAGGTCAACGAGACTCCAGCAGCGTGCCCGGTGCTCTCAGATCCTCTTTTTGCTATTTCATTTGCTATTGGTCAGTGTGAGAGTTCCCACTGGGTTCTTTAAGAACAGCTTCCCAAAGGTTTGGAGTAAATATTCAAAGAGACGGCTTTCATCCATCATGCACATTTCATGTTAAAACACACTCTGATGTGTGAAAACTGTTGAGGCTTCAGTTCCTGGAAGGGGGGGGGTCCTTGTTTACATGATCATAAAAAGTAATGGATAATGTTCCAGGTAATTTGAGCAACAGTTTAATATTTAGCATGTCATGGCTAAAGGACTAATGACTCTGTGGAAGCTTTGAATGCAGAACTTGTTTACGATGTATTTTACAGTATGAATATTAAGAACGATTCCTGCATGTTTAACCTGATTAGAGGAATCATTTTACATTTTGGGAACTTTGCTTATTTGCTCTCTTGGCAAGCGATAGATGAAAACATTGAAAGCACTCATATCTTGGTGCCAAGAGGGGATACGCGTAGTCCAGCAGACGGGAAGCTGGAGCAAACATACAGCCAAGATCCAATTTATGTCCAAAAATAAATCTATATCTCCAAAGCTCAACTTACATCCGGATTCATGCATACAAACAGAAATATTGATGTGATATTTCTCCCAGTAGTCAGTATGGGTGGAGGGACTTTTACAATGTGCAGGATAGTGAACTTTAGATTCCCCCCGTTCCTTTTCATATTTGCTTCATGTACAGGCCTCAATACATTGGTCAAAGTTTCAGAAAGAAAGAAAATGAAGCTGTTTCTCTGTCACTCCTTATTATTTACTCCTCACGTGAATTATTAATGTACAGAACAAATGATCAGACTTCATCACCAGTGACTTTTTCTACTTACAAAGTTTGGCAGGTAACTCCCGCCAAATAACTTGGTTCTTCATTTTGAATTCGCTTTGGGTAATTAATGTAATTACAAGGTTAACATGCTGTCAAACTGTATCACAAGAGTGACCTGCTGTCCTCTAAAGTGTCGGTTCGTGGTTGTTCACATCAGACTGCTCCGGGACGACGCGGGGCTTCGCCCTGTCTAATCGCCCGTGCTTCCTTGTTGAACCCATCTTTGTAAATTGTTCTATATAAATACTTTTTTGGGGTAATATAATGCTGTTTTGAAAATTAAAGACAAAAGACCATATGCTGCAGCTTTTTTAATGAGCTATTTACTTGAATCGTCCTGCCATGCGTTTTATCTGTCACTCACGTTTCTCCTCATCCGATGAGCGTCTCTTTTAAAGCAGAGGACGGGAAGGAAAGGTAAGGAGATTGTAGTCTACCTTTCTTCTGCAGTATAGCGCTCCCGCTACGCCTCCCGATGTGGTTCTCCACGTAACAGGTGTAGTTGGCCAGGTCTGCTTCGTCCACAGCATCAAACGTTAAGGACAGCTGCACCTCCTTCTCCCCTAAATACTCCCTCAGAATCCTGGACAAACAGGACAAGATGACAGTGAGAGACGGCAGGACTTTTCCACAAACGTACTCCTTTACACGCTTTTGGAGGAATAGACAAAGAACATAAACCTGCACGAAACATTGGATGGATCCGCTGAAAGTGAATATCGGATTACTTAAAAGGAAATAATCTTCAAGGAAGAAATAAGAGAGGCACAAGAGGGAGAGGGGGAACAAGGGGAGGTGCACACGAACATGCACACATCTCAGGAACAGATGGAGGGTCTTGCCTCCTGCATTGCTCCACAAAATGCTGCAAAGGGAGAAAACGTTTAGCGGAGAAGAGGAGACGAGCGTGCGGAGCACAGAGCAGATGAAAAAGGAGGACAGCGAGGAGCAAGGAGCCATGTGTGGAAAACGTCGGCGGCAGCTGGAAAGAAGCCTGGCCTTATGGTGAGGTTATACTAAAAGCCTGCGAGGAGGAGTTGAGCTGCGGTACATGGGAGACTCAGATGGGTCATGGCGTGCACCTTTGAATCTGACTCACGGTCCGATTTTCCCGTAACTCGTGATATCAGAGTGCCGACTGTGCTGACATTTAGTCAGTGCACATGTTCCAGTGGCATTACACTCTCATTCCATACAGCTGCAGAATGACGCAGTGCTCCTGGAGAATTATTTCGCTTTTAATTACTTAACAAGTGAGAGAATGTCAAGGTGGATGCTGTGTGCGATGACCTCGGAGAGAAAATCTCCGGTTTACTCAACAGCGTGCAAGCAACGTTCAACTCATTAGTTGGACCCGGTTTTTGATTGATAGAAGTATCCAGCTGGCTCACATGAACTCTGTGATCGTAGTAGAAACATCCACATGGCTATCAGACGCTCGGAGCCACGGATGCAGTTTAACAGTAAGAATCCCTCTTAGGGAGGGAGGGACGGTGCGTTAGTCGAACAAACACAGGACCTATATATATATATATATATATATATACATTTGTATGTATGCCTTGCAGGGCAGGTCAGCCCACAAGGGAGTGGGCAAAGTCACACCGTGGCCAACAGAGATTAGGCAAAGTTAAGTAGTTCCACTGCTCTGAAACTCTGCAGGAAAAGTAATCATATCTCTCACTTAAGGCTTTTATCCAAGTGCTTGCAAGTTTTGACACACAACCTTTTAGCATGTGGCCTCTGTGGGAATTGAACTCCTGACACTTTCAATATGTATGCGTTTCTCTGAGAAACAGAGAAGCAGCTTAACAATTGTGAAATCTGAATACAGTATTAATTCTGACATAGTCAACATTACAGGAGGAATTCTGAGATGAAAAATGTCAAAGGTGGCTGAATAAATACATCAAATGATTGGGATCCCCACTGTACGGCTCTATTTCTCTCTGTGGCAGCGGGTTAGAGCATCACTATCATGTCTACCAGGACAGAGGATTAGAGGTCACGATCAAAGGCAGCGATGTGCTAAAATCCTCTTTTAGAAACACATCCCTTTTTTCCCCCCTAACTGTTCAGACCTACTTTTAAGAGTGAGATCTCGCCCCTTTTCATGCTCCAGCAATGTGCAATGTGATCACACGCAATATTTTTCAAAAGGATAAACACCCTCACCTCAAGCTCAGTATTCACATCCTCCTCAAGATTACTGGCTACCTTGATACATTTGAGGTAAATGACACTTCTTCTGCCTGGTTCTACGTCAGTATCACTGTGCTCAGCCATTGGGTTCACCTTTTGTGGACCACCTTTGTCCCAAGGTGGCAAATCTGGCAGATCTGATATGATGATCATTGGTCCAAAAGGTCTCCTTCTAACTATGCAAACCATGTCCATCACTATTAACAGATCCACTCTGTCCTCGTCACATCTGTAGACCGGATTTTAGATGCCAATGGCGTTAATTGCGCAAAATATTGTGCTGATATTATAGTGAAAGCAAAAGGTTTTGCAGCTGAATCTAATTAGAATTTTACAGATGATTGCAATTGTCTTTGTGCAAAGTATAAATGTCATACTTATTTGCATAGAAAGGGGCTAATTTTGCAATTCTTAATGCAGTTATGGGTGTTCTTCCTTTTGAACCTTATGCAACTAGAGGAAACAGAGGGGCGCGTTGTTGTTGGCCAACCATTGTACTTGCTAACAACAAACTGTATCTGAAGCAACCCTTGTTAGATAAAACAACCTCACACCTCCAGCTCCATGGAAAACTAATACAGGTCATTTAAACATTAGTTAACAATAATCTACAATATTGCAGATGAGCTGTGCATAAGAACCTCTGACAACTGTTGGTTTGCACAGTTCATATGAATTTCTAGCAGGAAAGGAAAGTTCTCCGCAAAACTAGATATATAAGCCAGCACTGCTTTCAAGTGAAAATGTGAAGGAAGCATCGGCCCAAATGGAAATACTGCAATTACAAATTCATTGCACATGATTGAACCTTGAACCTTCATAGCTGAGTTGCAGAAATGTTGAGCTGGATAGCATTGAAGTTCTGCCAACCACTGCAGTGAAACTGACAATACTGCTAAGATTCATGATGTTGGTTGTGTGCCTGCGCATATTTTGAAAATAATAAATAAAACCTCTTGAATTCATAACGACAGAGAGACAGATGCAGGTGGGGGAGAAAGTCGGACACTTTCCGCCAGCCACGTATCTTCACAGGTGGCCGTGCTCTTTAGGTGATGTAGTAATAATGAGCAGAGAGTGTCGACAGTTCTCTCACTCACCGCAGGGTAATAATAATTGGTAATTACAGGTGCTCACATTGTGACGGAGTCCACGAGACCATACTAGAGCCTACGCAACCAGACAGGGACACACACACGCAACAGTCACAAGGCCGGCGCTAACGCAAGATGGGAGGTGGACAGCAGAAGTGGACAGTGTGCATCAGTAGCGGCACGTTTGCTGAATTTGGAGCAGCGATGTGATTGGCTTACGACTGGCGGAGGACTGGACTGATAGATGGAGAACTCATCAGGCAAAGGTTAATTTAATACCATGGGGCATGATTAGTTTCAAGTTCAAACACTCATCCACACTACTCTATTTTCCTCTGGGAGAGAACATTTACAGAGGCCACTGAGTTGGCAGAGCAGTTGCATAGACCATCCTCTGAATGGAGAAGCTGGGTTCAAGCCCCAGCAGGTCAGCAAGCACAGTTCCTGCTGAAGTGGACATGGAACAAGGCACCCAAGTCCTCCTGGCTGCCGGGCTGCTGCTGGTTAGCTGACCCTGACCTATGACCTCCCTGTGGAGGCAGCCGGTGGAAGAGGGAAGGATTTCCCTTTAGGGAGGATAAACGTTCATATTAATATTGTTGGTCAGAGTTGATGGGAGAGAACATTTTGTCTACAAAAACCTTTTTCTAATAATAATACGTTTATTAAATTCTTCCAGCGTGAGGTTAGTAGTGAACAGAATTACGATTGTGTCTTTTCCATTCTATATCACAATTTCTTTTCCAGGCTGCTGTGTCGTAGGAGAACTTGTTAAGTGGCATTGCTCAAAAGGTGGTTGGTCAGGTGGACCAACGCCGCTGGAAGAGGAAAAGCTGTGAATCCATTGTAGATGTGGCACTTATCCATGCGGGACTCTTTCCAGGCTACTATTGAAACAGTAAATGGGCAAACCCAAACAGGCTGTTCCCCACTGTACCATGTAGCCACTATCTCCTGTTAAATAAATAAAGGTGTTCTCCATAGAAAGGCCTTTTAATATAACTAACTGAATCTGTGTTGAGAGATTTAGCTGAATCTTGCAAATGACAGAATGTCCATTCACAGTAAATTATACATGAATCAGCTCTGCATGACAGTTTCTCATACCATTGTGTTACTCATTCCATTAAATGAGAAACATGTTAGAAAGGTGTAGTTTAACCACTGGAAACGTTATTTTAAAGGGTGTGCTCACGTGTTCATAAATCCACAGCTCTGTCTCAGTTTGGTTGTAAGAGTAGAGCAAGTCCAACAGCCGAGCTACAGAATGTTTGTGACAAAAACATCCAATACAAGCTGACAGCCTGCGATAATGAAATCTAGTTTTTGATGAATCAGTTTTCCATGAAGTGCCGCAATGCAACATAAAAGCTTGCTGATATTGAAACAGGAGGGGCTAAGTTGCTGCACGAATGAAATATTTAATTCAGGGATTCTGCAATACTGCACCACACTGGTATCAAAAGGTAGAGTTATAAAGCCTTCCCACGTTATTGTGCTTTAATCCTGCGCGTCTCATCTCATCTGTAGAGCACTCACACAGTCCTACGGAGGCAAAGCTGTTACAGCATCCACTAGCACCAACGCTGTTTGAGGTCACTTGGTTGTTTCCGTGTACCGGAAGAGCCTTCGTTTTCTTTCCAGAGATGTAGACATTGATGTCTTGTCATCCGTACTAAGATTGAATACTTCTTCAGCCTTTCTACTTCCCTCTGCTTAGAACAAAATGTTGGGAATGTTTAAGAAAAAGCATGTGACCCGAGCATGGCACACTCATATACACGGCCCATCGTGACGTTGGGAATCGTTCCTTCTAAAGGAAAAGAGACAGAACTGTGTTGCATGAAGAAAACAAACTCTGACCCAAACACATTCATACAGCACAATGGAATTGAAACAATTCAGTGTAATCATTTACAATGATCAAAATATGAGTTAATGACAGACGAATTGTCCTCAAGACTATTGCCCTGATGTGTAACTAAAAAAACAGCAATGAGTGATGTGGTTTAAGGTATAACGAACATCACACGTGTGTAGGCGTGTGTCTGTGTGCATGTAGGTGTTCTGTTGGTTTCCATGGTGATGTGGCAGGTTTTTTGAATTTCATTTGACACCCTACAGACAATCAGGTTTTTCTCAATGGAGTCTACTGTAATTGTTCCCAACAAGGGAGAGAATGAATTCAATTATACTATATTATTAGTATTCATTATTTTTTTTAGGGAATTTGAGAAGAAATCTGTCAGTTATAAATCATAAGACAGCAAATAAGATACTGAGTTTATGGAATGCAGCTGGAGTCAAGTCTTTTTTTTGCCAGAAATGAATTAACGATTGCAACCTGTAAACTTGAGAGGATATAATCGATAGTATACTGCGTACTGTGTCCGACAGTATTATGTATAATTATGTCTATTTATTTAACTTTGGTTTAGTTTCAATTTGCACCTGCTTGGATGTGTTTCTCATTCGGCATACCCACCATATGGGGCTGGGGAATCATGTTCAGTCTGAATTTGATGTATTTACCTGACTTCACTTTCTTTAATGTGTCCCGCAAGTTCTTCCACAAACTTTTCTCCTTTCATCCAGTAGATAATGGGCCTTCTGTTTTCTCCACTGTAGCCAAAGAACGCCTTGCAGTCTAGACTGAGGGGCATACCTGCAACACAAGCCACAATACTGTTATAAAACAGACGACAGCATACTGAGACATATCAGTCTAGGCTGGGGGGAATGCACACGCTGAAATCTGCCTTGCATACGCATAAGAGAAGAGTAGGTTTGTGGAGAAAGTGGAAATATAACAGCAAAACATAGTTCTCATTGCTGCTCACAGGCTTGAGGGTGAATGGTAGGTCTACTCCCCCAAATAAACCAGTGCAGATGGCTGCGTTTAAGTAGGTGTTCATCAGGGTAGCTGGTTGGAGCCCCTTGAATTGGGCTTATAAAGCAATGCTTGAAGGAGCGATGACCAACTCAGCTGTATCATGAGAGGGATGACATTTAAAAAAATGTATGAATAAAGCTCATGAAAATCATATGAAATGCTTACTTTCCTCTTTGAGTGAGTGGAATATCTAGTGGAGACAATTTCCAGATCTTCAGGACCCAGATTGATTATACAAGCAATTTAATGAATTGTTTAATAATATAAAGTATTTTATGTAAAGTGTACTTTTAAACACCTGGCTTCTCAAATACAAGCATAGACATCAATGTTAGCACAAAATCACAAATTTTACACAAATAAAATAAAATCAGTTTATCTGATATTTCGTTGCGGCCCAAAAAATTCAACCATATTACCAAACAGGATGCTTGGAGATGCTTTATTTTTAGAATTTTTTCTTTTCAAATAGCAACCGTGTTATATCCAAAGTTGGGGGAGGTGTCATCTCATCTTCAACCGCTTATTCAACCGCTTAATCAGCTCAGACTGAAGCATTCCAAAGCGTTCCCAGGCCAGGGTGGAGATACAGTGCCAGTCAAAAGTTTTGACACATTTGGTCATTCACTAAATTCAATGAGAAGGCATGTCCAAACCTTTGACTGGTAATTAATTAATGGTAGCTCTGTGATAGGACAAACAAGTTGGGTTTCTTGTGTCTTCTTCTCAGGCAGTTGCATCACCTCACATTACCACACTTTAGCATAGTGGCAGATGTCCATCTAGCCGCCTTTCCATCAATCTAGATGCAAAAAAACCCGGCTATTTTGTAAGGCAGCCATATATGCAAAATGCAACAGGTTCTGTGATACATTACAACATATTACTGCTTGAAGAAAGAATAGACAATGATAGAAACACACACACACACCGAAGCTGACAGAATCCACACGTACTCTCACACATCCTCCTGTAAGACCTTGAAACCACCACTCTGTGATTACAGATTACAGAGTGGTGATGATGGAGCATTAATGATCATCCTAACGAGCGCTACCTCGTTAGGCAGTCAATTAGCAGATCATTATGATGGACCTCTGCATTATCCTAATGACAGCTCCATCAGCACTCTCTCTGCGACCGACACAGAGTGATGACGTCATGTTCGTGACATGTTTGAAAATCTTTATGCAGACTGCGTAGGTGCAAGTGGTGTCCTTACTCAGGAATGTTAAAGCCTGTGAGGAATATGTTGTTTTAGAACATGAAGGCAGCAATGGTAAATGGTAAAAGGTTATACGGGTACAATGAACAAGATATTTTATCGGTTGATGATGGCCTTTTTTCGTATGTCAATGACAGGTGATGATTTAAATTGCTTTGCTGTTTCTTTAAAAGGTTCATTTTCAACAATCAGTAAAAGCGAAGTGGTCTGCAAAGCTTCATATACTGTATATTGCGTGTGAGTGTGTGTTCTTGCGTGGTGTGTTTACCCGCCTTTGTGCTGAGGCAGGCAGCTTCCTGTATTACTCACACACACACACACACACACACACACACACACACACACACACACACACACACACACACACACGTGCACATGTGAACACCAGAAAATGAATATCAGAGTGAAATGAGTTTACCTCGCCCGTGTGTTTCTGCTCTGGTGTGTGTACATAAGTGTGTGTGTGTCTGTGTGTTTGTGCGCTCCTGCAGTAATTGATTAGCACCCTGAGGGCGTGTTTGTGTTCTCAGCATGTATGGTGATTAAAATCATCAACTTTGTTTGCACTTGTGCAGCACAAGGGTTTGTGTGTGGGCTCCCGGTGTGTCTGTGTGTGTGTTCGTGTGTGTCAGTTTGCAACTAGCCGCCCTGAAATCAAGCCTAATAAAGCCGGGGTGGGCGGGGGGGGGGGGGGGGGGGGGGGTCATTGCTTCTGTTCGCAGCTAAAGCAGCCGGGTGTTGATAAGTAATAAAAAATAAAAAGCAACGTTGTTTCCACAAGAATAAAAGCCTTTGTGCCGACGATTGACCAGAGCTTTTTCCAGTTGCTGCATCATCACCACAACCTTCCTGTTTCAACCGGGCTCAAGTGCGCATGAAGCGCCCGCTCGCTCGCTCGCTCGTGAGTATGTCAACAGAAAGTCCCATGGCTCATGAGTCCAACCCAATCTGGTCCAAGTCGTCTCGGCTTAGTTCCGCCCCACAGACCGGTGCTCTTTATTGCGGATGCTCATAGAGATGCAGATGAAAAGGAGCGTGGGTCCAGACTGCGCTCAGCCCTCAGTTCATTCTCTAACGCCGCCATTCGAGCGAGAGGAAGTGCTGGTTGTCAGACGCAGACATCTGTTTCCTTCAGCGTCGTGTTTTTCAGGTTGTTTCTGTGACGTCGCTTCAGGCCGCGGTCTCACTGTTAGAAAAGTCTCAGTCCGTTGTTCGTTTTGATTCTCAGCGGTTACCCGAGAGTCCTCCTCCACAGCGCCACTTACTATGATCGGTGTGCATTTACCTTCCATTCAGTGTCTCCATTCTGATGTGTCCTGGGGTTCGACTCAAGTTCGGTTCAATTGGGACATTCATGGTCGTCTTTCCTGCCACATTATTGCGACCAACAAAATGACCAAAGAGACGAGATACAAATGGTCAGAACCACATATGACTGAACTGAATATGTGAACTATGCTGTCTCTGCTCAACGCTCGGTGAGTGGCCCTGAAGGTCCAGTTGCCGATGCTAAAGACTCTCTCCACTCTCTGCATCAGATGAGTTTAACTGACTCCAACTCATCACTGCGTCATTATCAGACCAAGGAAACAGGACTCTTAGGTCACGCGACGCTACAACCCTGGGTTGTTTAGTTCACATAACAGGCGTACTTGTTTTGAGCCTTTTTTTATATAGTACAACTCATTTAATTGTCAACCTCAGCATAGTGTATCAAACTCCTTCGCTGTAAAATGACTACGACAAACGACTTTCCTTGTGTAAATTTCCCACGTTATGGTTAAGAGACATTTTTGCAACATCCCAAATTCCTGAAGAAAGTGATCTTTGATCTGATGTATATTTCATATGTATGAAGAGTGGGAGGATGGGAGCAAGGGAATTCATAGAAACAGTCCATCTGCTTTGCTTCATCCTCTGTAACAATTGTCGCTCCTTTGCGCATCATAAGTTCATTCGCTTGTCACTCGTAGGGTTTTGCGGTTCTCCCCTGGCTTTCACTCCCTCCCACACTAAAACCTAAAAGCTCTCTGTGTGTCTCCGTCTCCTTGTCTCCGCTTCTCCTTTTATCTCTCTCCCTTTTTCCTCTATGTTATTACTCCCTCTCCTTTGTTTCCCCCTTCTCTCCCTCACCCTGACCATTCAGTCTTCTACCCTCTGTCTCTATATCGCACGGGTAAATGTCCCCATGAGTGGGAAAGTGTCACAAACTGGCTACCAGGGTGAAATAATAAAATTGTGTACAAATCAGTCAAACAAGCATAAAGAATAAGTCCGGTGAAGGATTGTTGAAGTGACCCCCCGTTTTACAGACAGTCCTACGTCCGCTGTCTTAGCTGCATAACAAGGAAGGTTGAGAGTTAATAGACTTTGACTGTGATACATTTTCATAATTCTGTCCTCTGTGACTTAGTCCCTCAAATAAGCCATGGCCTGACCATTGCCTTCATTAACGTTCAATAAAGGTTATTGAAATTGATAGTGTGGCAGTGTTCTTCAGCCTAGAGATGGAAAAAAGACATCACATGCAGACTAAATGTGATCATTTCATGGTTGATCCAGCAGAAGGGCCTTTACACAGCCGCAGGACTGAGGCTACATAAATGCGTACAGCGGTTGACAGATAAGTCAACTTCTCCTCTACCACTGATCTTAGACTTCAGTCTCCTGTAACTCTTTTTTTCTGACTCAACCACTTCCCCTCAGCATGGAAGAAGAATATTAGCAGTTCCTTGCAAAGAGGTGTACGGATGTGGGGAAAATAACTGACTGAGTAAATCAGCTGTTGCATCCTTTTCTACCGGCATCATGCATCATGCATCATGCATCAAGCAGCATGATGCAATGCATGCTGGGGGCTACCAGTGTTTCTATATTCCCAGCACAAGACAGGTACGCGGCTGACGTACATAAAGTCGTCTGTTGCAGCTACAGCCGGACAAGGCGTCCATCAGCACAATGTGTAATTGAGGCAAAAGCCCGCTGCGAGGACATGGACCGAACTGACGCACTGATGCTTTCACCTCCAGTCGGAATTGGCTTGGTGGGAAAAAACCCAGTGGCTCTAATGAGCTCGTCTTGAGCCTGAGTGTCTTCTCTCTTCTTAAAGGTGCCAGTTATTCAATTCAGCTCTTTGTTTATATAACAGGGAAAATCAATAACATGAATATGAAAATGAATAATACATGTAATGCATTAAAATCAAGTAATTGTTGGTGGTCCAGAGACTTTGTAAGAGAAGCCTCCTAACCAGGAAGCCCTACAAGCCAATATGGGAATCCATTACCAACACAATTAGGAGGCCTGAGCTCACCCAGGCTCAGAGAACAGACGGGTGAAGGCAAAGTATCACTTCGGGTCACGTCCATCCTGCCATCTTCTACCTGCACAGCTGTAATTCTATTTTCCTTTCATCCTTTTTCATCCTTTCATCCCCCCACTGCTGTATGCGTGCACCAGGGTCCTGACGGGACAGAGGGCCACAGAAGGTGTGGGTTGGAATAAAAGTCTGAAAGAAGTAGAGAGCTACCAAATCTATCCTTCAGTAGAAACTGACATCATCTTCATACAGAACCTAGTGATCTAAAGCCCAAACATACACTGTGTCCATCTGTCTCTCTCTCACACACATACAAACACATCTTTACACATGCACACGCACACACACGCACACACACATATTTGTCTCCCATTTATAATATGTCTCTGTCCATCTGTTCATTTAAAAGCACAAAGTGTAAGACCTTTAGGTGGTTTGAACACTGTGTGTGTGTGTGTGTGTGTGTAGACCAGGTATGGGGTGTGTGGGGGTTGTCTTGGTAACAGCTGAGTTTTAGGTCTTGGGCTCTATGGGAGCACAGCTGCACATGGCAACACAGATGGTGCCAGTCACACGTGCACACATACACACACACTGACGCCAAATATGCAGATACATACGTGCACATTTACACTCCAAGGCCCTGCACACACGCACACACACACACACAGACACGCGCGCATGTGTGTGTCAGAGGGCAGCTCAGCTGTAACCTGGGAGGCAGTTCACTCCGTCATTTGGTCTATCTGCACACATCACGCCTCCAACAAATTCATTTCATTTCATTTGAACCCCTGATATTTTTAGGGCAGTCCGGTTTCAGAATCCTTTGTTAGATGAATTGTGTTCTATATTTGTCTATAAGTGTTGATGCTTCTGTGTCACACTTCCCTGAACAACCTTCGTCATTCACAATGTGCATAGTGCTGTGACATTATTTCATCAGGTGCAAACCTGACATCCTGAATGTATCACCATCTGTGATGTCCCCATTAAAGACCAAATGAGCACTGGGTAACGACGCTTTATGAACTTTTTTTTTTTTTTTTCACTAGAACCCTTCTTCTTAAAGCCACGTTTTTTTCTTCTTCTAGCATCCACACAACAAACGCTTCTCGGACTCCTTCTAAGGGTTTCCCGCTGTACTTTTGGCTGTTGCTTCGTCGCTATGATCCCTTCTTCCCTCCCTGCCTTAATTATGCTGTATTCTAACAGAGGCTCATTTAAATCTAAAGGTCCTGCACTCCAGCTCCAGGGAGAAACAGCCGACCTCTTCTCCATTCCCCAAATCCTTATTAGTGGCCCGCTAATTGTATCACCCTCCTTATTTTCTATCTGTACACAAATGAGAACATGAAAAGGACAAATTGTGCTCTCGGTACTGCTGAACCTAAAGAGGTTCCTGATCCGTTCTTTGGAGGGATCCAGGCCAGTTCTTTATGCTAAGCTCCTCAGTTACTGAGGCTACAGGAGATGAAAATTACAAACAGTACAAAAAGTCAAATGTTACATTTATTACAATTACAATTATTTACAATTACAATTTGTTACAATTATTTCTAGCTGTTTGTAACAATCAGAAAATTATGATTCCAAGCGATAAGATTTTCTTTTCTTGATGGATTAATGGCCAGAAGACAACTTCTATATTCCTCATCGTTTTTGTGAGTGTATGTAATAAAAGTTTTATTTTCTCACTGCCCAATCAAGTATTCATGTTCCAGAAATCTTACATGCAATGCTGGTTTATTTGTCTTTCATTTTTTAAGACACGCCATATTTGTAATGATATTTTGAATGGGAAAAAAGTGACAGCGAGACGCCAACATGTTTTAGAAAATAATAATATTACGAATTTAAGGGTTTCATTAGCATACAAACAACTCAAGTATGTTTTCAGACCACAAACAATCAACAACAGCACCCCAGCAGTCTTTTCATCATGTGTCCTTTTGCAGGTCAGCTGTGATGGGATTTAACCTTCTTGATTCCCTTAAACAGACTGAAATATTCATGTCTGTACACACACACACACACACACACACACACACACACACACACATAAACAAACACACACGCAGCCACAGTAACAGTCACCAGGGCAGCTGTCAAATAGAAACATGTTTCGCTTCAAAATATCCTTGCAGCTGAATTTATTCAAGTTTAAAAAATTTAGTAGCTGATTTAAAATAGTTTATATATATATATATATATATACACACACACACACACACACGTGTTTACAGTGAAATTAAATCCTCATACGCCCTTTGCAGAATCCTCATAATTTGACAGACAATTGTACTGCAGTATATTTAGTTGAATATGAGATGGAGAATCACTTCTGCCGAGGCTCCATTTCCTGTCTAACAGGAAATGAAGCTGCCACAAAGTTCGAAAGAGACCTAAATATTATTCTGAATGAACAAAATGCTTCCTCTGTCTTCCATTTTTACTTCACTATCTGACTTTTGAGCCTTGACGCCCCCCCCCCCCCCTATTTTGATTTATCACCACAGAGACATAAACCACCTGAGGTGATTCCCACAGAATTAATAACTCTCCTGGGAAAGTAATGAAAGGGAATCCAGTCTCCTTCTTGGTCGATATTTGGCCATTTCCTGACAGCTCTAATTAACCAAGTCCTTCATGCTTCTATAAGTGACATTTGATTGGCTGGGGGGCTGGCCTTGATAAAAACACTTTTAAATTAACAGATAAAACTAGATTTGAGACTACTGCAGATATGCTTGACAAGGTTAATTAAATGACCAGTCATCAGGGACTTGTTTTAAATCCAACGTCACCAACACACTCACAGCTGATATTATTCATCATTTTTTTTCACGGTTTTTCAAAGTATAGCTCTCTCTCTTTAGCAAAAGTCAATAATTAGCATTATTCATTTTAACATAGTGACTACCGGACTCTCAAGACAATGTCTGATTAGCCTCTACTGGCTTCAGTAGAACTGCCACGCCGTCAGACTTGACAGGAGGGGAACTGTTTTTAATTCACAATATGTACTGGCAGGGGTCAGTGTTCAGTGATTCGTACTTTCCTTTATAAACCATGAAACAGAAAGACACCAGAAAGGACAAGAAAGTATTTCTGTGTCCTGTAAAAAGTTCACAGGCAACACAATCCACGTCCTGGCGTCCAGGCCGTATTCTCTCTACTGTCCACCAGGGGGAGACTCCTCTGGTTGTGTACAAGACAATAACTATTCTTCTCTCTGGATTTATTCCCTTGGCAAACATTGTAAACATGATTTTACAACCTCAATCTGTTTTTAAGCCTTCTTCATTGCAGCATGATGTTCATTTGTAAATGACGGTGCATTGAGAGTTAAATAGACCATAAAGCAGGGTAGGCTTTAGTGCTGGTCTACCTTGTTATTGACAGTTTTCTGCCACTACCACAGCTGTATAAAGCACCTCAACGTCACTCCCCCATGGTTTAAACACGGTCACTTCCCCTTACTGGTTGGTAGCAACCAAAATGGAAAGTGAAAATAATGTAACAGTGATTTTCACTCCCTATTTCAGTCACGATAGCAACTATAAATCATGAGCTGCAAGATGATCCAATATGTTCACAAGCTAGTTACTAATTTCTTTCTTTCATATATTGCTCCTTATCTGGCTCACTGTTTTAATTCAAGCTTTTTGTCTAAAAACGGCTTCCTGTTACTGCTGGAATGAGAATAAGAACACAACAAGATGAAAAGATGACATGCAGAGCTGAAAATGAGGGGCTAAATGCAATTGTGGGTTGATATTGGGTTGGCTGATTCTAAAGCTATACTTCCCCATTATTATTGTTCCAGAATGTGGGGGGAAATTATTAGAGCTATCAAAAATACAATGGGAGCCAGAGCCTTCAGCCTCAAGCTCCTCTTCTGTTGAACCTGCTTCCAGTTTCACCACATATAAAAGCACGCCTAAGACTTTCCTATCCTGGAGTTTATAATTGATGCCCTTTGAGGTTACAGGCTGCTTAATGTGTGTGAAAGCACAGGCCCTTGGTACTTGCAGACCAACCCATATCAATAATCACCCGCTACACTTTACTCTAGACAGAAAAAGATGCATAAAAATGATGGGGGGGAATAAGCAGATGGTCGTTGCCTTGACGGTGGTTGACTGTGAGCTGAATGAAGAAGCGGGAATCAACAGGAGGAATAAAATAAAGGACAGAGGAAAGAAAAAAGCGAGTGAGCCCACATGAGGTGAGCAGTGCTAATAGTTTTGGTCTGTTGGGGGGGTCTCATGACAGAACTGGGTGGCAGGTTGATGGTTTGACTGACAGCGGTTACCCGAGGGTCCCAAACCTTCCAAGAGTGTTCTACTTCTCCAGCTCGGGGCCAATGGTTAACAATGTAGACTAAATTA
The DNA here is from genome assembly GCF_964276395.1 of Gasterosteus aculeatus. Lineage (NCBI taxonomy): Eukaryota > Metazoa > Chordata > Actinopteri > Perciformes > Gasterosteidae > Gasterosteus > Gasterosteus aculeatus. Next base: position 18,946,553 of record NC_135691.1, on the reverse strand, counting down.
AGGATTGCAAATTAAATCCGAGCTCCCGGGTTGTTTTTAGTCACCTGTGGTTTGAGTGGCTGTGGGCCTACAAGTGACTGGACAGGTTAGATTCTGTACTTTCATGCTGTTCAGAGCCCTAAAACCCCCTTTTGATTAAAACCTGTATTGAAGCAACTCCGAAATCGAGTTGCTGCGTATCGCTCGCTTGCGGGTCGGGGAACTGTGTTTCTAACGTCTTCTAAGATGAGCAGTGTCAGAGACCTCTCGACCTCCATCACTCACCTAAAAGTAATAGAAACAAACTATTCCACTTAAGATGGCGCCTCGGCCTCACCCCTCTTCCTCCTCTCCCACAGCTGTCGAATGTGTGAAAATGTTCAGAGAAAAAGGCGCCGCTCGGAGACCAAACGCACACCAGCCGCCCAGCGCACGGACAGACGCGTGCATGTTCGCTTTTCATTATTCTGTTCCACTCATAACGTGCACTAGTTTTAAACACAGTTACACTCATGCTATCCACGGCAACAGAGGTTTGCTGAACTAATTACAGTTTTACAAGGATTAAAAAGATTCTGTTTGATTATTAAAACTCATTATTGCTAACAAATGCTCCTCTAAACGAACAAATAACTGTGTCCCACTCAGTCAGGGCCTGGCTGGAGGTCTGAATTGACCCGCAACTGAAGAACGGACATACAGGGAAAGACAAGGATTATCGGCGGATTACTAAATGATTTAAATTCCCTCAATTGTCAGGATATGCTTTTGACATTTGTTTGATGAAATGGTGGTTTGCTGCTAAACCAAAGCGTGAAAACCTTGCTTAAAGAACGTGTAGTAGCTTGAGAGACCTTGAGCTACAGGAAGAAACACATTACTGGGTCAACGACCTCATCATGGATGTTGTTCCCATGTTGTTCCCTCATCTGAGCTAAGTTTGAATTCAATGTATTTTGCTTCGTAGTGATGGTGGCCGAGACTCCCTGTTATTCAGCAATCTCATCAAAAAAGTTAGACAATAAACCCCACTGCATTAAATCTGATAGAAGATCTCCCACATATGAATATATGAATAATATCTAGTAGCATGTGTGGAGCCTTAGCCACACGCTGCATGGCAAAGATCCAACCTCACGCAGCCTCACTCACGCTGCAGTCATTAATCATTTCACTGTCACACACACACACACACACAGGGGGAGAGGGTTTGTGCTCAGGCAGATTTTGAAAGGGGATTTCTACTTAATAAAAATCCAATTCTGGCTCCACAGGATCCTTCTCCCACAGAGCGGGTGAGAGTTTGAAGAAGAGAGAGGGAGAGAGGAGAGGCAGCAGGGTAAATAATTAGACAGTGATGGAGACACGGAGATCACAGCGTTCCAAACAGCAGGGACTGCTGTTTTTTTGTGAGGAGAGCGGCTGGCTGGTCCAAAGAAATGACCCATGTTCTGAAAAATCTCTTTCTACGTTTGCATGTTCTTCCTCACATTAGAGTCAATGTTTCCATATCAAAGCGGTGTTGAATCAATTTGGAGAAACACTAAATTAGATTTCATGTCGGAGGCTCTTAGTGGAACATCTGATAAGCATCATTTCCCAGTTCTGTGACATTTGAGCAAAAGGTTTGGGTTCCATAAGTCATAGCGTGTCTATTTGGACAAAAAGGACCCCATGTTCATAGCGGATGTGTACAGTATAGAACATATTCGTACATGTGAAATTTCATCCCGTTGCCTCAAGGCTTAAAATGCCATTCAAGTAATTCAATAACTAGTCAGACAAACAAGCTTCAAAGGATCCCCTCATGATTCTATACAAAGATAATGTTGCGCGTTGATGAATATTTACAGCCTCCAGGTAACTTATGGAATACTTAATCCACCTCACCTACACATTTCCCAGCATGCTTTAAACCACCTCGGATGCAGAGAAGCAGCACTTGGACCGGTAGCTCTCCAACACGCGTGTTTGAATCCACACCGTCTGGCTGGAGAACTTACGCAAGCCGCTCTGAAGATCTAAAGTCTGACGAGTGCACTCCTTTGAGACCCTGTGCAGCGTTTGGGTATTGACTCCCACTGAAGCTTCACAGGTATTCAGAGGCCACACAGACTCATCGTACTAATGTACGAACCGCTTTTACTACCCTCTACGCCACATTCCTCACTATATGCTACAAAGAAAACTGTACTGTGCTGTATTGTGAAGATCCACAATGTAGTGCATTTATTCGTTTACCCATTCAAAGACACGTGAACAGAAACACGGTAAAATCCAACGGAATCTGTTTGATTGCTTTTCCTTTCTATGTCAACATACAGACAGTTTTTGAAAGTCCCTTATTCCCTGGCCAACGGGGGTGGGGTGACCCGACTCTGTTTTTTTCCAATACCAGGCACTACTGGCACTGCCTTGGCGATGGACCTAATGGGCCCCCCCCGCTTTTAGGGGTTTTTACCTTTTGCTGATGTCGATCAACGCGCAAACGCCAACAAGTGTAGGCGATGCACTGAGGATAAATAATGATTCAACATCACCTCAAAACATCTAAACTATCCCTTAAGGTGACCGCCTCACCTCCACGAGACACCTTCCTCCCCTCCTTCTGATTGATCTCCCCCCAAATCTCTCAATCAGTGCCTCCTTCTCAATCAAGGTTGCTGATCAGCATATTTACGAGGCCGCCAGACAACAAATGACAGCGAGATGACTTTTGTACACGGATCATCCATTCACTTGTGCTTATTTTCTCCTGTTTTCTCTCTCTCTCTCTCTCTTTTCTCCTTCGGCAACAACAGCAGAGGTTTTTGCACACGGCTCTGATAGCAAACACCCAAGGCCTCATTATGTGGCCTCATGCTGAATGGTAAATGGACTGTACTCCAACCGCTTCAGTACCACACGCCATCCTTCCCCCATTCACACACATTCATACGCTGATGACGGGGCACCGGGCATGTTGCCACCAACACATAAGCCGCCCTCTGATGTGATTAAACTGAGATAGTGATGCAGGCAGAGAAGGTGTGTGTTTGTGTGTGTGTTAAACTGATGATAACTTATTTTGTGTCCCTCCTTACTTCCTAGCTCGCTTTCCTAATCTGCCCTTAATTATTAATCTGCATTTTCTCTTCTCCTGAACCACCATCTGCACCCCTTCGTACTTTCGTTCCCCTTCTTCCTCTGCTATCATCACTGTAATTCACTACTCTTTTCCTCTTTCTATTTCTTCTAGTATTTTATCACGCAAATTTATCCTTCTTTCCTTCTTTCTTTCTCCATCTCTTAGGCTCCGACATCTTTTGATTCTCGTTCCCCTCGATCCATCTTGGACCTTCTCATTTGCTCATTTACTTTTAAACACCAATTATTCAGGCTTCATCTTGTAGACAAGGTTTTGTATCATCCATAAATAGGAAAGCGGAAACGATTGGTATTATTATTGCTGATAATTTGAAACTTTGGAGCCATTGTGCTGCATCGTTGTGCTGTGAATTACACGTCTGAGGATGACTAAGTGCAAACACGAGCAGGATGGAAATCTGCAACATAAAGACCTGGGCTGTGTTTGTTCCACAAACCGACCACGCCCCCCCTTTATCGCCTGGTGACAGTTTGAAAGGGAATGATGACGTGACGGATCGCCACTTTAAGACACATGAATGAAGGGGCCGAGGGAGGAAGACAAAGGCACGGCTCGAGAAGTAGCGAGCGGTGAAGGGAGGACAGGTGGATAGAAGGAAAGCGAGATAGAGGCAGACACCTCGCAGGGACAGAGGGAGACAGACGTGGGGAGATAAGTGCAATGGGGGAGGGAGACGACAGAGACGGACGGAGGAAGAGAGACGACTGGAGGAAGAGGAGGAGATAGCAAAGCCTGACTCTTTATCTCACCCAGCCTTTCACAGCCAGCCTCATCTTGGCACATGATACTGCTGTGTGTGTGTGCGTGTGCGCGTGTGTGTGTGTGTGCATTGCGTGTGTAGACTCACACGACTGCAGCTAATTCATATTTTCACCATAAATCAATGTATGTCTCCTAATTCCTGATTACCTGATTAGATTATAAAATAGTAAATGATGGTTTGTGTCTCTTCAAAGCTTTTGGGGTCTGTTTGTTATACGTTATCTACCAAATGACGAGTTGATTAGGGGATAACTGCTAGTCCTAGTCTCATAAGAAAGTTTGAATACATATGAATATATATATATATATGCGGATGACATGCTTGACTCCTATTGCTTGTTTATTCAAAGCTTATTAAAATTGACAGTGACACACAGTAATCCTCTTCGTCCCCAGCAATACTGACAAGTGTGTAGGAGATCAGATGGACTGTTTACAAGATACACAAAGGACACACACACACACACACACACACACACACACACACACACACACAGGCACACACAGACAGATTTGTAATTGGAGACTGGCCCCGGTATTACAATGTGTATCCCTCACATAACTAAAGTTACTTTCACTGCACTCCAGTGTGGGGGGGTAAGCTGAGCTTCACTAGCTTGGAATATGACTGATGTCCATGTCTGGGAGCACATGTTAGAACCGGTGATTTGTCGACCAACGCGAGCAGCTTCTTTTGTCTTCAGTTATAAATCAAATCTAGTTTCATTCTTCAAGTCACAATTTATCTTGCTTTGTTTTTCTGTGGATTTGCACGACGGTGGGTTCATTCTACCTCTTTAGTCGACATGCATCAGTCATGTCTGTTGCTTCTATTCTTCTGGCTCACACACAAAGACAACATGGAGATTCATTGTTTCAAGTGTGGCTACTACATGACTTATAGGGTTACTTCATGCGTGTATTTTGATCTTGAATTTGTCACTTTTACTTCTCATTTATTTCTCATTGAACACAGTATTAAGGATCAGAAAATGCAATAATAAGAAATAAGAAAAGATGTGACCCAGTGAGACATATTAATTGAAAGCCGTCTTCACACTTTCTAAGCTGAGTTATAACTGCAGTATAAAGACAAAATGTTCCATGTAAATACATCCTAAAGCTTTTTCCTCAGTATTGTATTTAGAATAAAATGTGAATACTGATATCATGAATCAATCTTTAATTAAAGCTCCTTTTGTCAGTCATCTGCCTGTAGCCACCATCATTGAAATAACATTGAGATTAATGAATTGCGTTTACAACCCAGAGCATTATTGAATAATGGGAAAAGCAGACTGAGGAAAAGAAAGAGAAAAAAAACATGATCCAAAGGTTAACAGAGAAGGAAAGACTAAAGGGATGAAGAAGAGTAGAAAAATGAACAGGGGGAAGAAGAGGAGGAGAAGAAGAAGGAAATGATCAACACAGCAGTGGTTTCTGGTGTAAATTTCCTGCAGGTTAAAACAAGATGATAATTAAAAAATGTACTGGGGTCATACTGTGACTGCTCGAGTGGTTGCTGCACACTGTGTGTGCGTGTGTGTGTGTGTGTGTGCGGTTGGTGGGGGATCGCGGTGCCCATTAAAAGGTGTCCCTGCTGCAATCAGTGTACAGAGGCCTTAGGGCCTATTTGTTACTACATCAATCCGGAGTTAATGGAAACACATGACTCGCAGATACACACACATCCAAACACACTCTGCCTTCAGTGCTAACACTGTGAGAGAGAGCGCTGAACAGCGGGACACACACACACACACACACACACAAATGCTTGTGTACACACACACATAGAGCTGGCTAGGCAGCCAGCCAACCAGGTTTGCATGTTTAGCATTAGCAAATTCCAGGGACATTACATGTCATTCAGCTCAGTGGTCCCCAACGTTTTTTACCTCACGGTCCGTTTTCATGTCAGACATGATCATGAAAACGGTCCGGTCAAGAAGCTTTAGCGGAATAATGGGGTGGTAGTAGTAGCTGCGGTCGGACCGACCGACGGGTGGTGGGGGGGGGGGGGGGGGGGGGGGCGTACGTTATGAAGAACGTGAAGAAAAACGCTTTGTGACGCTTGGGAAATATGTCAAGAGGGACGAGCGCACATAATTAGGAGAGAATCCGGTCAACTTTCAAAATAAAACATTTTTCAGAAAAAAAAAAATATATTCTTCCTGTGGTGCAGCCCGGTACCAAATGGCCCACGGACCGGTTCTGGTCCGCGGCCCGGTGGTTGGGGACCACTGATTTAGCCAACACTTTTATCCAAAGCGACTTACTTTTTTTTTTTTTTTTACCTTTTTGCCCGGGGATCAATTAGGGGTAAGGTGTCTTGCTCAGGGACACTTCGACTTGGGACATGGAGCAGCCAGGATTCGAACCGCCAACCTGGCAGTTCCCAGCGCACCCTCTCTACTCCATGCACCACCGTCGCCCTATATTGTGATATTGTTCATTTTATAAATTCCTGTCTTATCAAACCTTTCATGTTGTTTTAAAAACTACGACCAGCTTGATGGAAGCTGCCAATCAAAAAACGTCCCGTGCTCTTGATCTTAAAATCCCAACATGACTACATTTAAAAAAGTGGTGGCAATGATTACTTCATCAGTAGATAAGTCGTGCGCGGGCCATGCAAATGCTGTTTTAAGCAGAAAGTAGATTGGGTTGAGTGCACGAAGGGGGGCGGGGGCAGCGAGGACAGCCTCCTCCAGAGCGCTCCCTCTGACCTCTCCGACCCAGGTCACCACATCCCCACCAGCTCCGGGCCTGCCGCTCCGCGCATACTCCCGAGCTCCCCACGGACGTTGCAAGGCCTGTGCAGGGCCGACTGAGGTGTATCTTCCCCAAGACCTTCTTCACTCCATGAGGCCCTTACACCTACACAGGCTCTACAAAAGACACGGCTGCAAAGGAGGTCAGCTGATACAGTCTCAACCCGCCTCGTATCCATTACAATGACGTCCTTACTGGACGATTGCACAGCTCGTGATTTATGTCCGATGTCAGTGTTCAGTGCCAGTGCAGGAAGGCCTTTATGTTATGGTTTTATAAAGAGTTTGTCAGTTGCTAAAACCTTGAGAAGACCTGTGCAGTTAGCATTAAAAACTCTGTTTACAGGATCATCATGGAAACAAAATCACTATTATCAATGCTGTGCAGGCTACAGGTGGGAAGGGGCTCCTGTCCCATGCAAAGGGTTAAAGGGCATCCATATGTGTGCATTGAATGGTTTTGGTGTCACAGAACATTAACTCCCTGCACCAAGTAAGAACCACGCTTCAGTTTATTATTTATGGCTGAAGGTCACACTACAGTGGCAGTTGAGCTGTTGTGACAGGGCAGCAATGATCCATGGTGGTGTCCCAATGGGTCCCTCACACACATGAGGAAACACCACAATAATGAGCACTTTGCACCCAAGATTGCGACTGCATTTGAGGACGAGGACCTTAAGGATTACCATTTCAATCCAAAAATAAAGAGATAGAGAAGAGCTGTTGGTCCTTACCAGGCGTGATCTCTATCGCCGTGTCTTGCCTCTCTGGGGGGAAAAGGACCTTAGGAGGCTGAGTGGTCTGGAGAGCTGTGAGAGAGACAAAAAGAGATACGTTTTACTGGCCCGTCGACATCAAGCTATAATCTAACCGTGCAGGTGAAGAAGAAAGCTCTCCTCTTATCTCAGCACACATACAGTCATCTTATCCATTCAACTACCAATATGTTTTTTATAGACATTTTTGAGAAGTAAAAACTAGGCCTCGGGAGAATCAAATTTTCACAATATTTCAGACGAAATACCTCGTTTTTGATACGTTGAAGAAATTGTAGGGTTGACCATTGCTGCTTTTCCAAAACAAACCCTAACCCTTAAGTAACAGATAATTAGTAAGTATAATGATAAGAAAAGATTTGGTATATGTAAAAATTCTCATCCCTTTACTGCACTGCAGGGTTCCAACAAGTAAAGAAGTCGACTAATGTTATATAACGATGCAGAGGGGAAGATCTACTCTCATATCAACACATATGAAAGCAAAATATTGCCCATCTCTAGTTAAATCCCTCTTTGGTTGATTTCTTAACTGCAGCAATGTGTTGTATGCCAAGAAGAATCAAAAATCGAAACATAAAATCAGCTCTACTTAATGTAAAAGCATTTTTGCCCTGGATATAATAGTCTATGAAGGTATGACAAGGACAGACAAAGCTGGAGTAAAAATACGCGAGTGACACGTAGTAAAGGAGGCAAAGTGATTGCAATGTGGTCGTAAATCCCCATGGCGTATCATTTCAGAAGTGGGTGCCAATGGGCCTTTGCTCCACCAATCGGTCGCTTCCCTGCGGTTTCTCACACACTCCAACACAAAGTCTGTAGCACGTTTACACTTAGGAGAGAGCGTCTCAGCCACAAAGACAGGTCAGCGAGCAGCTCGTCTCGTCTCGTCTCATGATTCCTGAAACAGGTTGACTGACCGCTGATGACCAGCAGACAGACACTCTGCTTCCAGCTGAAGTACCAATCTCCATCTCACCTCACTGGACTGTGAGCACCAAGGCCCTCTGCTGTCCAGCACCTCTTCCCCTCGCCGCCTCTGACCGTGCGACAATCCTCTGAAGCGTCTCAGCACTCACATTCTTGTCTGAAGGCTGTGTCATTATAGCTCAGTGACTCATGCAGTGATTTCTGAAATGAAGAACTTGATCCCTGATTGGAGATTTAACAAGACACATGAAATGGACACAGAAGCGAATATGATTGGTATTTTGCTGTACGATGAGTCCACACTGTCAAACCCTGATGAGAAAAGGCCAGCCTGTCAATTGCTTGGCTCACAACATGGGTCAACATGTTGAAACAGCGCAGCTTTACCATGGTAGCGTGCCAAGACCTTTTCTAGGCATATTCGTGATGAATCCGTTTTGAGGGTCATAACAGCTATTAAATGGATTCCCATGAAATGTGGTACAGACGTTCACAATGAATTCTATTATCAGCCCAACATTTTAGCAGCCTAACCTTCAAAGGGACAGCCTCTGTTGTCCAACACGTCCTTTTGCCTCTACCATACGCGGGTGAGGACAGTCCATAGCTGCCTGTAGCCCGTCCCAGCATGGCGATCGGTGGGAGCCCCAGTGGTGTGCACTCAAACGCAAGACTCGAATACTGAAATTATCGTTGTTCACCTTGTGATGTCACAGGAATCCTGCTCTCTTGCAAGGTGAGGCGGCTCGGAGGGGGGTGGTGGGGCAGGTGATTCAAAGAGAAAGACCCTATCACTGAAGGTGGAGATGGGTCAGTATCTCCTCACTATTGTTTAATCAGATAGTGGTCCACATGTAATGACCTCCTGTATTTGTCCCTCACTAACAACCACGGTAACAAAGCTCAGGACTGTTGGGCCGTACAGAGCTGAGACTTGTTTTTAGAAATAACACTGTCTGTGAGCTACCTGGCAAGCACCAAACAGCGGGTTGCTCCGCTGGATGTGAAGATACGCTTTTATGTAGAAGAAGTGAATACAGTGTTTCTCCACACTTTCATTACTCTGTTATTCAGTGGAACCAAGAATCGAGTGTTCCATTTCTTTGCCTTTTCCACCTTCCACCTCTACCGTTCCATCCCTCTCTCCGTATCTCTGGCAAGACTGATGGTTTCATTTGCATTGTGAAAGGGCCGCTGCTCTCGTTTGAGATTAATGAGACAACCCTCACCTAGACCTTCTCCTCTCCTGCTCCGTCCTCCACCATATACCTTCCCTTTCCTCACTTTTTCTTTCTCTCACCTTCATCTCTATGGCGGGTCTTTAGTTGTTCCTCTCTACCACAACAAAACTAAATAAAATACTATACTATAAATACTAAACGAAAATAAATACTTCTATGTACTTGTATTTTAGTAAAAGATAGACAATGGAAATGTGTTTAGAAACAGTCCAGGTTTACCGTTTTGTAAAATAAAACCAGACTTATAATGCAAAACTTGTCATGGCTTGAATCTGGAATCATTTTAGTTTGATGCACTGTGGTGTATTTGCATGCAGCTGCATGTCGAGGTGAGAAGGAGGCTCAAGGAGTGTCCTACATACCCTGTGGCGCCCCGTGTATAATTGGTCTAATTGAATAATGACGAAAGTAACTTCCAAAGAAAATTCTAAAATAGAAAATCTGAATATCAAAAGGTGTGTAGTGTGAAGACTATGCTGGCAGGGTTGCTGTTTACTCTTAGCACAGCTAGGAAACAGGCTCCCTTGAGAAGCGAAGGACTACTAAAGTGAAACCCGACTAGCGTCAGAATGCACGGCCCGGGCCCAAAATGCTTAAAACGTTTTAATGTGGATCATAACAAATCCGCTTTGTGTCACAGCAAGCGCTGAAGGCTCTTCCTGTATGTGATCTACATCCCAATGGTCTAGACTCACCGGAAAAAACGAATGACCAAGAGGCCACTTCAACGACAGCAGCGGTGTCAGTGCACCCTCGTGTGCTCTATGGGGGTCACACGACGTTCGACCTCCTCCTGTAAGGTGTTGTTCAGTACGTTAAGTCAGACAGAGCAATGCTCACTAAACAGACCGCAGGCTGAGTTGTAAATATGGCATTTTGTTGAGGTCAAAGGTGTGTGTGCATTCGTGTCATCAGATGTGAGGGCAAGGAAGTTCAGAGAGTCGTTGGAGTGGTTTTTCTGTGGTTTAGGAAGGCGTTGCTGCTCTCTGGATTGTCCTGATCTGATCCTTTCCAAGTAGATTAAAACCAACCCTGTCACGGTCTTTATCTTTGCTGATGGAATTAACCCAACCAAATGTGACCTTTTTTACATTTCCATTTTGACATCTCACAGAAAGATTAACGTCGGGAACAAAAGAACAGAAGAGGACATTTGTTAACATTGAAAATAGTATTTCAAATGACATCCTTTTAGTCTTTATGATGCTAATAATTCCTGCAGTGTGCTCTATTCTCCTGTGTACAGCAAATGGAATGACCTCTTCATGGATCACTTCATTATGACCTTTGTTGCTTTATGTCCAGTGCAATTATGACACAATTCCCATTTCATCTGACCTTAGACATTTCAGAATTCTTATTTTGTTTTATTGAGACCTCTACGGTGTCAATGCATAAAAGCTTTCATAGCAAGAAAGCTGTGGACAAATATAAATGCTCCATCTCCGTTTATTATTATTATTGTTTTAATAACTTTTAATTAGCATCAGCAATACTACATATTTGTATCTTGTCTTTTTGTTCATATTTCTATTTTTTTGTTCATAGTAGTTATTGTTTAAGCTTACATCTGTTCTAGGTCTTTTTCTTTCTTATTTAATTAGTATATTCATGTGTGGACATTGAGAGCTGCCTAGTTATACAGGGCTAGTACATGTTGGATGATTTATTTCTCCTTGAGACATTAACTTATTCTGTGGGATAAATTACAGTCTTTGTGGCTCAAAGTATTGCTTCACGTACTACTAGCGTACTGCTCTGAGGGGCTTTTTCACTGACATGTTTTTACTTTTGAAATAAGACATAATATCAAAAATGAGAATGTAATTGGTAATAGGAAAAGCAATTAATTGAGGTACACAAACGTCAAAACTGTGTTCTCCAAAATAGATGTGTATTACGGTATGTGTGCGGTTCAGTATACATAGCAGGACATATCATATTCTGTATATCAAATTGATTTGACCTTTTATGGAAATATGAAATGTCTGGTGGAGCAGAGAAGCAGAACCCATTTATGCTTAGTCCTGATACATTTAGACTGGTCTGTCATGCCCTATTCACTGCAGGACTCATGTATTCCTGTAAGGACTCTGTCCATTTGTTATTCCTTTTAATTTTTTGGAGAAAACCACTCACTCCGATGGTGGAATCCTGAGGGAAATTTAAAAAATTGCGTGCAAGTCGAATCACAAGCGAGCCGATTAGAGTACACTGAGCGGAGCTCTGATGTTAAACAGATAAATATACCAGAGATTTGATCAAATATCCAAAAAGATCCTTTGGTTAAATCATTTCTCTCTATGTGCCTTCCATCCTCTATCCTTCCATCACGTATTGTATTTTCAACAGCCCCCTTTTCCTACATTGAAATGGTTTTTTTGCGGCCTCTTAAGGGCAGCTCAGCAGAGCATATCACAAGAAACTGAAACATGTCCACCATGTATGAGAATGGGTTTCCTTCCCTGCCTGCGTATGTGCGTCTCATTCTGAACCAGAGATTTTGTGAGTCTATTTGTGAATCATTTACGCCCTTTTAAGGGAAGAGGAGGTAACGTGTCATTAAAACCGCTGTGACAAGAGTGAATGTGTTGTGTTTATATATGTGTGTGTGTGCTGAGTGGGCCTTTATGTGCTGTGAATACTAGAATGAATGCAAGCGAACAGAATTAACCCACGGATATGCAAATGTACTTGTGTGTGTGTGTGTGTGTGTGTGTGTGATTACACACAAGAGCATCATTTTCTATGTGTGCACGAGTGCTTTAAGAGCCTGTGTGGTGTCTACAAGTGTCAAGTTTGCATATTTGGATCTGCGGTGATTCTATTGGTGTTGTGAGTCAGCTGGATTGAGCTTTTTCCTTGTCATGAATGTGTGGCATAAACTGTCCATGTTTTACGTGTGGCAGAGTTTGTTCGGTACACCTCCTCGTGTTCTGCTTCAACATGGACAAAAAGTCATGATGTGTTTGAGTCAATCATCTGCTAACAAGCGGAAACCACATAACAGTAGAAAACCACCTCCCCCCTCCCGCCCTGATGACGCCTTGAGATCTAAAGATTGTATGAAAGAATTGTCCAAAATATCCACCTTCTCTCTGATATGCTCCCAAGAGGCCCGGAAATAGAGCCTTGCAGCCCCCAACGCATTTGGCACAGTGTACCATAACCAATTAGCTTTGGAAATGTTCAAGAGTGCCCGCTCAGCCTCGTGCCAAATAACCTCTTTGACGGCCATTCATTTCTTTCCCCACCTGCATCCAGCTTACACCCACAATTCTGGGTCGGATTGGCCCGTTTCTTCTGCTGCTGAGCAAGTTTGGTGGAAGGTTGGCAAGGTGATTCATTTGCCCTCAGATGTGGACCTCCAGCAGAGAACCGCTTTACAGCTGCAGGTCCGGATCCACACGCAGTGTAACTTAAAGGCGCTGGCATGGTTCTGCCACTGCGGCTGCGTCTTTACACACAGTCGCGTCGATGGACTCGTTTTGATTCATGCTTCTAAAAGGCTTGCGCGTGTTGCAAAGCAATTCACCGCCAGAACACCAGGTAGAGTGTCTTTTTTTGTCGAAGTTGACCTAGAGAATGACGTGTTTGTGTGTGGAAGTTGTTGGTTTGTCTATTTAGTCCGACGTTTGTGGAGATCTCCCTCCATGAATTGGAGGCCATCTTCGCATCCTTCTTGTGGTGTTCATATTTCCGTAAACTCTTCAATCTGACTTATTCTCTCTTCAAAAATCGTCCTTTTAAAAAGAGCGTTATTGTGCTATGAAACCGGAAATGTGAGACTCCGTAAAGGATGCAGTCAGCAGACCAATCACAGCCTTGCGGGCTGCGGGAGGCTTGCGTAGCTTTTGACGGTAGTCTAGAAAAATGGGTCGACGCACACAAGCACGCAAGGAGGGGTGAAAAGGGACGCAAGGGGCTCCCGCGTGTGCGTGTCCCTGCATATCTCTGAAAACACAGAAGCATAAACTCGACTTAAGAGTCAGGAAATAGTAAAAACCTTTTTGCGAATCAGGCAATTAGCATGCCAACGTAAAAAGTGAGGACCAGCCTTTCAGAAACAGAAAGTTGTCATTGGTCTAAAACCTGTTGCTTTGGAGATAAAATGTCACGGATGCTGTGCAGTTGATGTCATTCGGCTGTTTCTATTTGAATAACTGGGAGTGTGAGATTGTATTTTTTATCTACTGTCACATCTATATACCTTTTATCATTTTCCAGGGCAACTGGCAAAGTAAGGCGTGCTAATACTTTCATTATAAAAATAACTAAGGTAAGCTCCAGAAATATAATTAGATTTAATCTCCACCCAAAAATCTATCAAAGCTAAATGAGTAAATTGAACTTAACATTTTAGGACACATCTCAAGTTCATTCAGCCCAAGTGGTCTTCCCTCATCTTGCTTGTGGCACAAGTAATGCTTCCCTTTACATAAAAGGTCTGCAGTAGATGAGGATGTCTGAAATCTTTAGTACAGGTTGTCTTGCTGCATTAAGCAAATGAGCAACAAGACAAATTCAGGTTACCAAGGCCTTCAGGGAAGATGTATTTCCGTTGACGCAAAAAGAGGTGGAGTGTTTGAACACATTTGACATTTCTGGGAAATGCAACAATGTTTTTCAGTTATAGGTTTAATTTGACCAGAGTAAGACGTTCAGCAACACGCAGACATCATTTCAGTTTGGCCATTACAGCCTGTTGAGCACAATCAATCCCTTGAGAGGGATTACTGCTTGTTTGGAGCTTGTTTTTAAGATCCACTGATCAGCAAATTATTTTCAATCTGTACAACTGGCCTACCAGAGAAAATACGAGAAAAAATACAAAAAAAAGCCACTTGGAAGTATGAAGTTGTAGCATATCCGAGATGCCAGTCCAGCTTGTAATGTGGTCACCAGGATCTGGTCTTGTGTGGAATGTACATTGCCTACTTCTGATCCAGCGATTCTTCAGTGGTCCGGAGCAAGTGTGTGTTTGAGATCAATCGTCCTGAATGTGAGTCTGGTGCAAGGGCTCAAGTGGGAGAAACATTAAACCAAAGCACACCTCTCGCTCACACACACACACAACCCTGTGCATTGTAGATCATTATCACGCAGGCCATCTGCTCGGGAGCAATGCCCCACTGGAGGGACGCCCTGACGGAGGAAATAAGCGCTCTCCCTTAACTCTGCACATAGAGCTGACTGATTGAAGACATGAATTAAAAATGAAGGGCTGCTCAGGGAGGGGAGCAGGTTTGCAGAGGAAGGGGAACGACACTTGATGAGCTCGGACGTGACAGGTAGCAGGCGAGCCAATTGAAAAGGCTAAAGCACACAGCCTGGCACTTCAACATGTTTGGAGAGGTAGTAAGCATCTGAATATAATATCACATTACAAGGTCTTGCAGACACAATATCACCCGGTGTTTATTTTGTTTGTTAAAGCTAAAAAAATCAATATAATTGAAGTGGTACTTGAGCAAGGGGAGGATGTCAAGTTCTGTCTTATATGCAGCATTATTTCTTATATTATGAGAAAATGGCTTTCCTTCGTCTACCTCCAGGAACTCTGGAAATCTTCCTTCAAACTGCTTTCAAAAAGGAGTGGACTCATCCCTCTTAAAGGTTGGACACTCAGCTCTAAGAATGATTGATTTATTCATTTAAATGATGAATAGAAACCTGCAAATCTTCCTCAGAGGATTTTCAAAGCTGAGCGAATCTACTTTAAATCGCATTAGAGCTCTCAAATTGAATTAATTCTGCAAAGCTTCATATCATAAGAGAAGACACTTTTGTAAAGAGCCGGTCTGGGCTATTTTCTCTCCTTCAGAAACAAATACAGCTTGTTCTTTTATTTTCATCAAAACACGCATACATTAAATGTAACAATGAAAAGCTTCTGCTGCTCTACAATCTCATTTAATCAGGCAGGTGAGCCTCAAACGGATAAAAGTGCAATCCGACCGCGCAGATGACTCAATAGGAGGAAAATCCATCTGGCTGTGACCCTCAGAGATCGACCCAAACGCCCCACGGGCAGATGTGGAGTGACACCGGCACACTGGGCGAGCGGCACAAAGCAACGAGGAAATCAGGAAGAGCGAATTGAGCGAGGAGTAGATTTGGTTCACACAGCATCGGCCAGCTTCATCCGCCAGAGGCACAGCAGGAAGGGCTGCCGCTCCGTCTCCAAGGCGCCCCCACCTTCAGCCCACTGTGTAGTTAGGGATTATAATTAGATGATTTAAATCAGTTCAGGGAGCATTACCTAACCACCGCCGGTCCCGCCGACAGCCCGGATGGGAACGCACACTATTTCCAGTGTGTTGGGGGGGACTCAACCCCCCATGGAGGTTGGGCTAATTATCTTCCTACTATCTGTAGGCTAGTGACCCCCCCCCCCCCCCCCCCCCCTCTCATTCAACAGGCCTGCCGTAGTTGACTTTATCGCACAACTTTCCTTTCAAATATCTCATCTCAATATACATTACAGGTGAAAAGTTTATTACCTCAATTGCAAGTGAAAATAAAGGCGAAAATGTATTTGGATTTTCATCACCCGTTTACAGAGCTGCTTACTGGTTCAACTTTGACCCTCAGTGGATTTTTTCAGGTGGAGTAGCTTTTGCTTTACCTTTAAATGCAGACCGACTGCTTGTGTTTTGTTGCTTGCTGACTCCCGGGAACGGGGAGGGGTTTAGTTTAGTGTATCCAGCCACATGTTCATGTGTAGTGTCGACATAAGCTGGCGTATATGTAATGTGAATGTTTGTACATCATAATGTATAATAAATTACTACAGCTGAGCCAATGGCTTATTATGCAAGCACAAGTCTGTGGTCTTCATTATCACTTCAGTATCACTACTAATACTGCTGAAAGTACCACGAGAACGTCTATTATATACTAATCTCTATATAGCAGAAGTGTCGGCTGCCAATGGGAAAAAACGTCCCGTCAGGTCACCACGCAGAAAACTTGGTAGTGCTTACTAGCGACCCTTGCTTACTAACGGACACATTTCATCTCAGTCATCCGAGGAAGGTAATGACCAGGAATCTATTGGAAACGTCTCCCTCGCTTCTGACAGATGCTCGTTGTTTTATTTCATATCAACTTGTCACCGCTACTACTCGTTATTATTATTATTATTATTCGGGCAAAAGCGCCTGTGCGGGGAGGGAGGGGCAAACCGGACCCGGCACCGGGATCAAAGTGGGCAATGTGGGGCCATATGTGAGTCTGACACCCCTCCTCTGCAGCATGCCACCACATCAATACCAGGGTGTCTGCTTCAATGCTAGCACATACATTTCAACTCAACTGTTAGGACCATTTACATCAGGTGTCAGATTATATCCAGCTTTTTGGCACTTCAGGTAACCTCGACCTAAAAATGTCCTTGTATAACTTTTAAAAAAAGAGAAAGGTGAGTCGGGGCCAAAATGACACACGCGTATATTGACATTGACCAAGAAGTATGTTACACTTGTGTGTGTGTGGGTGTGTATGTGTAACTGCGTCTGGTGAGAGGTGATAAGACCTTTAATCATGAGCTTGTTGGTTCCATCATCAGTCAGCACACTGTCACTGTCTGAGTCATATTCAATCATTAGTTCATTTTTCATCTTCACACATTCACAGGGACAGAGGAGCGAGAGTAAATGAACATTGTAAAATGATTAAGAAGGGTCTAGACAGTGACCGAGTCTCTCCTTGCCACGCTCACGCAACCATTTACTTCCTGTCACGTGCGTACACGTCCACCCTCAGCCATTAGTTTGTGAGTTTTCCGATTAAATATAACTTAATTCCGTGGGAGGAGAGCTTAAATTCATCCATCTCTCTCTCTCTCTCTCTCTCCCACACTTCTAAATTAATTGACTTCTTATCTTCTTTTAGTGAAGGCAACCCGGACGTGTGGTTTATCTTGGTGGAATTATGCAGCAATCTGCTGCAGTTTGTGGCGTTATTTCTTCCTCAAGTTGGGTTGGCTGGTTTGTTATTGTTTCCAGTGAAAAAGCTCCTTGGCAAACGGGGAGATAACAACAGAATCCACATTCCTTCAGACAGACACACACACACACACACAGAAACGTAATGAGGATAGAGGTGTCTGCAACAGGTAAGCATGTCATCTGCACTAACACGCACATAGCGTGACCAGCACAGTATCTATACATACGGACAAATGCACACACCTCCTGATGGATGCGTTCTGTCGCCATCGTCCTGTATCAACCAAGATGGGTAATTACACAGGCCTGTAGGTTCTAATGGGACACACGTCATCCGTTCTAACCAGTTGTCTTCCTGGTCACTGTTGTGTTCATGTGTCATCACAAAAGATGTTTTGATACAGAAAAGAACAAACTGGCAGAAAAAGGTGAAAGAGGGCGAAATTTGTGATGAAAATCTACAGATAAAGATGCATTGATCTGAATGTAAAAGCTGTTAAAAATCTCACAAACAGCATTATCAAATAAGATGTTTACAAAATATAACCAATTTGCGAAACATTAGTCTTATGCAACAAGTTAAAATGTTTAAGATGAAAGACGACTGGAAGGTTGGAAAGTTTATTAGTGTAAAATAAAAATGAGGTTCATTTTCTGAGGACATTGCAAGGTCAAGTTTGGTAGACAAAAGGAATAGAAATGTTCTAATTCGACCAGATGTTTCCAATAAACAATCTGACAAGCCTTTCAAACATTACAAAGCACGTGATTGGATGAACTATACCAAAATGTATCAAGAAGAGAGCAAAAAGTATTTTCAAACCATCTTTGTCGTCCCTCACAGATCACCACACCCCTAGCTTTCGGTAGCTCCTCCCACAATGCCGATTGGTTGGTGCTCTGGTTTTCCCAACGGAGACGCATTTTAAAGCCCATCAAGATGGATTTTTGAGTGATATGTGATTTAACCACTGTGCAAGTAACAGAATATCCCTAGCTTTGAATCATCACGCAAACTATGACAATAATATTAAAGGAGACATATCATGCTCATTTTCACGCTTTAATGTTAAAAAGCATATCATTTCTCTCGTATTGTCTCTTTGAATATCCCTGCATTCACCTGCTGTCTGAAACGTTCCGTTTTAGCACCTCTCCTCAAACCTGGCCAATCTTCGTGTGAGTCCAGCTGGTTTTGGTCTCCTCCACCTCCGGATGGAAATGCTAAATGCTTCACTATTTTGTCGTAACATAGTCAATTCATTCCACTTTCTTCTTTGGTAATTTATCTCGCTGCAGGTTAGGTGGACTTAGAATGGACTAGTTTTAGCTCTCACAGTTCAAAAACATGGTTTTTAAAGGCTCTCGCAGGGAGGGAACGCACAGTGATACATCACAAGTTCACAATGGGTTTGGGAGTGATACCGTAATGTGTGTACAGAGAGCTGTTAGGCTGGCAGGCATCCAAAAGATGAGCACCCACAACTAATGAGGTCATTTTGTGAAGAGCAGTGAGGGACCCCGCCCACAACACACACACACACACACCCATGCACACACCCTGCTGCGGTCCCCATCTGGTGAAAACACACACACACACACACACACACACACACACTACCTTGGTACGGAAGGGGAATCAACTTAGGCAAACTTGCTCATGTCATTAAATAAGTGCATGTTAGTGCGCGCTACATATGGAAATCAGCGTTGTCGTGTCCATACTTTAATAAATCCTAAAGCAGACGGCTTACAGGATGATTACGGTAAAGAGGTCGAAGGTCGTTGTGGAGAGATCTGAAATAGGTGACAGTAGAGCAGCACCAGCTCCCAAAGCGAAGACAGTCGAGTCCAGTTAACTTCACACTGTGAAAATTCTAGTGACGTATGCAAGTTCTGATAAAAAGCTGCTTCAACAGTCGACATTTCACTGTCAGCGTTCACTGCAAAGCTCCTGGAGGGCTGAGTTGGGACTTGATGTTTTATTTGCACCGGGTTAGGACGGAGGAGCTGGATGTATCTCACCGTAAAAAGGCAATAAAACTGAATCCGTGCAGATCCAAATTTAAGACACTTGTCAGATTCTCAATCACACCGCTACAACCCATCGGTTGTTTTTATTTTTTACGTGCTTTTGAGTGACATAAATTCTCCATTGCTATCCAACCTTTCAGCAAAAATAAATCTATTGGACTCTATCTCCCCCCACATCTTCAGTTGTTTGTCCTGGACTCAGGTTCGTAGAATCTACATATCTCATCTTTACAGTAGGAAAGCAGTCAGCGCTCAAGGTCCCGGAGACATCTTTGGAAGAAGTTTCGGTAGAGTGGTTCATCATATCATGCAGCAGATGAGTCACGCACATTCTCCAGGAGTGCTTACACAGGTACAAAATGGTGCAGTATGAAATATTCACAGCAGACTGGAGCGAGTCACTTCACTTCTTCTCTTACTTGTCACATACAGCTTCTTTTTTGCGATTCATACACTGTGAACTGTCTAATAGAACAAAGGCAAACATCTCCATCTCAGCATATTCTGTTACCTGCATCAATTTGCCACTTTTATGTGGTAGCTTTTTACTGGGAGAGATGGCTAAAAGTGACCTTTTCATTTCTGTCACCAGATGCATGATATTATAAAATAACTCACATCATTTCATTATGTTATTGACCTTTCTAATATTCCCTCGCTCATCCATGTGAGCTCAAATATGAAAAACACTAGCCACTAAACTCAAACATCAATGTCAGCACACGTAGTACTGAGTCCTGTCAACCATTTTGTACTGCAAAAACGTTTAAGGGGAAACTAAATAGTGCTGCTTCAATAAGGTTTCTTCATGCAGAACCATTTACACATTTGCTTAGAACATATCTCAAATGTTTTACCAAAAATAGTGTCTTTTGTGGCTCAACAAAGAAACTGAAAAGTCCGTAGCATGAGAAGTTACTAATTCACTTGAGAAACATGTAACTCAAACACAAATGACAGTGCTGCAGGTCTCTCGACTGCAACAGCGGGGACATCTGCTACTGCCTGATCGACTGGTCAACTTCCATCGATGCCCAAATACACATGCCAATGGTGGCAGATGTTCTTCCTAGTGCTTGAAAGTAGGTACATCAGTTTCATCAGCAGTACATTACATGTCATTTAGGTCATTTAGCAGACGCTTTTATCCAAAGCGACTTACATTACAGCAATAAGGGGTCAGATGTCTTGCTCAGGGACACTTCAACATGGAAAATGGGGCAGCCTGGACTCGAACTACCAACCTTGTGCTTCCCAGCACACCTTCTCTGACCCCTGCGCCACAACGACCCCAGGTATGTTTCCTCCGTCCTAACCGAAAGAGCATCCTTTTCCTTTGGCGGAACTGGAGGTCGCTATTTGGGGGGAATCCAGCAATCAACAGTTATCACACCGGAGACAGTAATGAGGGTTGGTTCGATTCCTTTGTACATGTAATGAACACCACAACAGCTTCATTTGCAGAAGCATAACTTGTCACGTAACACGTTACTATGAAGGTTTGTTTTCTGCAACAAACAAAAATGGCCAACTGTCTGAAATGAACAGTTTGCTAGACAGACAGCAGCAGCTTATACAGTCTGAGTAGACACGTCTGAACAGATAATGAAAAAACAAGTGACTATCTCTCTCATGATATAAGGAATTACCATTTTAAGGGCCAACTGCTGGCAGGGCAGACTTGTAGGAATCCATGTGTCTGCGCTGTTGACTGGGAGTGGCAGGCTAATTTGTGTTTGAATTATTCTCAAGAAGCACAACCGGAGCCCTGAGCCTGAGCAGACAGGGCTCTGGCTTTATAGGGGGAGAGCTGTCAAATATAAATGTACACAGGTACAAACTATGGTCTGCACCCTGCAGACGTGGGTGTATCTGCATGTGTGTGTGTGTGTGTTAAGATAAAGTGAGTGATGCGTTTCCCCAGCTCAGCTAAAACTCTCTGTGAATATTTCATCAGCAATCATTATGAATGTATGTGCCTATCAAAGTCTTGACACAGCGAATCAAGACGTAAAACTAATGAAATATCAGTGGATTATTTTCATAGTTGGGTAACTTTAAACAATTTTAAGCATAAATGGAAAACACACTTTCTGTGCTCAAACAAATTGATCTCTGATGTCACTAATGGTTGATGGGTGATGCATTCAAATGCAAACTGATGCTTCAAAACCACATTTAGAAGGTCTGTTACTATTAACAACGAGCCATCTGTCAAGGCAGTGATCAATTCTTTGCTGAGCTGCTCTGCTCATAATAAATAGTCATTGACTATAAAACTTCCTCATGTTTCATGCAGCTGTTGTATTTTTTTATATCCAGAAGGCACCAGCTGAAAGGATCAGGCTGCCAAATCTATTCATTTTTCAACAAATCTCATAAACTCATTCTACTCACATGTATCGTGTGTGTATCTTTAGCCTCATATATATTTCTTCCAAAATTGAAACAAAAAAACGCACCAGACACACTGTAGCACAGGCTGACATATTCATATATATATATATACCTTCACTCTAGATATGTATTAATCCCCTGATGAAAATAGTCATGCCAAGAAATGCAGCATTTATTCGGAGTCACACCTGCTAAGAAGCAGTGGTTTTTTAGGAGATTACTTTTCATTTAAAATAAATAATAATCCTAATATGCAAATGACAGGAGGAACCTCATTTCTCTGGACATGTGTGCTGCTCTGGGAGACGTTGTGAGAAGAATTGTCAAGAGATCATGAATTCTAGACATGAGTTATAATAGGTGTAAGCCTGTATTCCTTCCTGTTTATTCCTTTAGAGAAGGGATAAACATTTAGTCCATGCAAAGGTCAGAGACCTGAGACGATTTAGTACCAAATATGTTTAAGTAGCCTTGCAGTTTTATTAATATCTGTGTGTAGTCAACAACTGAAACTCAATTGAATAATATCTCATATCTCACTCAATTATTAAATACTTAATATTATAATCATTTAACCTGCAGTATTAAATCCAGTTTATTCATGTGTGATGTGATCAAAAAATATTGATTGATATTATATTCTTGATGTGGCAAGGCATGGACAAGGGCGGCCCCCTGTTAGGAGCCAGGTTAAGGAGGTATAAAATATATAAAAAATATAAAAGGGGGGGAAGCTCACCTGGGCATTTTCCTCCTGGTGATTCACACACCTGAGGCCAGCTGATTGGTCTTGCTTGGCGAGGGGCAATTACACCAATCAGCTGTTCCAGCTGTGGGAAGGAACATGGGCAAGTCCAGACAGACTTTGGAGAACTTTGGGGTTTTCTTTATGTTCAACACCTTTTACACGACCTCCTGAATGTTACACGTTAGTCCCACGTGGCCTATTGGTTTTGTTTGATTTAAATATTACGTCAACAGTGTCTAATCTGTTTTTATTGACTCATTTGAAGAGTTCATTTATCAGTTCATTCATCTGTGATTGGCAGCATTACATAATATGATCAACAACCATGTAATTGGTCGGTTTGCAAACGGGTGCCGTAATGGCTGAAAAAGATGCGCTCCTTGAACATGTAATCATTGTCAATAACACATTGGTTGTAATTTCAGGTCCAGCTACAACGACATCATGTAATAACCCCTGATTTAGAACTAAGTCCTTTGGGATATGACTGGTAATGACCAGGAGTTAAAGCAAGACTGCCTGCGGCCTTGCTGGAGGGTGCAGAGGTGCTTGCAGCTAAATGCTGACATCATCGGGCCAATAGGCTCTCATGCCAAGGTGGTCGTGCTTGGGGACACATTTGGGGGAAAGAGTTGGATTCTTTTTTTTTCTCTTTGGAGGGTGTGTTTGGCGACATTGAGCTACCAGCACACACACACACACACACACACACACACTGCTGAGAACATCACAGCCACTCAGCAAGGGAGGCAGCTTGTTGGCGCACTGATTGTGTGAAAGGCTTTTAGACTATTACATCCGGCATACCTCGCTTCTCATTTTGAAACTTGAATTAAATGTGTTTCATCCTCACAGCCCTTTGGTGTCTAGAATGGATCATTCAGCGCACCTTTCTGGCTGTTTCGATGTGTATCATAAACGCCAATGTGGACACAATTCAAATGTTGACCTCATGATGCCACTGGGTTGAAATCCAAGAATAATTTATCTTTACAGACTTAACATTCGTGAACCCAAATGGTCCAGAAGTTTATGGTCTTAGGAAGACGTTCGGGGATCATGTGCTGTAGTATCCTTATCTTCTGGAGGCCACCAATGTGTGTAAGGAGTTTGCATCTATCCAAAGCATAGATGTTGAGTGTCATGGGGTGATAGCCAGAACGAGGGTTGGACTCAAAAGCAGGATTCAGAGAAATAAAAAGACTTTATTTTTGGCAGCAGAGGGACTTAGTTTGGGATCCGTGGCCGGGGAAGACGCTGGAGAGGCAGAGAGGCACAGGGGTCCAGGCGGCAGGAGCGGTGCAGGAGACAGAATCCACGCTGGAGGGAGCGGTAAAGATCCGGCTGGCTGGAGGAGTTCTCCCAAGCCGCGGAGGGCGAGAGGGGAAGCCGTGGAATCCGTCAGGTTCCAGGGAAGCAGGCTGGGATGGGACACTAGGAAGGCAAAACGATCTGGCGAAGACTGGTACTCCTGCTGTTCCTTAAGAGGGGTTCCTGACGATCGTAAATGCAGGACAGGTGTGACAGCAGGCAGCCACCAGACTCCGCCCAGGTAACCACGGAAACCTGCTCTCCCAGCCTGAAACCACACCTCCAAAGCCAAGTCAGATCATGACATCGATTCCATCCTCCTGCACCTGGCGCATTCTGGCCGGCTCCTCAGGGGACACTTGGTCCACAGTCCGCCCAATCCCTCCGTCAGGCGTGAGCTCCTGTCTCAGTCCTCTCTGGACGAGTTTCTCTCTCTCTCTCTCTCTCCTTGGTGGGCGCCAAGCCGCCATTGGAATGAAGCGTGATTAAGCAAAAAGTTCCAAATGTGTGGTTCAAGCCCTTCGTGGCACAGCCCGGGACCAGCGCCACATTGAGACATCCGCATCGGAAGCACCTGAAAGTGCACCATTTTAGGGAAGAGATGGTTTGTTAGTTGAGTTTATCTAATTAGGAGAATTAGGATTTCCATCCGAATGCAGCGCCGTCAGAGCTGCGTAGCAGGCCATGACTCTTTGTTGGTTCACAGGAATTCTAATGCGATGTCTCCAAGTAATTGGCATGTAAAGTCATGCTTTCTTTGTAACCTATAATGCAAATGAGCTTGAATTAAGCGCAGTAGTGGCTAACCTTTGTGTCATTACATGGCTCATCTTCCCACAGCGTCAGACTGGCAGAGAACAAAATGCTAAAGACTTGGAGTCTTTGGAAGCAAAGGTGATCTCTCAGAATGTAAAGTGCTGAGGCCGACTTAAACTTTCTTTCCAAAAATAATCGCTCCAAAAAAAATGTGGAATGAGAACGAAAGACTTCTCCAAGATTACTCTTCATTGAGGAATATAATGGCGTGTGTGTGTGCAGTATGAATATTGGTTCCTGCTATGTGTGCGTGTGTGTGTGTGTGCAGATACCCTCTCATATTGGGAATATATTATATGCTGGGAATGTATTCATTGCGTAGCAGAGGGGTGTGTGATTTGTGTTTGTTAGAAATATTGATGTTTCCCGTTCACTTATCTCTGCGCTCTGTTAAAGAAATAAGGAAAGGACAGAGAGGCATGACAGCGGTGTGCAACGGACATCTCTCTCTCTCTCTCTCTCTGCAGCCAAAGTGTTCTGTATTAATTGAGAAAACCACTACATCATATCCCAAAAATTGAACTCAAGAAAAGGCAAAGATTGGGTGCTGGGCGTTTTCTTCATACACTCTGTTTTTACTGCGCGACTCATACAAAAATACATCTCATAAAACACAAAATGGGCTCAGCTCAGAAGTATTTTTGCCTGTGATATCATTATTCTGTCTGTAGCTCTTTTTAACGAGGCTAAATGATGTCCTACTGGGAGCTGTAGGTAATGACAAACATTACTCACCAGAGTGAATCATGTATTTTTTGTATTGTGGGAGTTGGTAAATCAGCAGGAGGATGTTTTTTAAGGCGTGAGTCCTAATGTTCATGGTAGTGAAGCAACGTGACAGCCAGTTTACCAGGTGTTTGTAATTGTTCTCACAGAACTATGTCCCAGGAACAGCACTGGGTTCCCACCGCCACCATGAGGTTTGCAGGTCACATGACCTCAACTAGTCTTAAAAGAAACACGGCCATTAAATAAATAAAAGCACACTTTGAACTACTTTCACTGGAATGATTAAGACATTTGGTATTCAGTTGTCTTTATTTATTATGGATGGGACTATGTATTATTTTAATAACAGAGTATGTCTTTATTGATCAATTAAGTAATGAGGCACTTGGTACTTTGGTTTTATTATTAAAGAACAATAGTAAATTCACAGACAAAAAGATCCCCTTGAAAAAGAAACAGTTTTTTAAAATCATAAGATAGAGAAAAGTAATTTGTTGAAACAGAACCAATTTAATGCACTTAAGTGACATTCTAGATTCTGGGATTAAATTAATATTCATTTTATGAATTATTCCTATAAAAAGGTGCTAGAACTTTCACTTTCACTACTAAACGGTGATAATGTGTTTCAATTCATGATTTGTATTCAGGACCCTTGCTCGCTCTGCCCTCCCGCTGCGTGACCTTTGTGCATGGCTCCAATCCTTTGCACGAAGGATTTTCGCTAATCAAGCTACTTGAGGAATCATTCCAGACATATACTTCATCTATGACAACGTTGTCCGAATAACGATATGACATCGTGCCAAGCAGCACTGCAGTGTTTGTTAACATTAGAGCACAGAGTCACACAACAGAACAACGTATGAAGAAAAAAGCCTTCATTTGTTTTTCCTGAAATTAGTGTGTCTTCAGACCACTCGTGCCATAAGGAAGAGCGGAGTGTGTTCAGGCTTCACATGGAGCTCCTTCAGGCGGCCCAGAGGCACCAGTCCTCGGCATAAAGCGCTGGTCTCCGGAGAAAGAGAACCACTGAGAAGCCTTGGCACGCTGCCTTTGGGGCGTCACTTTTCCACCACGCTCCGGTGAACAGCCGTGATGTTGCTATCTGGTAAAGCGAAGTGACAGCTGAAGGTTGATCATTCCAACATCGCAGCAGCATCTCCAGCCCCCCCACGGATTGGCACTACTCATCCGCCGTCGGCTGCGTCTCAAAGCACGGCTCCACAGCTGCAGGACGGGAGACGTCCCATTATCCTGATTTGTGTGACTTTAACTCAGGAGTGCCAACATTAACTGTGTTGTTTAAAAGCTCAATCGTTAATAACTTATTTAAGGACCGGACTGTAATCTATTTTCATTCTACTGATGGTTGTGTTTTTTGACAGCACGATCAGGCCTTTTAGTCATTTTGAGATTAAGTTTCCACATTTTTTATTTGGGGGCAGACTGAGCCTCAAAAAGTCATAGTTTATGCACTATTCAAGCATGCATGACAGTTTTGGAACAAACATTCTGAGATTCTGGGAGATATTGCATTATTATCACAGGACATTAATATATTTGAAAATAACAAAATGCATAAGCTTACTATTCTTATAACCTTACTAAATAGTGAGGGTGTTTAAGTTCCTTAGATTCTGGAGGCACGATGAAGGCATCTTACCTGCAATGCTATCTGTCCAAAGCTTTTATTGGGAAAGGTGAGAATGGAAGGGGTTGATCTGTTCAGTGCTGCCTTTTTGGAATGATATAAGGAGTTCAGACTACGGTGTCTCTGTGTTTCATAACTATGGGCATAACTCGAGGCCTTTAATTCACCCAGCAACAGCTCAGATAAACAACCAGGTTCCAGGAAAAAAAAAAGGTATGCGCCTTCTTCGCTTAATGTTCATGACAACATGAGTATAACAGATAAGAAATATAAGAAGCAGGAAAGTGCTTTACCGTAGTACAACAATGTTAACGCATGCAAGATGCCCTTTGATTTATGGCATTTTACTGAACCGGTCAATACCCTTTTTTTTAAACTACCTTTCTATTCGATTGGATAACAAATTGCTCTCTGCACTTTCTATGTGAGTAACAGCAGACTTTTAGCAGCTTGGCGGTTGTTGTTTTGTCGAATACATTTCTTTGCATAAAAATCGAGGCGTAAAAAAAGTCACAGCTCAAAAATACTTTTCCTTTGATTAGCCTGTCACATATACAGTCTGTCTCTACATCCTGTACTGAGCTTCTTGCCTATGTCCAAAAATACCAGCAATGCGTTGTGGGTGTGAGGCTTCACATTGTGTCCCTCCTCTGCTTCCCACCTTTTACACAGATAAGTTTATTTATTTGTAAATGGGCCACACAAAGTTTGACTTGACTTCCCTGGCTCGGGGGGGGGTGAAGCTTTGCCACAGCCTCATATGCCGGTGGCACGGACGCATCGGTCGTTTGAGCGGCACTGGCTCTCGACCAGTGTGTCTATTGTCTCTACAGCTCGGGCCAAACCCGTTGGAGTGTTACTGAGCCAGCGTGTCCACAATCTGGCCAAAAGCTTACCACAACCTGGCAGAATATGGCCACTTTTTATTCTTCTTGTAGATCAAATCTAACTAATAAACTGACAGGTTTCTATATTTAGCGAGATTTTCACTTCCCGCCTTCTTGGACGCTAAAATGTTTGTCTGCAAGAACCACATTTTGGAGAAATAATGACAAACTGTCTTCCTGTTGTCGGCTGTGTGCAACATGCCGTCATTATTTCCAAATCCCGCTGCTGGTCATTTTGGCTACAGCCAATCAATGAAGATCCGACTCCCAAGCAGGCCGTTACTGGGCTGTCCGCTGCCAGGCTGAGACACGTAGCTCCTGTGAAGCCATGAGACTGTTTTGAGAAGTTATAGATGGACATTATTCGTTTTAATAGTGGCTCCTGCTCATGTGCATGAGTGTTCAATATAAGATCAAGTGAGTATTCATCAGACATGCTGACTCAGCAGGGAGACAGGGAGTCCATCTCTCTCTCTCTGTCTCTATTACAAACACAACAAGTCACATGACCTCCACAGAAACTGTCCAGATGCACGATGTGTCACACATAAATAATGGGTGAGTGATTTGGCTTGTCAACCTGCAACAGTGAGACTTGAAAATTTACCTGGATACTATAATGAGGCCACTAGAGGGCTGAACTTTTTAACCACCGTATGGCCCACTCCACTTCCTCACACATACACACGTGTATGGGCTTAATCTTCTCCCCACAATCCCTGTAAAGAAGGTAAAGGAAACTTTTTCTGGGATATTTTGTGAATGCAACAGATCCGTAAGGTTCGCATTGCAAATGTGTGTTTTGGGGTCTAATTATGCAAAAGTGGGAATTTACAAAAGGTGCCAATTACGAGGCAATCTGCCAAATAGAACACATTGAAAACCTGTTCCTGTCTGCGTGTGTGTCCGTGTGTGTGCGTGTGTGAGATGCCCACAGGGGTATCAAATAGTAGCATGCATGCCAAATGGAACATATTGTAGATTAAGGAGGTTGTGAGCGATCACTTGGCAGGGGATCACACACACACACACACACACACACACACACACACACAAATAGATTGAATGAAATGTGTGGACACCCCTGTCCTAAACCAATCTAAAGTTTATAATTTGTAGTTACAGAAAAGACCCAAAAGCTTAAGGCCTTCTTGTTAGAATGAAGATACAAAGTCACGTTGGGATATGTGCTGAGACGATCTGGTCGCAGGAGTGAAGGATGCGTTCCCAAGGACACGAGGCTGCTAGACTGCCCTGTTAATGAGGGCTTTTTTGATTAGAGTGAAAATATAGTTTTTGAATGGCTAAATGCCATTTATTATGGATTGCAGCTAGATATTGAGTTAGGTAAACACATGTTTCTGTACGGCTCTAGTAATTAGTAATCAGCCCTAGCTGCAGGCGGACACGTGTCCACTTGCTTAACCAAAAAGAAGGCCAATCCTTTCCTTTCAAACTAAAGAACAACAGAGCAGCCGAGAGGGTGAAGTAGTCAGTAAGCTGAGCAATAAACAAATTGAAACTCATCCATCCATCAGTACAGTCAATATCCACAAATAGCAGCCAAACCAAGTTTCCAAACCAAAAGTCAACCCTTCAATCATCCGAGCTTTTGCAAAGGTTTCACCAAACATCGTCAGGAAGTGGTTTCCGTTTCAAATCAAACATTTCGGTACAGAGATAAAGATACAAGAGTACAATCTGAAAATGTTGTCAGAGCTATGGCCCAGGCTGACCCCTGAGGATCATCAATAACCAAAAGGGTGTTGCTGACTGGCTGAGGAGTTGCCCGGGGCTACGCAGTGATTCGGGGGCACTGCATGGATTGTAACCCTGGGACGCCACCTCTCTTTCCGATAGCCAGGGTCAAAGGGTTTGAGCTGTACAGACCTTCAGGAAAAACACCACGCTGTAGTTGCCACTGCCCTGAGGATAGAGGAGATGGAAATATTGGGGATTGTTACGGTTTATCATGCGGGAACTATATTTGTCATAATGTCATGTCCTTCGAGACGCGCTGCTAAAATCACCACACTGCAATGCATCATCTTCAGGAAGTTCCTCCGAGGTGATAATGTAACCTGACCATCAGTCATTTGTGAGCTCCAGCTAAAAGGTTACAACGGTAACATGTTCGGTGTTCCAGATTTGAGTTGTATTATCATTCTAATACTGTTTTTGTAAGACAATAGATACAGGCTCACACAGGGTGTTTGTCTCCATGCGGAGACAAATTGAAGAGCCGATCAAACTTGTAACAATCGGGCAGCGCAGGATGAGCCAAAGGGGAAATCTTCATTTTATCTTCTAGCTCGTAGCCCAGAAAACACACACAGTCTCAGAGAGTATTATCGTGACCGTAGGTTTTCATGCAGAACATTTAGCTTGCCTATTATTTTCTATTACATTTCAATAAGGGTCAATGCTACTCCAGCGAAAATACACACCGTACAATACACACAAACAGATGCTTACGACTTCTTTCAAAAGCACTTAGGCAGGCACCCACAGGCTCACACACACACACACACACACACACACACACACACACACACACATACACACTTTACTCTTAATTCACCCTTTCTGAATAGATATACAATTATCGAAGAATTAATTCATTAATTCATAATAGCTCCAAGCACGCTGACAATCATCACAATGTGTGTGTTTGTGTGCAAATACTGTGCTCATGTCCACATGGGTTATGGGGTTTAATTAGTAATTATATGTGAAAGAACAGACTGTTTTAGTAAAATGCCCGTGTTGTATGTAGTTGAAATGTATTCTTCTGGTGCGTGTTGATAAATGAATCGATTTTCTTAGTCCGGCCGTTTAGGGAAATTAAAGTCACAAAACAAAGTGTGACCCCAGAGGCCTCATCCGTTCGCAACGGTGTTCACGGGCTCGACAGCCCGACAGCCGTTGACATCGGGCGAAGGGGCTAAACGTAGCTCACAGAAAGATTTAAAGGAGTCCGCCAGTCAGTACGGGGGCGCCCCCCCCGGCACTGCAGCGCCGGCAGCAGACAGGCAGACTCTGTTGATCTCATGAATCAGACCTGAGCGGCCGTCTGGCTGTTTGCTGCCTGCTGTCAGTCACTCTGCCACAACAGCTTATTCTGTCCTCACGCTGCAGTGATGCCAGGCGGGGAAGAAAAGAAAAGACAAAAAGCAGCCTCACATCGTCACATAGCCGCGTTTCACATTATTGGCTGAATTTCAAGGCTGTGTGAGGGGCATGTAACTTTAACAGGAAACAAGGTACTACCTGCCCTTAAAACCAAACTGGATACAAGTACTGGAAAAGTAGAAGTCTGAGAAGTTTAAAAGCAACATTAAGTCTTACACTTTAAGCCCTCTTTCAGTAGAATGAATCGAATCAATTAGAAACATCCAAATCATGGTACATATAGGTGTATTTTGTGTCCTTTCCATTTAGGGTTCTTGTTAATAGTAGTTTCTCTGCAGATAAAGGCTCTCAATATAGTATAATTCAACGTTAACCCATTCATTGATCTGACACCCCTTTTCGTCACAATCATCATAATTGTTTTTGCCATCAGAGCCCTACTTCTCATACTCCAAATCAATCATTGATCGTTGATGTATTCCAGTAGAGAAAGGTACAGTGAAAAACCACTTATAGTGATCACCTCCGGCAGGTTACCATCTCTTTGACATTCATTCGTTTATTAGAGTGACAATTCTTCTGCCTTTTCTCTCACAAGAGCTCACTTGGCAGTGAGGCTCAGCCGGCTCTCAGCCAGCTGCATTGCAGGCTTCGCATGCAGATGAGCGGCGCCTCATTTTTCGGGGGGCCTCGTGTGCTCGTCTGCATGAAGCGTTGGCGCCAGCGGCGGCGCGCAACCGGGTGATGATGGGCAAAGTTACAATTTCGGGGCATTATGTGACCGGGGTTCACCAATCGACGTCAACCACTATTAAAAAAATGAAACGCACACAGCCTCAGGCGGGCCAGCCCGAAAAGGTGGGTGACAACACACCATTTGTCCCCATACTGAACTGGTCCATAAATCTAACATGCACGTCAATGGAATCGGCATAGTTTATACAACCTGCTTAAAGAAAGACACAGACGACTATTAAGGTAGTTCATGTTTATTGATTCAGTTTAGCATCTCTTCAGTGTCTTTGTTACTTCCCATACGCACCAGGTGTTGTAGAGGTTAGAGGGGGAGGCACTCAATCAGGTGCACTATGTAGAGACGGGAAGATGGGGGGAGGGGAGGGAGACGGGGAATTTACAGCCTATTGAGACCTGTATACTATGTTGGCTACTGACAGGGATGCTGTAAGGTATAGCTTAGGTGGTGTTCAGTAATTGGTGTCACCTGCACCCAGGCTAGGGCCTATATCTGGATGATTGACGGCTCAATAAAACTAGGGGGGGGATCGGCGTAACTGCATGCTCTCATTTAAGATACTTTATGTTGAGTTTATTCATATTCATATTCGTTTTTGTCAAACTAAGTTTGATTTGTTTGAATATATGTATTTGTTACATGTGTAGCACGGCACTTTTTGTAAGTAAATAAATAAATACCTATTTGTTATCTGGACAAAGTCTCGGGCAGGAAGCCCTGATCTAGTTAGTTACAACCGATAAACGGCTCTGTGGATGTTCACAACAAGCGTGTCAATGAGTGTTTCCTGGCCTGCTCGTGTTTACGTAGCATTTAATAAGTGGTCATGCTGCGCGGGCCCCCCTACACCAGGTGGACATCTGTCCCCGACCACTTCAAATGTGGTCTGGCTCATCTGATGCTGAATAATTGTTACAAGACGCTTGCCGATTTCCTTAATTAATCAGCTTAGCGCTGTTGTTTTTGGTAAAATGACGGAAACAAGAGTTAATTGCCCATTTAATAGGGACTTAAAGCCCTGCATGATCACACACGGCGCTGTAGTATGTACTTACAGCAGCAAGATAGTATGTGGGATTGACTCAATATTAACCGCAGCTCCCACGTTTATCACAACTATGAAAGATGTCACCCAATGCAACACTGTGACACATTGATAGCTTTTTAATAGCTTTTGGATAACAATGGCACTCGATTGCACAGAGGAAGAAGATTTAGGAGGCTCCTCCCTTTCCTCTCTCTTCTTACACACACCTTCTTTTAGTCTGTCCTGGTGGGCATGTGTCCTAGAGGACACACTGAAAATACAAGCCAGGAGGACATTTCCTGTTTGTCCTACAAAAACCAGCAACACGTGCCAGCTCATTACACGCATGCTGTGGCATCTAAAACTAAGAGAAAGTTCCTCATCATTTAAATCCTTCTTTGGGTAAATATGACTCCACCAAAGTATGCACATTTTGTGAGGAGTAAATTCAAACAGTCCGTTTGACTTGTCCGTCCTCCATTGGGAACAAACGGCCTTCTGGGTGCGAGATCGCTGTGTGGGGGGGACGCATGGGACACGTCTCAGCCCAGTGGGGGCTTTTGTGCTCTTTCCTCTTGCCCGATGACCTGTTTAACCTGTGAAAGGATTTTTTGGTGATATCTAAAGTAGGCCTTGTCATTTGTCTTTGATGTAGCTCTGAGTGCTGGATGAGACCAGGCTAAACATGCCCGTTGACCTTATGGAGGATTTCTGATTCGTTCCAGGCTCGACCAAGAAGGAGAGTTAAATGCACCAGAGGTTCTAAGGTCTTAAAAGCATCATGGAGGCACACATACATACTCCGGCGACAGATGGTAATGCATGTTGTGCTCGTGGCTCGGCATAGGAGCAGCAACAATGTAGAAAAACGACTCTGAATAACACGGCGCTGTGGCTGGCAGGGGGCATGTTTTGGAAACAACTTGAGGCTTCGCTTTTTCTCCATCCCTTATTTAGTTGCAGCCACCCAAGGCGACACACAGAGAGGCAAATGCACACGCTCTAATTTAGTTATGCCACCCAGAGCGAGACTTCTGCATAACATCTGTCCAACATCTATCTGCCCTGACACAGCCGCTCAGCGAGAGATGGATGAGATGAAGGACAGAGGGAGGGAGAAATAGGAGAATGATGCGGATCGGGGAGGAAATGCAGATGATCAGCGAGGAGCAGAAGCACAAAGGGCAGGACGAGTAGATGAGAGACGGCAGCTTTTAACTTACTCCTTTACCCAGTGTTACAAAAGAATGAAATGTTTCTATTTGGTTTGATTCATCTCTATATTTTAATAGTTTTGCTTGGATACTTTCCTGTAAACTCTGCCTTAAAGTGACAACTGTTGTGACGTTTGGAGACACAGAGTGTAGTTTTTGAGTGTTTGTGGCGCAGAACCGGACACAGACACAACCGAAGAACTTGAGTTGTGTGGTCAGCCGAGGAGAAGACAGCTATTCCTCCCTGATTATAGAAATGAATAGTGGTTGTGTTGGTGTGTTAGTTTGTCGTCACACTTTTTTTTTTTTTTGCAGATTACACGTGGAAGGTTGTGCTCTCTACTTTGTCTAATTGGTTTAGCCCGTTCTGGAAAACAGGGAGAGAGGAAGAGCCCAATTCGGTTTCGCCTTTTATGGGATTGTAGAAAATCCCCAAACACCAACGCATATACGTCACTATATGATTGTTGTACTCCTCAAATAAACAACATGCAAAGGAGGGCGCGGTGGGAGGGCGGTAGAAAGGGGGCAGATAGTTGGTATGTTTAACTGTGTGAAGCTGAATTAATAGATTTTTTATTGACCTTATCAATTTGTCATCGTGATTAAGTTTTACAAAAATAAAAATAAGGGAAAATGATGTTGTGTCCCCCCACATCCATATACAGAGTGATTAATGTGTCTAAAAGTGGTCTGACTTACCCTGTGTGACTGTAACCTTTAAAGATTGCTTTCTCATTCAGAGTGAATAATACAAATCTTCTGCCAGCGCTTTACGCTGACACTTTACGCTGCAGCATTTTACTACTCCGAATTTAGCGCGCTCTTAAACACACATGCCACTTTGTATATTCACACGCAGTCTTAAAAAAATCCACTTATACAAATGTCAGATGTCACATACAGTGTGTGCGCTCTTTGGTGTGTTTGATTACAACTGCATTCAACGGCATTCTCTCAAGACTTTCATTTCATGTTTTAATGCGCTTGTTTTGTAAATGTGTCCGTTTACTGTAATTAACCAATACGTCACTTGTCACTTAGATGTGTGACCATCTGGCATCTGTCTAAATGCCATGGCCTACGCCGAATGAACGGATCGGTTTGAGGGCAGAAATATATCGTTCCGTTTGCGAGTGTCTATTTGGAAATACAAGGGGCCTTCCAATTTATCAGATGCGCTAATGTACTGAGAACACTGAGAATACTGGTGAGTATGTAACCACCTTCTGGCCCGTGTCGTTGCTTATGCAGCTTTCTGGAGAACCGCTCTTGCGAACGGCTTCTTACTAACTCAACACTGCCATGGTAGAGTGGGGTTGTAAATAAGTTTCCAGTCTCACATTTACTCACAGGGTAAAACGCGCAAGTTCTGGCTGCAACATTGGCGACACACATTTGGATGAGGTATTCATTTCCAAGCAGGGTTACTATTCGCTTAACAACCATATCTATAAAGAAGTGCCGCTGTTCCTGTGTAGGCTCATCTGCTCATGCTCTGTGGCTCCTGGGAAGGAGAGTTCAGGTGTAGCGTTGTCCAGCGTTCAGGTTGCATCAGCAGGTTATTTCCATGATCAAGCAGAAAAGAAGTGAACGGCGGTGAAAGAGCCCCGTGTGCACGCAGGACAGATGAGCCGTCTCCAACATGAACAAACTACTACTACTACTCTACTCCATGCGACCGTGCAGCGTGGAGCAGAGAAGGTTTGGCAAAATCACAAATGGACATTATCATATTCCCAGAGATGTGATATCATTTATTAAGTTAAATTTCATTTAAGTGTTTTCAATGTTTTATGCTGAATAAATGTCTTTGGTGAGACTATAAATGGGATAGCTTTTCACATTCAAGCTTTTTGTGACCCACAACACCTGCTGAAAGATTTATGTCTCCAGTTGACATATGAATAGATCTGGTGCAGAAAACCTTTTTCGGGGCCAAATGTATTAAAACTGGCACCAATGAGTTAAAGTTTCTTCAGTTTACGGAATTAAATTGACCATTCTAAATTAGTAGATTATGTGTGTTTTTGCTTCAGTACACAATCCAACAAGTCAACAAAATGTCATTCATCCATTATGACTTCACATTAAAACAACGGTTCCCAAACGCGCTCTGTCGAGGCACCCTTTGATCATATAGGAACATTGAAAGCCATATTTATGTACTTTTACCTGTTTTTGTGCCGTTGGAGTGGTTGTCGTGTAGTTGTAACAGACGCTTTACAGCAGTCACAAACTTCATCTTGGCGCATTGCAAAGCCGCTCTCTCTCTGAGTGAGCATGAAGGTTGAGAGCGTTGGCGGCGGTTTATGTCTGCATCTGAGTGAAAGTCACGGGTGGAGTTTATCATGTGTTGTGCTGCGGTGGTATTGTGGTGGTGTGCACGTAGAAGTATGTCGGGATCCCGTGTGCGTGTTTGGTGCCATGGATTTCAGCAGGCTGACGCACGACGTGAGGATCGCGCTGAGCTCCTCATCCTCGGCGGAGGACTGCAGCCTCTGATCAGAGCCTGGTCCCTGCTGCACGGGGGAGGCATGGAAAGGTGGTGTCTCCTGTTAGGAAAGTCTCCTCCGGGTGCAAGTGTTTAAGGTCGGAACATGAGCAGAGGTCTTCACCCGAGACTGCCACTGGGGGGGAAGGCCCTCGGGGGGGCAGCAGTAAAAAGATCGCCAGACTCCGGATCGACTACCAGTTCATCTATTGGACCGCACGTGTGTACCATGTGTGTGCTTTTATAAGACATTTATTGAAAAAGAAGAAAAAAAAAGTCGGAAATGATGCTTCGCCATCCAAAATAAATGAGTTAAGAAAGAGATCGGATGAACAGCTGGCTCCGTCTCTGCTGTGTTGGTTGAGTCGCTCGTCAAAGTCCTAACATATTGATGTTGGTCGCGCTGACAGTTTATTGAATAGATGTCAAAATTTCTCAGTGCCTGTGCTAAGGATAACGATGGAAAACTAGATGTGGATGAGTGCAGGTGGCAGAACAACCACTTACATTCTCCCGCTCTGTTTCTCTCTCTCTTTCTCTCTCGATCTCTCATTAATGTCTCTTTGTTTGCCCTCACTCTTGTTGTTTTCTCTCTGCCTCTCGAATATGAGGAGTACGGATCAATAAGTGCTGAGAAGGGACAAATAATCAGCAATGATGACACACACACGTTTCATTTTGTTTCACGAAGTACCCACACAAACACATTGAATGAAAGACAGGTGTTATTATGGAGACCAGATGTAATGCTCAGTTTTACATACTGTATGTCAACAACACCAAGAGAGAGGGCGGCATGTAGCCATTGTAGCGGTGATGGGCCGCCAATACCACACCGGGTTTTGGTACCTAACCCCCAGGGGTACTCTACAAATGTGGCCTTTATCGAAGACTGGCAAGAACAAAGCTGCTGTTGAAAGTAAACCATAATAAATCCCGTTTGGAGTTCAGTGCAATTGACACAGCAAACTGCAAGAAGGTGCTCTGGTCAGATGAGACCAAAATGGACCTTTTTGGCCTCCTATGTGTGGAGGAAACCCAACACTGCCCGTCACCCTGATTACACCACCCACACAGGGAAACATAGTGGGGATGCTTCTCTTCAGCAGGTACAGGGAAACCAGTCAGAATTGAGGGGAAGATGGATGGAGCTAAATACAAGGCAATCCTTGAAGAAAACGTGATGCTGAAGACTTGAGACTGGGGGAGAGCTTCGTCTTCCCTAAATATACAGCCAGATCTACCATGGAATGGTTTAGATTAAAGCATCTTCCATCCATCCATCGTCAAACCGCTTATCCTGCACACATGGTCGCGGGGGGCTGGAGTCTATCCCAGCCAACTTCGGGCAATAGACGGGGTACACCCTGGACTGGTCGCCAGCCAATCGCAGGGCTACACAGAGACAAACAACCATTCACACTGACCTTCACACGCACCTACAGGCAATTTAAAGTCCCCAATCAACCTGATCCCCAGAGCATGTCTTTGGACTGTGGGAGGAAGCCGGAGAATCCAGAGAGAACCCACGCAGACACGGGGAGAACATGCAGACTCCACACAGGAAGGCCACTGAGCAGAGTCGAACCCAGGACCTTCTTGCTGTGAGGCGACAGTGCTAACCACCACGCCACTGTGCAGCCATTAAAGAATCTTCATGTTTTAAAATCAATAATATATGGAACGTTCTGAAAAAGACAGCACTATCAAAGTGGCCTTTTCATAATGTGCCCCCTCTAAGTCTATTTGAATTGTAGTTTGTAAGTAAGTACAAAATGGGAACTAATACTAAAACTAAAAATGGGAACTAATACTAACACTAAACTAAAACTTTAATCATCCTCCTTTTTACACATAACTACTATGTGATTCAACGTCTTTAGGAGGCCTAATTCATTTTAGAAGCAACGGGGCGAAAAAACGACCCACTTCAGAGAAACTATATTTAACACCGCGAGGCAACTCTATCAACCGAACCGGCAAAGAGCCAACGGCTGACTTCAAAGGAGGTTCCATCCAGTTATGTTATTATAAGTGCCGGTCCAGGTTGATCCCCTCACCTACACCCCTGATCGCCCCTACATGTACTGCTTGTTATAAACACCGATGAGCATTACGAACATCAATGTACCAACATACATTTAGAAAAAATACCACAACTACAAAACAGAGACTGTTTCTGCTGGTGCCTGTTCAGAAAAAAAGAAAAGAGATTTATATATGTTAACTTTGCTTGGAGGGTGCCTGTTATAACTAAGTTATTAAAAATTATTAAAAATGAACTAGTCACAAAGCTAATGCTCCGGGAGAGTCAAATAGAGCTTTAGTTTTTGATTTAATTTAATTTTAAATGTATAAAAAATATTGTAACTGTTGCTCCGTGAAGAGAATAGTGCTTTTAATTAATAAGCATCTTCTTTGGTTAAAGTGTTTGCATTAATAAAAGTACACAATACACTACTTTTTAATTTATTATTACATATTTAGGAGGATTTTGTGAATAAATCATGCCATTAATCTCAATGTATAATAATTCTTGCCCGCCACTACTTATTATGTGTTTGTAATATATATATATATATAAAACCCCCAAAGTCATTACAGATGCGTAGTATATCATTTATTTATTGCAGATTGACTTTATGTTCAACTGCTGTCTAAATGGATTATATATTTATTTGAATATGATATCAAATAAATAAGATCTTTGGATTGACGGCTTTCAACATTTTGTCAGTTCCAGGGGCTCACAGCGCTAACCACGCAACGCCGACTGAGCTAACAGACTAACCCGTTGGGGACTGGGAGGGTGGCTGCTGTGCTTCTGTGATGTCAGCTGGGCTGCGTAAGCAAAGGTTTAGGCCCACAGAGAGGGAAAGAGAGAGAGGCTTGGTTATCTGCCGTCCCTCCACTATATCTTTACAATGCACAACTTTAATTTACTGCTTTTTTAACTCGTCAAACATCAGTTACATTAATCCATCCAGTATGTTCCCGCTATTCAGGGTAGAAACTAAAAAGGTGGGCAGACCAAAAGAGAAACAGACAGTACAAATTGTTAGAAAAAGGTACAGAGAGCTAGTTGTAATTGTCTTGAGTTATTAATCATATTCTCATTCAAGACAATGTCTCAGTATAAATGAACGCTCGTGTGTTTCTCATATGTGGGTGTAAGCGTTTCAGATGAGTATGTATAATGCTTCATATACGCACACTTAAAAGTTCAAAAGTACACCAAATTGGGCCATCGTGGGCAAAGGCAACATGGCTATCCCACATGCCACCAGGACAAGTCTCTTCCCGACCTACTGAAAGCCAAATGGTGACGGAATGCTCAAAACAACCGCTGACTGCACCGTGGTAAAACCTCCGCCTGCCCCACCAGGCTCCGTAAAATGGGGCGCAGCGCCGCACCTGCTGTCCATTTCGGGACGCACCTATTGACCTTAATGAGGACACTCACTTGTTAAAAACACAAGGCAGAAATAAAACCGCATCTGGAATACTACACCAACCACTGCAACACACAGATAATCAAAACATGCAAAAGAAGTAAAATCATGCAGATACAAATACATAAAAATGACTAGAAAGTTCTGTCCAACGGTTACAGAAGCTCGGGATACAGACTTTTTATGAATCACATGGGAATGACATTCACATTCAAAAAGGCTCAGAG
This sequence comes from Gasterosteus aculeatus, assembly GCF_964276395.1. Classification (NCBI taxonomy): domain Eukaryota; kingdom Metazoa; phylum Chordata; class Actinopteri; order Perciformes; family Gasterosteidae; genus Gasterosteus; species Gasterosteus aculeatus. The sequence goes on along the minus strand of NC_135691.1, from coordinate 18,906,109 downwards.
GAGGGAAATCAATGTAGACTGTCCGACCAAATGTAGGCCTGACGCACACAATTATACACACAAAGACATCGATTAAGGGAGGCGAGGAACTAACCAAAGTAAGTCAACTAAGAAACTCCCAAGTGATGAACCTGTCTGGCTGAAGAGGAAACAACCTTCTCAGACAGCGTCCCCTGTCCCTTCTCCCTTGTTAAAAAGACACAAATGACTCTCTGCCGGATCACGTACAACAGTAAAGATATTTCCATCACCAAAAGGTTACACTGACATGCTTTATAATACATTCGCTTTCATCCGTCTCTCCCGCCCATATCTATCTCCCTCACTGCTGTTCGCTTGTTTCTACACTTGAATTAACTTTCCCCAACCAACCTTTTTGTTTCTTCCTCCTCATCCTGTCGTTGACTCACGGTGACACTGTTTTAATGCTCTTGAGCAAAGCGCTTGACCTTTATTTGCTGGACTGTAGCTGTCCGTTGACTAGAGCTTTAAAGAGGTAAGTTTGTGTTTAGGGGGAACTCGCACACTCAGCACAACTCAGGAAGAGTTAAAGCAAATAAAACCCTTCAAATGATCCATTTCTATCTGCTCATCTATGTGCTTGTAATTATTCAGACTTTTTCATTGGGTGATTGTTTTTGAAGGCATCTAAGATACATACTAAAGGAAAGAGAAAGAAGGTAACACAGAGCAGACAAAAGGGTAAACGACATCAATGATGAAAAAAACGTTTTATCATCTTGATTTGAATCCCATTGAAAAGAATTGCGCTGCAGTTTATGCCGAGAACCAGTTAGACGGCTCTAGTTTAGTAGTAAAAGGTCCTGATTGAAAATGTGAAACTTCCTCCATTCTTCCTCCAGACTGCTCGGGTGCTCTGTAGAAGATTAAGGTCGCTCCCTAGTCATCCTGGCGTTGTTCTCTTCAGGGCAACTTTCAATGTCTTAATGTGGTTTCATTCAGCACACCGTATCCCCAAACAACCTTACTTCTCATCACGGCTCTTTACGAGCAGCATTTTCAAAACACAGGAAACCAGAGATGTGGTCTTGGTTAGAACAGCTCCCTGACTGGTCCTCCCATTTGAAGACGTCGCCTGAAGCTTACGCCCCCAAAAAATCACTGCCACATTGACGTTGTGGTACGTTTATGACCCAGGAGGCTTATAAGGCTCACGCTCTGAAAGTCCGACGTACTGGAAGGGCACAGTTCAATCATTTGTAATATGCTAGTATTTGCTTTCCCTGTCAGAGTGAGATGGGAATGAAATCTATGACGAGGGTGTCCTGACATGCTGGATGAGAAACGTGCCTGAGTAGAAAGAATTGTTGTCATTAGATGGCTTGCATGTAATTGTTTCAGAGAGGCTTTTGGCTTTTGTGCTTTTTTCTATGGCGACGTGTCAAAATGTCACCATGCAAAGTCTTTTTGAAAGACACAATTTGTCGTCTAGTCTTTCTGCTTCTCTTCATCCTCAAAAAGAACGGAGAATAGTTTCCCTATCCATCTCATATGTGTTGTAAAAGCACTGCTTTAAGCAGAATGTTGCCTGTTAGTTACAGTTACAGTTTCCTACATTACAGGGTCGCACATCTAAATGAGGTATTGACAGATAGAATGCTGCAGTGGATTCAATGGATTATTGTGCATGTAGGAGTAACAGGAATTCAGTAAAGGTTGTAAAAACATTCACCTCAATGTCATTATTACAAAACATCTTTTTTCCTCAAATCACTTCATTATAAAAATAAATTGAGACCTCTAGGAATTTCTTAATTTAAATACGTTGTATCTGCTTGTTAAGGTAATTTTATTCTCTGCATATTGGTTCTCTTGAACTGTCCTCCTGTTCTCCACCGGCCACAGATGATAATAATGCTCTGATTAATGTCCCATTGTGGCTCACCGGGCAAAAACAACATAATCATTATTTTTCTCCTCAACATGTTTTCCTTATTTTTTTTCCCATCAGTCCTTTCGTCTTGTTTTGTCCTTTTTCTTGTTTTTCTTTTCCTTGCCTCTCTGTCAGAGGTATCGATGTGTGAGAAGCAGAAGGGTCTGTATCTTAAGGTTGTTTAATGCAATTAACTTGACCACTGGGTTTTCAGTGTGTGTGTCTGTGTGTGTGTGTGCGTGTGCGTGTGTATGCGTGTGTGTGTGTGTGTGCGTGAAAGAGAGAGCCAGACACAGGACAAGGAGTGTGTGTGACAAACGTGTATTTGTGGCTTTCTTCAACATCAATGAACAAATTACACTTTTGTGTGTGCTTGGGTATACAAAATGTACCTCTTGACTCCCTTATTTTCCAGACCAGTGGCTGAATCATGTCCAATCATGTTTCAAGTGGAAAAGAAACGAGGGATATCAAGTCGGCTCAACCAAAAACACCCACACACACACGCACACACACACACACACACCGAGATATATAATCTGTAGTTGGATGTAAAAAATACTGCAACATGTTCATCCTAAACCAACTCTCCCCGTGTCTCAGTCCGTCTGAAGAACAACGGACAGGAAGTGACACGTCACGTTAGCGTATTTAATGCTTTAGACCATTTAAATACAGCATTCCGTTTATCCATTAGGAGTAACGTTTGTCACGTTCTGTGGCCTGATGAAAGGTGTAATCACTCCGGAACTACTTTGTCTAGTTGGACTATTTTGTTTTGTGGGGATGAAGGCTAATCCTGAGTGCTATGATTTGTAAAAAAACAGTTTATACGTTACTGGTGAAGACGTATATCAATATTACACACAAAGAAAAGTTTGAATTTTCTAGATTTGCCTCCAAAACGGTCCCAAACATGCCTGTATATCTCACGTCTCAAAGCCTCACGGCAGACGAACGACACCATGAAAGACTGGATTTTTTTTACTTTTAAGTCTGTTTGGTCGTAATGACCCATTCAACCAGTTGGTGGTGGTCATATGGTAGAAGCAAGTTTGGCGAGAGAAACCTTAAAGATATCCCTGAATTCAGCACGATCTCCTTGTGACTTTGCTCCTCGTAGCATTATGGGGTCTACGTCTGTACTTCAGAGTGAAACCACTGCTCGGTGGATAACGATCATTTGGCACTGAGTTGATCGGCTTTGGGAACGTTGGCGGATTCTTAACTCAATAAGATGGACCAAAGCCATCGTAGCTACCAGGGATCTATCTGTCGACAGGACAGGAAAGATGGATTTGAACACATGTTTGATAGACTGCAATCTGAAGAACAGGATTCCAAAACATTGAGGTGATAGTTTGAAAGTAATGATGGCTCACATGACTCTTTTCATTCATTTAAATCCTCATTTCCCGGTTGTTGGATGCGCCAAATTTTACCATTTTCAGCATTTTCACTTCGCCCTCTGACAATAAGAAACAGTTTTACATCATACGCTGTGATTATTGAGTTGAAAGGAAACTTTAAAGCTCCACATACGAGCATTTTCTAGTGTGAGTCCTTTGCAAAGGCAACCTCCTATTAATCTTCCAGCTCTCCAGGTTTATCTCTGAGACACAGTGGCCCGTCAGACCTTTGAGATGTATTTAAGAAACTTCTTTTCTCAGTGAGGAGAAATGAAGGTTGAGTTTTAGATATGAATAGAGTTGAGAGAACATATTCAGGCCCGACAGCTATCGTGATGACTGACTGATGCTTCCGGCCCCAGCATACATTACCAGGTAATGTCTGCTGCCCTGATCTCCTGTACAATGAACATGTGTGCCTATTCAGTCTAGTTACATTCTTTAGGCAGAACTATTTACAAATGTGTGTGGAGAGTTATGTAACTCAATCTGAATCCACGTTCACATGGTCAGATGTGTTAACATGCGACGTGATGTGCATCCTGTGTGCATGTGTGTTCACTTTGTAATCATACGTGTAAGAATCCAAATCCCTCAGCCGCTAGGAGACGACCTCGCCGTGAGAACAACCCCCATCAAATTCAATGAGAGATAAATTTACACATTTACAAATGTGATTACATTTACACAGTTGAAATGACACAACTCTCCAGGGGCCGATGCATACGGCTCTGCGAAGGGAATGGTCCGACATTTTAGATGTAAAGTGATGAAGGCCTGAGCCAAAACACACCGGATTCTCTGTTTTTATAATGGGGCTTGTGTTCCACCCACCTGTCTAGCTTTCTATTTAAGTTGCAGAGTCATGTTAATAGGAAGTATGTGTGTGTGTGTGTGTGTGTGAGAGAGGAGTAACCTCATCGAGCCCATCTGTCTTTGGAGAACAGAGCCAATTTCACAATGAATTAGGAGGTGAGACTCTAACTAGGTCATAGGCCCTTAACACACGCGCACACACACACAGTAGGCGGTGTGTCAAATTGATAAATAGCGAGAGATAGATGGAAGGGAGGAAGGCAGAGGGAAAGTATATGAGAGATGAAGGGAAGTACTTCGCTGAAATTAAGAGAGTTAGGGAGAGTAAACAAAAGAGCGAGAGGAGACGGAGGAGGAGAGACGGGTTGTAACAGACGTATGAGGAGGATGGAAGAATCGTCCCAATGCGTCCTGTGTCTCACAGAGAGGCTGCGTGAGCGTGTGAAACGTGTCATGCAGTGGAAGTAATGTTGCATTAGCATTATTCCAATGAGGTTACAAATATTTTGCTCCACGGCAAATCCCCTCGATGTCTTTGTCTCTCTCTCACGTCCCATCCTTCTCTCTCTCTCTCTCTCTCTCTGAGTGACGGAGCGTGGAGCTGAGAGCGATACTGTTTTCCGTGTGGATATTTCCACTAGTTAATGTGGAGAACCTAGAGAGTTTGTGTGGACTTGGTTTTTAGAGGTCTGTGTTTGTGCAGTGCGCGTTTTTTGCGGCTGATCGGCTCGCGCTGGTCGGCGTGCTAAACGCCGCCATGGACCTGACCCGACTGACGCGGAAGCACGGCGTTAAGGTTCCGCCGGGCTTCCCGTGCTCGGTGGAGGACTGCAGCCTGGCCGTGGGGGAGATGGTCGGTCACGGCAGCGTAAAGTCCGCCGCCCGCATGAACAACGCGGTGGTGATGTTCATAGACAGCGTGGACAAAGCCAACATGGTGGTGGAGAAGGGGATCGTGGTGAACGAGACGTTCGTGCCCGTCCTGCCTCTCGCCACGCCAGCGACCCGAGTCACGGTCTCTAACGTGCCCCCGTTCATCAGGGACGAGATGTTGACCAGAGAACTGTCGAGACACGGGGTGGTCGTGTCTCCCATTAATAAGGTGTCCTCGGGTCTCAAATCCCCTCTCCTGAGACACGTGGTATCTCACAAGAGGACGCTCTACATGATCCTCAACAAGAAAAACGAGGATCTGAACGTGGTGTTCAAATTAAGGGTGGATGGGTTTGACTATGTGATGTTTGTCAACTCTGACAGCACGAAATGTTACCGGTGTGGCAGAGAGGGACATCTGAGCAGGACATGCCCAGAGAAGACCTCTACTGGTCACAGCCAAGGTGGGCAGGAAAGACAAGAGGGGACAGTTGGGGTCCAACAGGGAGGTGAAACGGGGACAGGTCAAGTCCAGAAGGGTGCAGTGAGTGAGGGGGGGGGGTGCAGAGTCCAGCTGGTGGAGAGAGGGACTGACGGGGTAAATGAAGACACGGGTGGGGCCCAGCAGGTGGGGCAGGCGAGTGACGGAGTGAATGAAGGGGTGAGTGGGGCCCAGCAGGTGGGGCAGGCGAGTGACGGAGTGAATGAAGGGGTGAGTGGGGCCCAGCAGGTGGGGCAGGCGGGTGACGGAGTGAATGAAGGGGTGAGTGGGGCCCAGCAGGTGGGGCAGGCGGGTGACGGAGTGAATGAAGGGGTGAGTGGGGCCCAGCAGGTGGGGCAGGCGGGTGACGGAGTGAATGAAGGGGTGAGTGGGGCCCAGCAGGTGGGGCAGGCGAGTGACGGAGTGAATGAAGGGGTGAGTGGGGCCCAGCAGGTGGGGCAGGCGAGTGACGGAGTGAATGAAGGGGTGAGTGGGGCCCAGCAGGTGGGGCAGGCGAGTGACGGAGTGAATGAAGGGGTGAGTGGGGCCCAGCAGGTGGGGCAGGCGAGTGACGGAGCGAATGAAGGGGTGAGTGGGGCCCAGCAGGTGGGGCAGGCGAATGAAGGGGTGAATGAGGAAGCAGACGAGGTCCAGCTTGCGGGTCAAGGGGGCGTAGGGATGGAAGAAGGGGCGAGTGGGGTCCAGCAGGTGGGTCAAGGGAGGCAAGAGGAGCCGGGAACGGGTTTGGGGACCTACATTGAAGGGACCCTGTCCACGGACAGCGACATGGACATGGAGGGAGAAGAAGAGGCGTTAAAAGTCCCCCGCCTGAAGAGAAAGACGGAGAGCAGAGGGGGCTCTCAGGCCAAGAAGGGGTCAGGGAACAGAGAGACAGAGGGGGGAGGGGCAGCAGGAGCGGAGTCTTCTGCGCACAGCGTCTCCTCCGGCGAGACGGCCACAAATCGGTACAGCGTGGGCAGGGTGAAACTCTTCCTGAAGACCACCAAGAACATGAAGGGGATTAAGCTGGAGGACTACTTTCCGGATATGGAGAAATTCGGTCGTACTGCTCGGGAGGGTGCGAGCAAACGAGGCAGTTCCCGATACACGCAGCAGGAGGTCTTCCGGCTGCGAAAGATTGTCCAGAAGATCAACAGTGGCAACGAGAGGGCTGCTGGGGACTGAGTGGGGTACCGGCGGAGGTGAGGAGCCAGTGACCAGATGGACTACCAGTTCATCGGCGGAGTGGGCGGTGTGCGTTGATGCTGCAGAGGAGCCTGGTGTGGACTGGCTGATAGGAGAGCGTGGCGTTCTTCTGTGTATTGATTGGACCTTTATGTCATCAGGCATTATTCTTGTTTGTGTTTGTTTTTTATAAGAAAATAAAGGTTTATCAAAATCAAAAAAAAAAATCTCTCTCTCTCTCTCTCTCTCTCTCTCTCTCTCTCTCTCTCTCTCTCACACACATAAATACACATCCTAACACAGAAATTCTCTGCAGTGTTAAATTTAGCCTGAATACTGTGTACTTTGTTAATACACATTTTACTTTGAAATGCCTCTAAAATATGGATGAGACATTTTTTTGATGAATGGCTTTGGGAGGAAAAGGGGAGGACCAATGGGGGGAGAGAGAGAGAGAGAGAGAGAGAGAGAGAGAGACGTGGTTGAAATGTAACTGGAGACGAAGTTCGTAGAAGAACGAAATTAGTCAATGATGTCATCCAAAGAAGACTTTGAAAATGGCTGCTAACCGGATTAGCTCGGAGATTTAGTGGAACACAGAGAGACGTCAGGAAAGTTAAGGAGAAAATCTCAGCATGACAGTGAGACAACTTTAAAAGCTGAAACAATGAGAGACAAGGGAAATGAACGGATGAAAGTGGTTCAACAGATAAAATTAGGCAAAAAAGAGGCAGTCAGTGTTTCAATTTGTGCTAGAAGAGATAGCGTTTAGATAGCGTTTAGATAGCGTTTAGTTGTTCTTGGCACATAAACACAAACAGCTCAGTGCTCAAATGTGAACATATGAAGGTGGCTTTAACTTATCATTAAAAGGGAAATGTTGATGGCATTATTTAAAAGTTTGCTGATATCACTAAACAATCAATCTGAACAAACAACTGTGTCGCAATGGCGGATTAGACATAATGATGTTCATGGAAGTTAAATCTTTGGGGCCGAGGGACTGCCAAGAAAAATGCTATGCAAGTTCTGTTTTTCCTCTCAAAGGTTTCTGTCTCCACCTCGACTCAATGAATGTGAGTGTCGCGTACCTTCATCTCTGTGCACGGTTTGCAAAGAATCTACTTTGGACCTTAAAACGCCAAGAGTTACCTTCTGCCCGCTGGTCTGAATTGAAAAGAACTTGTGCATGTTCTCTGTGATTAAAGCACACGTCCACCATAATCCTCCTACTCTTGTTTGTAGGTGCAGGCAGGCAAACACACAGAAGAACCCACTCTGTCCCTTTCACACACACACACACACACACACACACACACACACACACACACACACACACACACACACAATTACACAAGGCAGCTCAGGGCCGATGGAATGAATACAAAAACAAAATAAGAGTTCAGTCTTTGTCCTTACAACCGTCTGTGGGAACTTCCTCTCACGAAAATGTCACGGTGTGGTTGAAGTCCTGTCTTATTTTGTAGTTTTCTGCCACTCGTGTCCCCGGGTAACTTCACTTCCTGCCTGGTCCTGTCATCCCCTGTGATTGTCGGATTGTTTCCACCTGTGTCCAATCACCTGCACCTCCCTAGTGTATTTAAGCCGTGTGTGTTGTTTGCCACCTGTGGCGTCATTGTCTTTTGTCCTGGACTGGATGGTCCTCGGTCCTTTATAATAAATTCTAACTATCATTTATATGACAGTGCTGCTGTACAATCTCAGTATATGCCATGATTAAGTTTAGCTTAGTTTAGCTGTGAAATAAGAGGGATCTGATACGTGGAGATAAAGAGATGACTGAACCCCTTTTTATACCAACAGATGTGTCCCGAATACAGCGTCTGGATGAAGTTGAAGGTCTTACCCTTAAATTGACATGACTTGAACCCCAATCTGCACCAAGCCCAGACGGGCCTCAAGCCCAGAGACAGGTTGTTCTTCAATACATCCTATCACTCCGTTGTTCTTCCTCATTGTTCTGTTTTGCTGAATCCTACTTCTCTAACTCTCATCTGCCTCCCTCTCCTCTGCTGACCCCAGACTCAGCCCTGCTCGGACCTGATCATCTCCGTTATACCCAGCGGGCCGCGCACGTGGTTCTTCTCTTTGTGTGTGTGTGCACGGTGGACCCACACGTGATTGGGCAGAACCATTGAGAGAGAAACCGTGTCACTGGACACGGACTCTTGATAACATCGAGTATGGTGGTCTGGTTTTATTATGGGTATGCAATTTTCAAGCAGGGGTCTAAAAAATGGGTTAGCTCTTAAAAGGTTAGCTTGATAAAACATTCATAAACACCAAGTGGTCTAATTTTCGAGAAGTCCTCATTAGGCTTCCTCTCTTTTAGCCATGAGACACATCTGCCTGGTAGCCCGTATGCAGAGGATGTGTCCATTTCCTACTCTCTGACTTCTGCTAGTGGTTGCATCAGAAAAACAAAAAGATTGATGGTATATTGTGTTTATACCCTTCTCCCCGGCAACCATGACCTGGGGACCAGAGGACATTAGGCCAGGTCAATTCATATCTTGATAATAAAAATGTTATATGTAGTCAGTCAGCTTTTCTTCCATGCGGGATGGCGGGGGGTGTCATTCGCAGCTAACATCGAGTGAGAAACAAGGAACACAGTGTTGTGATTGTTCACCTGTCGACTGCAGGTCTGACAGACAGTCATTCACACTCACATTCACACACACCTAGGGACAATTTAGAGACACCAATCAACCTGATCCCCAGTGCATGTCTTTGGACTGTGGGAGGAAGCCGGAGAACCCACGCAGACACGGGGAGAACATGCAGACTCCACACAGAAAGGCTGGAGTTGAACCCAGGACCTTCTTGCTGTGAGGCGATGGTGCTAACCACCACACCACCGCGCTGTTTTAACACCAAAGCTGATCATTTCACATCACAGAACCGTTTGCAAATGCCATAGTGGCTTCAACTGAAATTCTCACACGCTGCAACCTTCTCTTTACAATAAGCATCTCAGCAGTGATTGGACAGTTGCTTCAAGTTTAAGTTCCTAGCCAATTTGGTCTGGTCAGCTTACTTGCATTCTCCATCGGCCTGAATAAGGTACAATGCTTTCATTTCAAGATATTATATTTTTGAAAAAAGATTTGTGCACATGCCAGTATAACGTCACAAGGATATTTTTCCAGTCTGTTTAAAGCTTTTTGGGAGGTAGTCTTTCAGTTGTTTGCCCTTAAAGAGTTTCGTCAGCCAAGTGTATTTCCCAGCGGCTCTCGTCATTTGTTTTTTCTCCACAGAGGAAATAAATTAAATCCTAAAAATGAGTGGAAGGCCTCCCCCGCCATCTTTGGTGCAGGAACCGACTGAATCCTCTGTCAGGCGGCCAAAAATCACTAGTGTCAAAGAATCATGACGGGGAGCCCCAAAAGACAAAAAAAAAAGAAAAATCATAAAAGCCACAGGAAATATTCCAGAATGCCTCAAAAAGCCTGACTGGAGATGGAGGATGTAGGAGCCAAGTGAGACACTGCTGCCTGCAAACATACGTGGGCTGAATCAAAGCACCCACCTACAGCAACCACATGGCGTCATGCACTAATCCCTTTCACCTCGCGCTGTATCTGTGTCTCTCCTCAGGGCCTCTTGGGAGGAAGCATTGAATACACAGGAAGTCCGTCATCAGCTTTAATTTTTACATTTATATCTGCAGTGCACTTTGAGCCACACAAGGGAGCTTGTTATTCATACTGTCCTGAAAATTGTTATCTCCTCAAACCGTTGCATATATCATGTGAGAGTGTCTCTCAAATAAGATTCATTTGTGATTCATCCAACGTACATATTTTTGGAAAGGCTGGTTTACCGATCAGATATAATACATGTCTGGACAAAGGTACCGTTGTTAAAGACACAAGACTGGGGCGGTTTAGCCTTTACAGCACTTGATAAAACACAGACCGATCATGCGTTGACAGGCTGTGATGATTATTAAAAGCAGCGATTTTCTGTTTTCTTGTTCTCTCTACATGGGACTCGTCAAATGGGATCCCCCTGATCTACAGCAGAGAATGCCCCGTGGTTAAGAAGTGACAGCAGGAGCAGCATTGTAAACACAGCCGATTACCCCAGTGCTCACAACGCGCCAGTTCCCTCGGGTGCAGCAGTTAATTAAAAGCTCCAATTGTTTAAAAGGAAACAAGAAACAGTGAGAGGCTGTAGGTGAAGCACATTGAGAGGGTGACATGTAGAACACACACCCTCCCTGACGTAAGTTTTCCCCCCGATCTCATGGCCAACTTTGGGTCCATTTTCAGTACTTCTTTTCAGCTAACAGTGTTTTTATTGGAATAAAACACTGAAGCCCGCAGCTGATCTGGAAGCTCTGCCTGATTCTTTACGTTAATCTCCATTTAACGATGAAAGCATGGCGATACAAACCGGCTGCCAAGAGAGAAAAGGACGGAACTACAGGATGACGGACAGAGATGTTTTAGCACAGGGCCTGACACGCACTCACTCATGCTTTTTAGGGCTGGTTTCACTAGAAATCGTTGAATGTGTCAGTCAGAAATACGGAGCCGAGGTACTAGAACCCCCTGTTCCCACCACGAGAGGAGGAGGAATACTAGTTATGCAGCGGATACGTGTACGTCATTTATTTACTTCCGTTCTCACACAGACACACACACAAACATTGCCGTGGGTTATGAGCGTTGCCCTGAAAAGGGCCTGAGCTCCGCGGCTATGTTTGAGGAAACGGAACGAGGAAGAGACGAGCGGAGGGAGAGAAAATGGAGAGAGAGAGAGAGGGGGGGGGGAGCGGTTGGAGCCAGAGGTGTTCTGGCTCCCTAAACAGGACGAGATGAATTGGCCTCGCAGCAGTTAGCGTGTGCAGCATCGGGCAGAAGCACACACTGACACACACACACTGACACACACGTCTTGGTTCATTCATGCTTATATTGCTTCACTGAGTTCTTTTGTCTCCATATGGTAGTTTGCTTCTGTGCTCATTTCCGTAACGTATCTGATGATGACCCCTGAAACAACACAGGGATGCATCAGTAGGTAAACAAACTACTATTTGTATCTATGTACCAGTGTATTAAAAGATAAATCAATTTGTTCTGATCCTGAGTTCTGGTGTTTTACTCGGCCTGGTCTTGTCTAGTGCTCAAACAATGGGGATTTTTTTTTTTGCAAGACCAGTTGAGACCACAACTGCGGCGTTATGGCAAATTGCCTGTTTGTGTTTTATTTTCTACATTGACATGAATGAAAATATTTAATGGAGTCAAATGAACTTCACACCTTGATTATTTAATCATTCATAGACGCATACACAACATCCGGGTTTGTGTGTGAGAGCTCATTAATTGATTACGCTTTGCTTGCCTTGCATGAACCAGAAATACAAATAAGATTCATTCATATTTTATTATGTACACATTTCCACAATTTACCGACATATGTGGTCTCAGCTGTTGCCTCGGAGAGCTGCTGCACAGTGGTTCTTTGCTCTGGTTTGAACTCATCAGCGCCTCCTGACTAACATCCACCCCGCCTCGTTCTCCTGGCCCCCATCTGCCACCACCTCCTCTTTCCAAAACACATTAGGAGTTTAGATTTAGGTTTTTAGAATGATGCTTATATGGTTGGTGTTACTGTCGTGCTACAGTCTCCCGTTATTGTAAATCTATGAGGAGAATGAAGCTATTTGCACATCTATTTGCTGTGTAAAGATATAGTGGCTGTTTCCTTTGAGACATCGGCCGTGTTAAGAGCCGTAGAGGCAATCAAATTAGTCCTTGCCCTTTTCAATGAATGTATTAAATTGTGATTGGTGATTGTTTCTTGATTGTAGACATGTCGACTCGTCGCATTCCATCCATTTGATAAAAGACAGCAAAGCTCTGCATGCAGGAGAAACATTCATCATATTTATTCAAAGAGTGGAGCTATGCTTCAACTACTGTCACGGTGTGGTTCACTTCCTGTTATATTTTGTAGTTTTCTGCCATTCGTGTCCCCGGGTAACTTCACTTCCTGCCTTGTCCCGTCATCCCCTGTGATCGTCTAATAGTTTCCACCTGTGTCCAATCACCTGCACCTCCCTTGTGTATTTAAGCCGTGTGTCTCTTGTGTCACTTGTCGCGTCATTGTCTATTGTCGTGGATGTTCATAGTTTCATGCCTGCTGTTTTCCCCCTGGTTCCTGTGTGTTTTTGCCCCTTGGCCTTTTGATTTTGGATCTTGTGACTATTAAAGTCTTTTGTTTTCCGTGAAGTCTGCATTTGAGTCCTGCCTCCTCCACGCATCCTTGACAACTACAATACGAGAGATGTTACAACGAGAGGACTCTACACTCGAACCATCAGGAGCTATTTCCTCACAATAAGTGAAACATGTCGAAAACGTGGTTTTCCCACGTTATCTTCCTCCACGGGAGAGTAGATGAAGGGAAGAGAGGAAAAGTGCCTCTGAATAATGCCGGGACAAATGAAGCGATGCCTTTCTAGCGACTCCACTCAACAAAAGGTTGTCGTGCATCAGAACCAAATCACGAGGTGCAGGATGAAGAAGATGAAGAGATTGATTCAGGAATGCAAAACGTAACAGATACGGAGCACAGAATACCGCCAAACAGCCTACTGAAAGGACAAAGTATCCACTTACTCTATGCTGCTTGTCATGGCACAGCCATTACGTCAGACTAGAGAATCCCACAGCTCGTGTGTTTTCAAGTGTATGTGTGCGTGCAGAAAAGTGTCTGAATGTGTTATGCAAATGCTGTGGGGGTGCATGTTGTGTGTCATACAAAATAAGCACACAATGTTGTCATTCATTGCTCAAAGACACCAATATGCATTATGCACATGGCATAACGTCAAAACTCAAGCAAGCATGTGCACACCATCAAAAGGACTGCAGCCCCCCCCAACCCCCCCACACACAGCACAAAAGTGCAGATGCAAGTCAGATTAAACTCCTGAGAAGTGCAGTCAAAGTTAAGTCCAAAGCCACCCAAGCTTGAAGCAATGTTTGTCTAAAATGGGAATAAACACACAACATGGCGCCATGAATGTGAATGCACTCCATTTTTTTAGGTTTTAGTTCTATTGTGCAAGAGGAAACTTTCAAAGTGCTGCCGTCATGATAAATGATGTATGGCTCGACATCTGTCAAAAATAATGGATGCTCTGGAGTCACTGGGAGATCCATTGTATATTAAAAGCAGCCAAAGTACATATTTCTGTCATGGTTTGAATCCACTCTCTGTCTTTGATTTGTCAATTTTCCAAGAAACCACTCGAGTGGAGTGGTGTAATGCACATATAATTAATCAGTTATGGAAAATAGGACAGATGGAATTGATACCCAGGTCCCATATGTGTCGGCATATATTGTTCTACTACAAAACAGCAGCTGACAGACAACATCCTAATGTATGTATTCGTACAAAGCCATTCCCTCCCAACCAATCAGATCCTGTTATAGAACCAAGGACAACATATAAAACGTTGTCAATTACCATTCTACACAATTTCTCCTCTTCTCCTGCCTCCTGTGTACCAATATCAGTTCCATCCAAGATCCCCATCTTTGCCTATTTGGAAAAAGTGTTTAAGAATTCTGATATTATACTTCAAACAAACTTACTCTAAAAATCTCCCCCCATTCCTCCCAGCCACTAGATACCAATGGTGCACCATCGCTCCCCTCAAACTTTTTTTCCAACTATCATCTCTACCCTCTTGGTCTTTCATACATCCCTTTTTTTCCTTCATCTCCTTCATTATCATTCTTAAATCTAGCCCTCTGCTTGCAATTAACTCCTTAACTCGCTGAGTACGACAGAAGCCGAAAGGCCTTTGGTGAGGGTCCCCCTCAACGAAGCTCAGCTGTGATTCAACAATCATCAGTCCATTTTTTATCCAATCTTTTCATCCAATGCCCATTCAATTCTTTCTGATACTATTACCCCATCAATATTCTAACCATCCCATTGTATCCTTTCCCATCCAACCCTACCATCAGACAATGCATGAACACTGTCCTACCTGTAACTTTGAGCTGTGTTGTCCGTCGCACCTGTCTGGATCCATACTGTAACTCACAGGTGTAATTTCCCCCGTCACCCTCTTCCACCTCTGGAATCCAGATGTTTGTAGTGTTAACAGTGATGGAGCTTCTCCATTCAACCCGCTCGCACTCCTGACAAGAGACAGAGCGTGACCCAGTTACAGTCTACAGACGACCGTGGCATGTTGCTCACATCCGTCCTGTATGTCTTACCTTGTACCAGGTCATCTGTGGTTGCTTGTACGGCGCCAAATAGTCTTCTATATCAGGACAGGTGATCATTTTGCTGTGGGTGATCTCAGCCTTCTCCAGATGTCGGATTTTGCTGCTGAAGCATTTTCCCTCATCCCTCTCTTCCACAATCATGGACATGGACACTTTCATGCAGTATGTCGAGTTCCTGAGGAGATCACAACAAACACAACATTGTAAAAAGCTTTTTAAAAAAAATACATCCTGCTGCTCTGACGCTACAGGTGACGGTGTGAACATTGAGTCTTATCAACAAACAAATTAATACAACTGTGATACACTTTGAACGTGTGTTACAATGTGTATGATACGACAACATCAGTTGACAGTAACTCTGTGTCTGTGTGTGTGTATGTGTGTAGGTCTTCTCCCAAGTTCACCTCCAGACACAAAGGACATCTCTCTCTCTCTCTCTCTCCCTCTCTCTCTCTCTCTCTCTCTCCCTCTCCCACGCACACTGGGAGGACTCATCCATTGTCCCCAAACCCTAACCTCTCATCTAAGTGGATCCAAACCACTTATCCCTTCACTGCTGTGTGTGTGTAGGTGTGTGTGTGTGTGTGTGTGTGTGTGTGTGTGTGTGTCATTGACCTAACCACGGCCACAAAGCATTGAACTAAAGTCCTGGAAAGCCTTTTATCCACCCATCTATCTCCCAGTGTGTTCCCTCCCCATCTGTCCATCTCCAGGCTCCAGCAACTTGTTTTCTTCTGCAGTGATTCCTCGCCTCTGTGTATTATTGCTGAGTATGCTGACTGACAAATTGGGTTTTCATGGGCGCTGCAATACAAACATCTCAAAGATAGTTAGTGAATAAGTGAGTCAGTATAGCTTGTTTTAGGAAAATGTCAGCAACTAGCTGGTGGACAAAGTGTTAAACGTGGGAATCGATGACTCTATTACATTACATTACATTACATGTCATTTAGCCGACGCTTTTATCCAAAGCGACGTACAATAAGTGCATTCAACCATAGGGTACAAACTACAGGAAACAAGAAAGTGCAATTTCCTCAAATAAGCCAATTTACAATTTGCTATAGATGAGTGACGTTGCAAGTACAATTTAAGTGCTACAATTTGTTAGTCTTTAGTCGAGGTAGAGTCTGAAGAGGTGTGTCTTTAGTTTGCGGCGGAAGATGTGAAGGCTCTCTGCGGTCCTGGTGTCTTCAGAGAGCTCGTTCCACCATTTCGGCGCAAGGACAGCAAAGAGTCGAGATCTAGTCGAGTGTTTTGCTCTCAGTGAGGGAGGGACGAGTAGTTTTGCAGATGCAGAGCGGAGAGTGCGGGTTGGGATGTAGGGTTTGACCACGTCCTGGATGTAAGCTGGACCCAATCCATTCACAGCATGGTGCGTGAGCACCAATGTTTTGAACTGGATGCGGGCAGCCACCGGTAGCCAGTGAAGTGAGCGGAGGAGTGGAGTAGTGTGGAAGAATTTCGGAAGGTTGAAGACCAGTCGAGCTGCTGCATTCTGAATGAGCTGCAGAGGTCGAATGGTGGTGGCAGGGAGACCGGCCAGGAGGGAGTTGCAGTAGTCCAGGCGGGAGATGACAAGAGCCTGAATCAGTACCTGCGCTGCTTTCTGAGTGAGAAGGGGACGTATTCTCCTGATGTTGTAAAGCGTGTATCTACAGGATCGCGTTGTCGCGGTGATGTTGGGAGTCAGGGAGAGTTGGCTGTCGAGCGTGAGGCCGAGGTTCTTAGCGGTCAAAGTGGGCGTTAGTACGGAGTTTCCAAAGATGACTGTCAGGTCCTGGGTAAGCGAATCTTTTCCGGGAAAGAGAAGTAGTTCAGTCTTGTCGGGGTTGATTTTCAGATGGTGGGCGGACATCCACTGAGAGATGTCAGTTAGACAGGCAGAGATCCGAGCCGCCACCTGGGTGTCCGAGTGAGGGAAGGAGAGAATTAGTTGGGTGTCATCGGCATAGCTGTGGTAAGAGAAGCCATGCGAGCGAATGACAGCGCCAAGAGAGTTGGTGTAAAGCGAGAACAGGAGGGGACCCAGCACGGAACCCTGAGGAACTCCAGTAGTAAGAGGACAAGGTTCCGACACAGATCCTCGCTAGGTTACCCGGTAGGTGCGGCCGTCGAGGTAGAACGAGAGAAGGGAGAGAGCAGACCCTGTGACACCAAGTTCCTAAAGGGAGGAAATAAGGATCTGGTGGTTGACCGTGTCAAATGCAGCAGAGAGGTCCAGAAGGATGAGGACAGAGGAGAGAGAGGTGGCTCTAGCAGTGTGGAGTTGCTCTGAGACAGCAAGGAGAGCAGTCTCTGTGGAGTGGCCTGCCTTGAAACCTGACTGGTGGGGGTCAAGGAGGTTATTATTGGAGATTGAAAGTTACCTGAAATAACAAATGCTGAACCCAGACAGTGAATGCCTCTAAATGTCTAACAGTTCTAATTCATAATGACATATGTAAATTCAATCCAAATTCAGATCCACCCTCGTACGAGGAACTGACGCAAACACACTCATGCATCCGAAAGCTGGAAGGGATCTTATGTTAAAACAGTCTGTCATCTTTTCGCTTTAATGATATCGTTACAAAAATTCATGCCAGTGTCGCATTTTGAAACAAGATGAACTGAAAAAGGGAAAAAAGCTTCCTGTTGTTCCTTCTACCGTGTCCCGTCTCTATTTTCCCCAATGTTTAAGCCTTTAGTCTCAGTCCCTCCTTCTCTGCCTCTCCAACCACAAGCCAGAGCCCTGATGCTAAATAGTGAAAGCAGCATCTATGTAAAGACAAATGTGTTGTGCCTATCTCAAGATAAACATGACAATTTGATTAGACTGCAATGCAAACGCCGTGTCAGAAGCATTTAGCGCATGCTGTGCACCTATTACGGATGTAAATTGCGTGTCGGTGTGTATTCGTATGTGGAATAGGTTTAAATGCTTCAGTTACTAAAATGGCCCTGAAGTAAAAGTCACAGGAGTGTTTAATGCATGAGCTGCACATTCTTTCCACGCCGCTCCTTAATGACAAAATGGTCTTTGCTCCTTAAATTTCTTTGGACTAATGTGCCAATCCATACTGAGCTATTATATTCATCCAAACCTTTAATGCAATCTGTTAATGGCCTTTGTTTGTTAGATTCTGCCAAGCAGATGGGTAAAGATTAATAGCAGAATAGTACAATTGCACTAATAAACCTCTTACGGATTTGTTCACAGCAATACCAGTGGATTTAAATAGTGAATCTGAGGTTGGAACTGTCCTTTAATTAACGTCGTCCTTGAAGAGCCCCCATCCACTTAAATCAAAGATGTTAAATCAACTCACTATTCTCTCTGCCAATACTTTCTATCTCTCTCTGACTCATGCAAGTTTAATTTGGATAAATCAAAACATAAGACTAACCACTGTGACCATTTCAAGGAATCATTTGACATTTGGGATATACAGTTGGTTTTTTATAAAAACAGTAATGACCTTTTATACTTTTATACTAAGCGACAAAGTGGTCACTGCAACCAAATGGCTATTTTAGCTGCTAAATGAAAACAGCTTTCTCAATACAAAAGGTATCAACGTTTTAGTATTGCTTTCATGGGGTTGTGCGTGCAGCAGCAGTGACTTCCTGGGGATGAATAAGGGTGACAAACAAGACTCCATTAGGCCAGCGGTTCCACTATGTGTGCAGTTTTAGTACTAGGCTAAAAAGCCACCTGTAGTCTTCCACCTAGTGTACAAACGTGTGAAAGTAACAGTCTTCTCATCCGTGAGCGTACCATCAAAAAAACTATTACTTTTTGGGATGTCTGTGTCTGCAGAGCCTTTACGGAGAACGACTGTCAGATAACAAGTGAGTAATACAAAATATATGTACATTTAAAAAAATCAGTTGCTTCAACCTTTACATTTTGTTGTGCCAATAACAATACAGTACTCTTTGTTGGCCTAGTAACTGGAACGAGTACCCTTTGAATCTTGAATCTGGTTAAACTGTAAAATAATGATTCCAATTATGATTCCCGCTGAATCGCCCTGAAGATAAAAACTATTCAGCCCTGAATGAATTTGTCAATGGGAAGCTCTATGCGGCGGAGGACCTCATGCAGCAGACATAAGAAATATTGAATAACCGAGTTAATGCAGTAGTACAAATTTAATAGTCAGGGGTTGTGTTTATGGCACATCTCAATCTCATTACAACTGTGTTTACGTCCACAAGTGAATTCTAAGGTGCAAGCAGTTTTTTTCACTTGTCTTGCTAATCAGCACATCTGGGTTGATGCTGCGTTACACATGTGGAATGTGTTCCCATACACAAACTTTCCAGGATTAACAATGACACCCCGTCCTCAACTCTGCCTCTGTGTTGAAGCGATTCTTCAAAGCTTAGGCACTTGGTCTGCTGGCGCGACAGTGGGACTAACTTCCACACACATCGGCTTGTCGACACTCAGCATATGTTGCTAACGAGGTGCGGCAAAAAGTTTCTGTGCAGAACAGAGAGAGCTGCTCATGCCAAGTGTGCACTAGCGCACCCGGCGGTGTGTCACCAGTCGTGTGATTGGCAGGGGTCACCTGTGACGGCTTTTGGTTTAAAAAAAAGGAGCAAATTCCACCCTAAGATTACACGATTACGTTCTCTCTTAGTGGTGTAACGGACGAGTTTTGAGGCGAGATCAGTTCTGAATTATAATATATGTGGCCACAGTGTAAGAATAGTAGTGTGTTATTAGGTATTAGTTATTATATTATTATGTAAGATTGAATTCTACAAAGAGTTAAACACATTTTATGTTTAAGTTAAAGCCTGGGGGAAGGACACACCTTCCTCGGTGGATTTCTTCCATATTCTCTCCTCAATGAAGGAGTTTTTTGCGAAGTTTTTTCTCCTGTCAGGTCGTTCATGAGCAATGGATGTAAGACAGGCCTGCAAGGCAAATGGTTTGATTATGGAAAATATACAATTAGTTTAATGGTTATGATGATATGAAATATAATGATTTAAGATGGGTTGTGATTAGAGTATATTAGCTGTAAGTTGATGATGATATTTTGCATGCCGTTATGTTTACATGAAGAGGCTTTATGCTAAAGGTATTTTTATTGAATGTATTTTAAGGTCAGAACAGTGACGGACAGACAGGCGAGAGAGGTTCAGGTTTTGAATGCAGTCACAGAGGAACGCAGTGTGGGAGGAGCTACGTTTGAATGTGGAGCCAATCATATACACACAAAAGACACACCGCCCGCGAGATTGAAAAAGCTCTACTGGAGAAGAGGCAGGCAGAAGACTCCTGAGAACCGCTGATGATGGTCATGATCGGCTGGTCCAGGGGGACTCTCTATTTGGCCAAATATCATTCTAATAGTTAAAGTCTTTTTCATTTTTTTACTCAAGCCAGTTGACTCTTTTTTGACTTCATGCCTCCTCCTGGGAAGCAGGTATTTCCTTTGTTCACGGGTGTAGCTGCATACGTCATTGTAACGTTATAATGATGTGTTTGCATGTAAACTCGATAAAAGTTGGTGACAAACTTGAATAACTCCACATGATACTTTTACACGACATGAAAAGTTATTTGAAAAGAGTTATGATGTGTTTATACAAACCATGCGTAACGTAAACATCATTTAAAATACTAATGCCATGTTTTGTTCTAATAAGTGCTGAGCAACTGTAAAAAAATCCTGATCGATTGCATGGTTTTCTGCGAACACTCACGATTAATTCTATTGTTATGCACACAATTCAATTCCAGTAAAGCTGCATCCTCTCCTCCTTGAATAGAAAATCAAATTTAAAAGGGGAAAGCAAAGATGTGTGCATGCCTTTCTGCGTTTAATATGATTTTAAAGTTAAAGTCAAGTTCGGTGCACCACACATACGCATAAGTTTGGTTCACCACATGCACACACTTTTGTGTGTATGTGTCTGTGTGTGGTCCACTGGGTGTTATTTTGTTCCACAGCTGAAAAAGGGTACAGTCGAGTTGCCTGTATTTGCATTTGAAGACAGCTATGAATAAAACATGTGATATCAGTGTTTCTGCAATGTGCATATTATTGGTGTGTGTGTGTCTATCTGTGTGTTTATGAGTCCCGATCTATTAACCCGAATGAGGAATGTGTTTCCAAGCTGAAACAGATGTAAGTAGGGGGCAAAAACATCAGCCAACACAACTGGCAACCCGACTGGAAACTGAAAAGGAAGCAAATATTACGTCTTCAAATTGCATTGCATGTTGTAAAATCAATATCACTATTTACAGCTTGAAAGGCATGCAACAAATTCTTTGTTAGGCCGTCTGCCAATTGGTTAGTTTTCAGTCTTTGTCTGTGAAGTTCATGCGCCAATTGAAAGTAGCGCTTGAGGCCATTCTACCTCAAAGGAAGCACAGTGGGGCTGCAATGACGCTTTTCTTCATGACCATAATTTGATGAGATCTGCTACTGTGCTCACTTCCAAAGTGTCCCCGGGCAGAGCAGCACCTTTCCTACAGTGCAACACAACTCCATGCGCCCTGCTGACAAGATATTGCATCTTTGCATGTGTGTGTATGTGTTTGTACTTTACACCCCCCCCCCCCCCCCCCCAGAAAGAAAAAAACAAACACAAATTCCAATTACATAAATTGTGAAGGAAACCGTAAATGTATCTCCTAATCAAGTAGTAATAAGCCTTATCCTCCCCACCAATAAATCAAGCGCACCCTCCCTGCAATTACCCTCCCGTGATTGGGGCAGGCAGCTGGAGGGTGTGTTGAATTATGGCGTTAATAGAGGGGGATGTATCCTGGCCAGCAGGCAGCGTGTTTATACCTGGACGGAGCTGCAGATTAATTTGACTATCAATCTAACTAACAGGCAGCGAGAGGGAGCACACACACACCTGTGCATGCTGAAACTTTCACAAACACACACGCACACACACACACACAACACAGCTCATGCCCGTGCAGGCCAAGATCTGAACACTACTGCTTTTTAATAAGGATGCATGCATAGAAGCTGCTTTGAGTTATCCCATTGTTGGGACTTCAATTTAAAGCTCCGGTCAATATTTAGCTTTGATCATTTCCACAAAATGGTAGCAGTAAAAAAAAGGATGTAGAGCATCTGTGGGGTCGCATGAGTGGTGGGACGTTGTTGCAATGGTTAGCCATGTCCCCTCCCAGCACGATGGGGGGGCTTCTAGAATCAGGCTGGGTGATTCTACGTTGTCTGAAGGTGTGATTGTGACTAGTTATGTGTCAGCCCTGCGAGGTGGGATCTATGAAAAACCCCCACCTCTTGCCTAATGACAGCCGGGATATGCTCCCCCTCCCCCACCCACTTCCAGGGATAAGCGCTTTGAGCTAATGGATGGAAGGACAAACTTTCCCTTTTTAGTCATTAACAAATTGAAAAATCTGTCAAGCTGAAACTTACTCACCAGTTGGAGGATTATAAATATAGAACTGTTGCCTACGCAGCCACCGCCTTGCTTGGTAACCCATGTGGGGTCAAATGTGTATAAGAGGGCAAATCTCTGGTCAGCAGCCCCAAACTTTGATCAATATTTCTTATGACTGATGGTAATAAACATGGCACTGTCCTTACGGACAGTCTACACTGCAGCATGGTAGTCATCAATCATTTAATCATTTAAATGATTACTAACAGACATTATATTTTTCACCACATCAACTGGATTCACGTAATTAATGTAATGTATACACATATATATGTACCATGTAGCCCATATACCATGAGGGCCACGTGGTTGAACCATCATTTACTATATCAACATAATGTTTCTGAGGGAATAAATCAAGAGAGAAGTAGAATCATTGCCTCAATCTTCCATTCAATAAGACCTTTCTAGCTATTTATCACTCGCCCATTGTTGTAAGAATGTTCCTTCATGCAAGCACCTAACAACAACAACAACTTCAGTGTGTGTTGCAACACACATACGTTACCTCTGCCAGGTTTGCTTTGTCAGCTTTCATTGGCAGCTGGTCCCTGATCGAACGATAACAATATTTAGTTTACTAGACCTGGGGCTGCTGCAGGGAAACTCCTGTTAGGGATGAAGTTGAGTGGTTTCAACTAACAGAAAGGTCTTAGAACAAAACTGTTTTCAAAAATGATTCATTTTGACATGTATTCAATTAATTACATGCTGCGTCTCCTAAAGCAATAACAGTCCTACTACATTGCAAAGTAAAGCCTGGTTAACTTTCAAGGTAGACAATGGAACATGTCAAAGAAAACTAATCTTTAAGGCGACGAGTTAATTGCCAGCTTAATGCTGCGTTCTTTTATACGGCTTTACTCGCGTGAGTTTACTCGCCCGACTATTTGTAGTTACTTTGCCTTCATTCGCATCCCCTTTATTTGCTTCATTCCCGCCGGAAAGGGGGCGTGGCTTATCTCTGTGGCTAGTCTCCGTACAGACAGTCATGATTTCCGCCATCCACCATGGAAATAGACACGACTTCTGCTCTGTACTTGTTGTGGAAATTACACAAATGTCGGAACTACAAACAGTGTGGTGTTTGGTTTCATGACATCATCCGTCGCAGCACACAGCTCAGTGAATTTCACCAACTTCTCCAGGAAGTGCGTCTCTGCAACTTCCGCCTCCAGCGCTACTTCAAGCTACCTAGTAGCCCTCTTGATGACCTGTTGGGTCGGATCGGTGGCAGGATCTCTCGGTTAAACACTGACTAACTTACAGGCGTTCAGTCTGCAGATGATGCCCCGCCCCCCCATAGGTCCTAAGTCTGAATGAGAAAAAATAAAATATAAGTTTTGAATCTGAAAATATAAAGTCTGCAACTGACAAATATAATACAGTGAATATCAAAAATACATATAATTGAACAAAAAATATTTTATTAAAAAAATATATAGAGCTCAAAACTATATTCATCCTGAAAATATTTATTTTATACTTTATCCTAAAATACTTAGTACTTAATACTATATACATTGTTGTATTTTTCAATGTTCGACAACAAAACATTTTTTCAAATGAATATTTCTGACCTGGATTTGGCTCCATACTGCCGCGAATAACTTTTGGTGTGAACGTACCATGAACTAAATGTTTCTTTAGATTTCCATCTATTGAGTACTTCTGGATTTATTTGTTAGCAGTTGGAAGTATTCTTGCTCTCCCAAAGAGCAGTATTCTGCATTTTTAAAGATTTGTGTTTAAGTGCCTTAAATGTGCAATCTCTCTATCGTTCATTGGAGAAAGAGTCGTCTGGTTACTAAAATAGGTCCAATTAAATATGTCTAGAAAACAATATATACTTCTTTCTTTTCTAATTACTTTAGAACGTTGCAAACATGAGATTAGAGAGTTGAAGTCTTTTTCAACACAGAATATTGTTCATTTTAGTACAGGGTTTGCTTTAGGGCGGGGCTACCCCGGTGTTGCTACCACCGCGTCGTCCTGTCATCTTAAAACTTTGCTCACAGTTTATTTTTAAACTTAAATTTTTAAAATCACAATGCCATGGACAAAGTGCCAAACTCAAGGTTTCAAAACAGCAGTCATGAAACTCCCTCTCTCTTTCTCCGTATTACTTAGTCAAGAGTTGTGGTTGTTGTGAGCATGAAAACACCAGTTTCGCTATGCACAGTTTTTCTAGCACTCGCCCGTACTGACACATAAGCTGCTTGGTTTTCACGGATTCTGCAAGGCCCTGCTTTCTCCTCTGACATAGTCCTTCCCTCTATATCTCCACCAAGTCAGATTGCATTTCAGAGCTGCCTAGAACCCCTTGAACATCAAAGCGTCAAAACTAAGGCCTCCGCTCTGTTTTTTAGAGACCGGCCAGGGCAGCAGGCATTGGCTCAAGTTTGTATGCACTGGCACATGTTGGTTCGCGTTGGCATGGGAGTCGTACCGAATCGGCAGCTGCCAAGTCACAGAGGACTGCCAAACGAAACTTCAAATGACCGCTCTTCCTTCCCTGCTCCCATTAAGCTCCCCCCTCCTCTCCGTTTCACTCTCCCACCTCCGTTGTCATTTTGTCTTCCACTCTTTATTTTTCTTCATCTCTTTGTCTCTTCGTCTTCCCGCTCTTCCTCTTTATCTCATGCTTTTGCATCTGTTTAATCTGATGGGGAGAAAGGTTAAACATTTGGCTCGCACATGAAAACACCCCTTGTGACAACCATCACTGTGTTTCTTGGGTGTGAGTGTCCACAGAGAGAGGGGTGGACAGCTAAGAGAGGCAGGCCATTGGTTGCTTCTCAGTGGCGTCCATGATTTATTAGAGTTACTGTTTGGTGAAGTTAATTAAACTAAAATTACTTGTTTATGGTTGGGTTATGAAACTATTCATTCAAAATCAAACATTAAACCATTCCAAAACGGTCCTAGAGAAAACGCAGTAAAGAGACATGGTATCCGGTAAAAAAAATGCCAGTTCATATGCCCAACAACTCCTCAACTCCTCCCCAAGGCGTAGAAATGGCTGCGTACTGCACTCTTGCTTCCTGAAAGAAGACGGTCATTATGCAAAAAACTACAAAAGGTCACCCTTCAGTAAATGTCAACATATAACCCTTCTTCTTCCAGAGTTCAGCCACGTCTCCATAGATCTACAGTAAATATATAAAAAATGTAAAATGTTGACATTTTAATCTCTTTATGTGCAAAATTATTATTATAATCATACATTAAAAAACTTAATTTAAAGTAATGTTATCAGAACAATTTAAGAGGCATTCGGAGGAACTGCAAGTGTATAAATCTGTTTTCTTCTTCTTCCTGAACAGGTAGCAGAAGAAACATTTGTCTTTTATCAGGGAACAAATCTATGTTTTTTATTTAAATTAAATTTAAAAAGTGCTTGTGTAATGCACATTTTATCTACAACAACACAGTCATCATTTTTATTACCATATGTAATGAACTGACACTAAGGAGACCGGAGACGTAAGCGTGTATGAAAAGGAGACCGAAGACATGTGCATGTCTCCAAAATGGCAACAATAGCAAAGTGGTTTATAGATATCATTGTTTGCCTCAGAATGCGATGCAAATTAAGATTTGTGTTTAGAAGTAGAACGAACAACATAAAAAAATGTCCACTGCTGTGCAGCCAGCCTTTATGATGTCACAATACCAGAAATTGAGCAGCTGATACCAATTTCAGCAAAACTAATTGTTGATATTTAATTTAACAGCACAATAAAAACAATAAAGCAATCAATCCATATCACTTTTTGTGTTCTTTATCAGTTTTGTGCGTATGTATTATAAATTCCTGATTGGCCAACTTTCTCGCCAAGGAAATCTCTAACAGCTGCCAATGTGAACCCTTTTAAACGCATCATACTGTACCTCAATGAATCCTCGGTGTAATAGCTGTTACATGTGTTACTTAGCAAAGCAACACTCTCATTCCCGACAGCTGCCAACAGCTAACCTTACTAGCTGTCCGCCTGCCAGCTGCAACACGCATGTGTTCATAATGTGTCATCAGGCTGGATATTTTCCACTGTGCGCAGGAAGATGTAGTGCCATTAGTATCAAACCTTGAACTACAGTACAGTAAGAAAAAGACAAAAACTGTCCCATTTACAGCACCAGGTTTTATGTCAGACCAATGAGCAACGTCCGGTGCTCCAATAGTATCTGGGTCATCAGTAAGTACGACTACGAGGGCTTAAGGATTTATTGGCTCTGGCTCTTATGGTGTGACTGAGAAACATGTCCATAAACTGCAAAGGAGGATTTATCATTTTCGTTAAACTGTATCTCAAATTCCTGGACCACATCATTTTCTTTTTTAAATGCCCTGTAAGGCAGCAAGTCAAATATTACATGAAGGATAAAGAAGCCAGTTGAATATCCTGTAAACTAATTGATTTGGCTGCAGTTTATACTTAATGATCTTTAAGACCTCCTATTTCCTAAAGCATCTCATAGAGAATTGGCATTTTTTGTATAATCCTTAATGGCTAAATAGTTATTTCATCTGTTGAATATTTTTGACAAGTAACCCTAAGCCATATATTCTTTTACAATCATAGCGTTATAAGCGCCACGGCCGACCCGCAGAAAGTGCATGCTGGGATACTTCAGCTTACGTTGTATTTACTAAACCTGCAGTTCATTGGGGAATAAGTGCCTTTCTCTGCCCACTATACCGTACATTGTAAGCATTTCAATGCGAGATTCAATGTCATCTTCGATTTCTTCCAGAATCTGTAATATTGCATCGCTGCTTAATCTGTAACTTGTAATAATTTTGTGTGCAATCAACTGAAAAAGTGTGATCCTTGTGGGGAAAATCCTTTCAGCTCGTCTCCTCCTACATACCGTGGAACACATAATTAGGCATATTACACATCCCCTCCCATCTCTTTATGGGAAACTCCCACTTTCCCCTTGACCCTCCCGTGAATGCACAGAAAAGCACAATTGGCACAAAACCTTTTTTTCATTTTCACAACAGGCAGTCTCCACTTTAACCTCAGTGCGGCTTGTTTGTAGAAACCTCGCCAAAACAAATGCAAAACAAATAGGCCTGAAGTGGGGGCCACTAGGGGCCATTTAGGCCCTGAGTCTCTTAATTGGCTCCTTGACTAACCAGCTTTCATTTGGGGTATTTTTGGCACCATAGGCCTTTATAACCAGCAACAGAAATGAAAAGAGAGAGATGGCGAATTAAATGCAGCATTGGCCCCCAATCAGACCCAAGCCAGTCTAACAACCAATCAAGTCAGAGAATTAAAAAAGATGACACTTTGTCAGTCATTCCACCATCAAGTCCGCACGGCAATCTCCCTGCCAAACAAAACTAAACATGCAGCAACTGACAGCAACCCAAATGTCCTGCCAAGATGTCACCAAATGAAAAAAGCACTCATTCACCCAGCGAGCCAATCTCCCTATTCCAGAGTCCTGCTAGTCACTCTCTCTCCTCCTCAGAGAACATGTTACATTTCCATCTAATGTGGTGTGTTGAAGTGAACACTGGATAAAGCCAGAATCATGAAATCTCTCATCTCACGCTGCCTACGATATAACACTCATTATTTTGTTCTCTCCGAGTCCTTTTTCTCTTTCAGTTTGTCCTCTGTCTCCCACATTTTTTGTCCTCTCGTTTCTCGTATGTGTGTGTGTTCCCACCGCCATTTTTGATTCTCTTTGTGCCCATCTTTGACAGATAGAGTGTTGCAGGATAGGTTTTTCGCTAAGTCTTTCTCACAGTATTGAAGCCTCAAATAAACTGAGACCTCTCACTGTGTGTATCAATTTTGCACTCAGTGATATGTGTGTGTTGTTGGATGTAGAGAGGGTCCTGGGCAGTCGCCGTATGCCCTTACCCCCTCCTGATGTCCTTATTCCGGCAGAGAAAATGGATTTTTGCTTTTCACCTCGCTCTCTATTTTCCCTTTCCACTCTCTCTCAGCTCCCCCTTGTTTTTCTGTCCGACTACTTACCCTTTCTCCCCATTCCTGGAATTGAACTACTTTCTCATTGAGTCTCTCTTTACCCTCCCCGTCTCTCTGTTTTCCACCCACCTGCTTTCATTCCTTTCTCCTTCTCCCAGCGCACACCTCTCTTTTGGTGCAGATCTTGTCTGAGTCAATCTTTTTTTACAGTTATGGTCTCATGAGAGAGAATGTTATTGCCCTTTTAAGGTCTTTTCACCGTTGGTTCTATGACCGTGTCTGAAGTATTTCCCCTATCTCTGGTTCCCACAAAACCCCACACTTCCAACAGATGTTTGGGCTGATATCATATGATACTGTATATTATCAATTAAAAAAAGATATAAAGTTGGGATCTGCTTAGGGGCATTGTCTGGTTAATAGCTATTGTAAAACTAAACCATTTAACTCAATCAGTGAGTCGGTCATCTTCACAGCCGCTTGTCCTTCATGCAGGGTCGTGGGGGGGCTGAAGTAAATCTCTGCCAACATCGGGCGAGAGACGGGGTACACCCTGGATTTGTCCTCAGCCAACCAGTCACACTCACATCCGCACACCTACAGCAAATTTAGTGATAGAAACTAACCGAATTGGTGACTTACAAAAGTAACCTAATCCACAGAGATGTCTTAGGTGGGAGAAAGCCAGAGGACCCGAAGAGAACTCACGCAGACAACATGCGGACTACACGCAGAGAGGCTGGAGTTGAACTCAGGAACTTCTTGCTGTGAGGCCACAGTGCTAACCACCACACCACGTGCCGCCCTGTTGAACTCAATAGAAATATTGATATTTGCTGAGATCATTCTCAAAGTGATCGATAACAGGGACCACCCTAGAATGGGATGAATAGTGAGTGAGGAATTGAATGTTTAAGTTTGAACATGCTTTCAACCATCATCACAGTACACATGGACAAAGTAACCACAGAAAACTGCTCCTTAAAGTATAGCAGTTTAGCAACCCCAAACAATACTCACCACATTAATACTACTTACAATCCAAACCAAAACTATTACACAATATCCTAACATCCAAACAACAAATAGGACAATTCAGTCATGCATTTGGAAGGGGGAAGAGTGTGTGAGTCTGTGAGATAAGGAGGGGATATATGAGAAGGGGGGCTAGCTGGAAGCAAAGCGACCTCATTGCCTACAAGCTGGTAGAGGTGTTGCTAGGAGGCCGGGTTTGTACACCACCTGGGTTTCTCGGGTAGTTAAACCTCTGCCTGTAGGGAAATCTATTTGTGTGGAGGGACAGGTGTATTTGTTAGTAAATGATACAAAAAAAGAAGGAAAGACTCATAGCAAAGCACACAGACAGTGAAACATAGCTTGAAACATCATCACACAGCCATGCGACTGGGAAACTGAATTCCCGCGCTGATAACGTGTAATACCACAGAACTATATATGCACAGCATGTAGCCGAGCTTGGCTGTTCATAAACTTACCCAATCGCTCACTAAACAATACAAACAATGCAAACAACTAACTAACTAATGGGAGCAGTGAGAACGTGGATCTCCCAGGTGAGAGTTGGTCCGGAAAGCATCGGTTTGAAGAGGCCTGACAGCTAAAAGCTGGAGAGCCTCAATCCTTAAATATTGTTTCACAGAGCCAAACCAGAAGAAAGTTGCCTGCTGATACTGTCTTAACCTCTTACCGATCAGAGTCGTGTCGGAAAGGAAAGAATTTGGAGTAGAAATCTGTTATCATCCCTCAGCCCAGAGCACAGGGACCCCTGTGGTGTCTGTGGCTTGACCAATCAGATCTCAAGGATGTTTCACCAATAGAGAGAAATCACATGTGGAAGTTGCGGCAGATGTTGATAGGAAGAGTAAATCTAAGGTTTATCAGGATATAACACATTTGCAAATTTAATACTTTGTAAATTGATTTGCATACCCCGCCCCCAATACTCCCTTTTCTTGGATAGAAAGCTAGCTAGCTAATTATCTAGAAGGTCATGCTTCCATTCGTAACCCTGCCAACAAACCTCACAAAGTTGTTTTTTTTCATCATCCCCAAAAATGAGCATGTGAAGAATTAAAATAGGTTAAATACTTTTTTTACTGAAAATATGTAAATTGCGTGCATTTGTGATGTTTTAGGACAGCACCCAACAATGGTTATCATATATGTCTTTACTAGAGCTGTGAATAGATTTTAAAAAAATGAATTAATCGCACATCTTGATATCCATTCATCGCGATTAATGGCAATTAATGAATGTTATTGTTGTTACAATGTTGCTTTTAATGTTGTTTTTCTTCTAAAGACTAAATCTTAAAAATAATGAGTAGTCACTTTAGAAAGCGTGTATTTTAGACACTGTTGTTTAATTCTTAACGTTATTTTAAACACAAAGCTTCACACATTTGATCATCTTGCAGGTAGAATTCCAACAGGTGGAACATGTTGAACGAGCGAAACTGCACTTTGCTCTCAACTCTCCATCATTTAACGACTGTGTTTGAAGTGCACACTGTACCGCGCAGGGTAACGTTAGATGTTGAGATGGAAGTAGCCTAGCAGCTAGCTTAGCCTAGCGGTGCTTTAAGTGGTCCGTTCGCCACTCACCTCTGTTTGCCAAGTGGAGGAATTCCTCTGCACGGTTATTCCGCTGTATGTCGCGCCGCGGTTTGTTTTACTTGCAAAAAGCTCTCTCCATCTTGAGCTACTATCTTGCTCTCTTGTGTCTAACTGACTGCAGCTAATAGCCGTTTCGTTTACTACATTACGTTAACTACTACGTGTAAAATATTTTGTCGCTTTAATCACATAGGTTAACGTGTTTATGTTGACAGCCCTAGTCTTTAGATTTCTTTGTTGAAGGCAGGATATGCGAGTGCTTCAGGGGCTTGTCGGCGATCTCAGAGAGCATAGGAGACATTATTTGCCAGCAGCTACTCAGCTCGGGGCAGATCCAGGGCATGCTACATGGATTAAAGAGGTAGGGCTTCTTTGTAAAGGTCACAAAAAAGAACACCTCCTGTGAATGGCAATAATTTTGCCTTGGGCCAACCAAGCTCAAATGTATACTCATGAATTCAGATGATGTTTTTCTTCTAATTATTCTTTTGATATGCAGTTTTCTTTGATATCATTTGACTGACATTGGAAATAACTGAATGTATCTGCGAGCCAGCATTGTCTTGACACGTTGGCAAAGAGTGAGAAAACCTCCCTATAAATGGTGCTATAACTAAACCATCTATGAATCCAAAAACTTTTTAAACTACCTCATTTTCTCAATGCAACTTGGACCTTTTATTTTTTTAAAGAGTAGACGAACTGGGTAGTTATAACAAGCAGTACAAACCCAAATTGTGCCGGTAAGGGAAAAAAAATGGTACAAAGGAAAAGACACAGCCCAGCATCACGGCAGGTCCTGAAATAATCACTAAGCGCTATCCATTGGTTTCATGTGCATCGACACAGAGGAAGGGACATCCGAAAATAATAAGCTGTGGGTGCGAGAGGAGGTGGTTGGATCCAACAAACACAGGACTTTTAACCATGAGGTTTTGCTGCCTAAACCTAGAAGTACATGTTGATTGTCAAACCAACCGTGATGTTTTTTTTCAAACCTAACTGGTTGTTTCCTAAAGCTGACTTTGGTACTTAACATAATTTTGTCTTGAAAGACACATGACAATTTGTGCGCCACTGTGTTAGATGCCAAAAGAAATCTTGACACAGAGAGGAGATCTGTAAAGAGCAGAGTATAAAGCAAAAAAAAAGAATGAAAATCTAACTTGAGACGGGCCAGGTGAAATGGTTCGTTCACTAAGATGAGGTGTCATCACACACACAGACAAAGAAAAGGCATGCACAGATGGTAGACGGTGATGGATAGATGAGAAGGTAAATCAGGATACAGAAACCCACACGATGTGAACACGCTAGTGTGGATTGGGTGTTCCTCGGTAAAGCCACTACAGTCACTTTTTCAATGCAAACAGCAATATTTTCTTCAAATGAAGGCTTGTTGCCTAAACCAGGTTTTCTGTGACAAAGGAAGTTCATTTGAAATGTGAGTAGGCATGAAATAAAAATCTGTCTTGTTAGTGAAACAGAGATATTGAGGAGTAACAAAGAAACAAACAAAAGGTTGTATAATGATTGATTGAAAACCAAAGATTAGACTACACTAATGTTACAACTAAAACACTCAGACATTGATTAGTCATTGATTAACGACGAGAATGATTTTGTCACCTTTTTCATTGTAAAAAATTGTACCTCCCCAATCTAAAAGACATAACTTTATTTCCCTTGCCGTCCCTGAGCGACACACTCAACCTCGAGTCGCACGTCACAGTTTTTGATGGTGAGAGGATGTGACAAATTTTTGCAAAATTCAATAAACAGCCAAAAAGACTTACACTTAAAGTAAGAGCTTTTTTCCCTTACCGAGGCGTCTCTTGCACATCAGCTTCTTAACATCCGGGACTGTGGAAATAGGTAATCATACACTATAAGCTACTTAACGAGACAAATACTGTGCCAGTATAAGTTGTTTTAGTATTTAGTATCTAGCATTACCCCCCGCAGGAATCCCACAACCCTCCCGTGTAGCGAAATGAGGATGGAACATGGAAAAGATTAGGACTCAACGGCCCCTCAGCTCCTCCTCCTATGTCATTGTTCCACTATCCAGAGTATCGGCTGTGTCCATTCTTCACCTTGTTTCTCATCCGAATTTACTGGCGTTGACCATTTCCAAGGAAAACCATTTGTAGTGATTTGCACAATGTGCAGGCAGCGCGAGTGTGAAGGTGAAGCCCAACGAACGATTCCTGGAGGGCTGATGTATCGGGGGGGGGAAATAATGGTCGAACCTTGCCAGTATATATTGAGATAAGTCGAGTAACCACACTTGGTTACATTTCACCCGTTTTTTCATGTTTGGCTGTGAATAAGATTGAAGTGATGTTCTTAGTGATTCAGTCAGCACGACTTCACCTCAGTCACAACTGTGTCAGGTGGAAGATGCAAAAACAGTGGCTTCATAATTGGCAACACATGCAGCTTTCTTTATCAGAGAAACAAGGATATACATCAGAAAAAGGAGCATTTAGAATGCACATTCTGCCTTTCTCTGTGCACGTCTACACATAGAAACAACCTTGTAGTCGCATAATACGATCCTGTTGATAGCCCCCTGCTAGGGTGGGAGGTGCTGTTCATCCAAAAGCGTGCGTTTTTGTGTGTCTGTGTGTGTTAATGAGAGAACCCGAGACAATGACAGACACCAAGCCCTAATTAGGTTGTCATGCTGAGCGAGCGAGGTGGAGACAGAAAAAGAGAGAAAGAGAGAGAGAGCCACGTGGAGAGAGAGAGAGAGCTTATTAAGGAGGATAGGTGTCAAGCTCTGGTAGGAAAAACGGGGGGCAGGAAAGGCAGAGGAGGGGGAGGAAGGGATGATGAGAGGGAGGTAAAGAGAACCGGGTGCAGGAAGGGGAAAAGAAGAGAGTGGGAAAGAGTTCAAGCGAGAGGAAAGGAGGAAGAGGGAACAGGAGCCCGGAACCAGAGAAGGAAAAAAGGAGACGGAGGAGAGAGGAAGGAGTTGGTGAGATGAAGGAAGGGAGAAGGTGGAGGTGAGGGCATGAAGAGGGAGACGAACGGGATGTGGTAGTGCCTCTAGTGCAAAAAAAAATCTCCTGGATTCTCAAAAGATGGAAGAAGCAAAGACAGAGGACTTCCAAATTATTGTCCGAAAGAATAATTCTTACTTTGTTTCAGTCATCTAAACTATGTGTTACGATGAAATACTCACCAATTTGAATGGCTCCGGCCAGATAACCTAAATGTCTTCGTTGGTATGTGAAGACTAGGCCCTGAAAGCTGACCGAGCGCCTTCCATCCCATCTCAGCAGTTGTGATGGAGATAGATCACGATACATTGTACCATTCATTGCCTTTTATTGAGTCCAAAAACAATAATCTGCTATCAGGTGACTGAAGTTTGGTACCTGGGTGAACTGATGATAACAAACCTCCATGTTTTTGTTGTACATGACAGGGTTGCGCAATAAAATAACATTGTAATTCGTAGTCCCATTCTACTCTATAAGAAAATGACCCACGCCAAAGCAAAACTATGTCATATGTTGGAGGTGGAGGATGAATTTAGTTTTCACTCACGCTGGTTACTGGAAAATGAGCTCAGATATATTTACCTATTAATAAGTAATATTTACTTTTGCCAGGACACATTTTAATTCAGTTCATTATGCACACACACACACACACACACACACACACACTCTACGCCCATGCAGGTAAACGATACTGTAAGCCAACTGCTGAACAGGATGATACCCCACCAACACCAGCCCCTTCATCGAGGTATCAAACACATATTCACAGACACACGTACTCTCTCACACACACACACACACACACACACACACACACACACACACTCCCTAAAGGGCCTCAAGGGACCCAGGGCAGATTCTGTTATTGTGTCAACAGCCATAATGTAATTATTAAATCTATTAAACTGGCAGCAATCAATAAAGCAGGACAAAGATACAGACATGCACCTGCAATACCTAAGTAATGGAGATAATGTATTTGTAGTCTGGAAAATTCATCAGCCAATGCAATGATGTAATGACTAAAGGTGCAAATGTTTTTTTTCAGACCCTCATGGACCGATCAGCCTGCCACCTGCTGAATAAAGAGGGTTAGCGCTGAAGTTAGCAACGGCTAAGGCTCTGTCTCACTTAGACCTTTCCAGGCCTGCTGTCCTCCTTTAAGGGGCAACTCTACCCCATGAACTTTGCTAAACATATTATTACTACAATTATGTCTTTCACTACCTTTTTTACTGCCCGACTGACTCCATTAATTGGTGAAAATTGTTGGTCAACGGTTCATTATTCACCATTTTTCTGCTGTCATGACCAAATGTTTTTTGATTATAAACCGCTAATGTGCTAAGTACTGACTAATCTATATAATAGGGAATCCAAATATGAAGTAAACATGCAAGGTGAATATAACAAATGTGTTGATGACGGATAGAATATAAGTTTCGATACCGCTCATCTATGTTTTGAAGTAGTGAGGAGGAAACAGGCTCTTTATTTTCTCTCAAAGAATGCTGGGCATTTTCAAACAACAACCTCACATTCTTTTTCTTTAAATGTTCCACGAAAAGCATTGAAATTTGTCAACACGATGGAAATGAACCACTGAAATGAACACTGCGAATCACAAATCTATTCCCGTGCGACTCCGGAGGAACTGCTTTGTGGCGCATTCGGACCCCAAAACATGTCTTTGGAAATCGCCTACATTTATTTAGTCTACATGTGTTCATAAAGTGCACTGTCACCTGTAGCTGTCATGTCAGGAGAGGAACTAGAGTTATCGGCAACAAATCCAACCGGAGCTGAAAAAATCCTAAATTCGATTCCTTGGAGAATCTAAAACAAAAGTCACTTTAAAGTGGGGTCGTGGCAGTGTGAAGTTATTGGTCAAGATGAGTGGGATGGTACCTTAGTACACAGGTGTAGAATCCATTGTCTTCCATCTCAGCAGATCTGAACCAGATGGAGTCGTCTTCTTTACTCAGCCTGTGACCTGAGAAAATGATAGGCTCCTAAAAAACACAGTACAAAACAATGTTAGAGCAATAAGAAAACAATAAAGGGCTTTTTGAAGTGTTTTAAGTACACAGACATAACGTCCCTCCCTCTCTAGTATTAAGAAGAGGGGGAGAATAATTAAAGTGTCATAGAGAAGGAGGTCACAGCATTGCACCTATGGAATTAGGTTTCAACATACTGGAGATGCATATTACATGTATCATCAGGTCGAAATTGAATCCAACTAAATCCTGTTTTATTAATCCACACTGCCAGGAGACGGTAACAGAGTTTTATTGTGCTACTTGGGAAAACGGTATGATTTATCAGTCCCTCCAGTTCTGTGTATTGGCTATTACTCAAACACAAGCATGCCCAAAGAAAGTAAAGAGATTTTTCACACTCTACACAATCGACACATGCATTCTGACTGCTTTAAGGGTTCTTTTCCAGTGTGAACACCTTAAAAGCTGCTTGGATTTCAAATACAACAAATCGATACTGTGGTGGAGGGGCGTGGTTAGCTCAGCTGCAGGGGGGAGAGCGGGGGAGTGGTTCAGGGGACGGTGCTGGTAGGTGAGGAGTAAGCAGGTGTGAATAATCTGCACTGATTGTCTCCTACAAAAGCAGTGAGCAGGATCCAGGTCGGGGAAAACGTGAGCTGAGCAGAGCTGAGCGGAGCCCGAGAGCAGAGCGCGAGAGCTGAGCGGAGCCGGACAAAGCGAAACCGAGCACGCACAACGAGCGACCTCATTCCTGCTCACTGCCCTCCCCTTTTGGAGAATAAAAACTGGTTACCCTCATCGTGTGTCCGTGCGTCTTTGCAGAACCCGCCGGTGGTAGCGCTATCACGGCTACAGTGGCGCCTGGCCAGGGATGGACGCGAACGACCACGGAGAGGGCCTGATGCAGCCGGCGGTCGCGCTTGGACGGATGCTGGGGGAGATCGCCGCGATGCAGCGCGAGCAGGCCGAGGCCAACCGGCACTTCCTGGGGGCGCTGCAGGCTGCTGCAGACCGGCAGACCCAGGTATTGGAACAATTGGCAGCCCGACCAGTCGCTTCCCCAACGGCGCCGGGTCCCTCGGCGTATGCGGGCGTGGTGGTGCACAAGATGACCCCGGAGGATGACGTACAGTCATACCTGGAGATGTTCGAGGCGATGGCGGGGGCGTGTGGCTGGCTGGCGGACGAGTGGGCGATCCGCCTCCTGCCGCTTCTAACCGGGGAGGCGCAGACAGCGGCCCTGGGCCTGCCACCAGGTCCCAGGCACGTCTACGCCAGCGTGACAAAGGCCATCATGGACCGACTGGGGCTCTCCCCCAAGGACCATAGGAGGCGTTTCCGGGAGGCGAGGCTGGGGCCGGGGGACCGCCCGTTTGCGTTTGCCCAGCGACTCGCCGACGCGGCCAACAGGTGGCTGCAGCCGGAGGGCGCGGGAGGGGCACCGGCGGTGGTGGAGAAGGTGGTGACGGAGCAGTTCCTGGAGGGTCTTCCGCCGCGGACGGCGGCCTGGGTCCGCTACCACCGGCCGACGGCGCTGGAAGCCGCCGTGACCCTCGCCGAGGACCACCTGGCAGTGCACCCCGGGGGCCATGGGGAGGGCGGTCGGCCGACCGCATCGACGCAGCCCGTTCCCGCGCCACGACGGAGATCCCCGCTACCTGTCGCGGCTCGGCCCCCTCCGTCCCCGCGCGCCCTAGCCCCTCAACGGGGTACTGATCCACCCGGCCTGGCCGGCACCCTTCCCGACTTGCAGAGGGCTCCTCAACCGCCAGGGCAGGAGTGTTGGAGGTGCGGGCAGCCCGGACACTACCGGCGGGAGTGCCCGATAATGGAGGTGGGCCAAACGGTACGGGTTGCAGGGCCTCCAGCACCCTCCCCCGGTCTGGGACCGACGTACGGCGTTCCGGTAAGGATCCAGGGAGGTATACATCAGGGGGGTTTTAGCTGATTAGGGACAGGCTATACAGAGTGAGTCGCGACACTCAGACAGGGCAGGAAATTACGCAGTTGTTGGTACCGAAAATCCGCCGGGAAACGGTTTTCCAGGCGGCTCACTATAACCCGATGGCGGGCCACCTGGGTAGCGACAAAACTCTGGATCGGATAGTAGCCCGATTTTACTGGCCAGGCATCTGGGCGGATGTGCGCCGCTGGTGTGCGTCCTGCCCACAGTGCCAGCTGGTGAACCAGCCGGCCATCCCGAAAGCGCCGTTGCTGCCGTTAATGGAGCTGCCGTTCGAACGCTTAGGTATGGACCTCATCGGGCCATTTCACCGGAGTGCACGGGGGTATCGCTTTGTGTTGGTTCTGGTGGATTACGCAACCCAATATCCCGAGGCAGTGCCGTTGCGCAGCATCTCCGCCAAGAGTGTTGCGCAGGCGCTGTTTCAGGTCATCTCCCGAGTCGGAATCCCGAAAGAGATTCTGACGGACCAGGGCACCTCGTTCATGTCACGCACTCTACGAGAACTGTACGAATTGTTGGGGGTTAAGTCCGTTCGGACCAGTGTGTACCATCCCCAGACTGACGGCCTGGTGGAACGGCTGAACAAGACACTGAAATCCATGATTCGTAAGTTTATTCACGACGATGAACGTAATTGGGATAAATGGCTTGACCCTCTGTTGTTTGCAGTACGGGAGGTCCCCCAGGCCTCCACGGGATTTTCTCCCTTCGAGCTGCTGTTCGGCAGGAGACCACGGGGGGTGCTCGACCTGCTTAAGGAACACTGGGAGGAGGGTCCGAGCCCCGGTAAGAACGAGATTCAGTACGTCCTGGACCTGCGAGCCAAGCTCCACACACTGGGTGAGTTGTCACGTGAGAATTTGCTCCAGGCCCAGGAACGTCAACAGCGGCTGTACAACAGAGGGGCCAAGCTGAGACAATTCACACCGGGAGAGAAAGTGCTTGTATTACTTCCTTCTTCCAGCTCAAAACTACTCGCCAAGTGGCAAGGGCCCTTTGTGGTCACACGGCGGGTAGGGGACGTCGACTACGAGGTGGTGCGATCTGCCAGAGGGGGAGCCACGCAGATCTACCACCTCAACCTCCTTAAAGCATGGAGAGAGGCGGAGTCCGTGTCCCTGGTGTCTGCAGTAGCAGAGAGCGAGGAGCTGGGGCCAGAGGTCCCAAAGTCCACCGATCCAACCCGGCTCCCGTCCGACGCCCGTCTCTCTGCAGCCCAGCAAGCGGACATAGCCCGGTTGCAAGATCAATTTAATGATGTGTTCTCCTCCCGGCCAGGTCGCACGGACCTCATGGTGCATCACATTGAGACGTCCCCGGGCGTGACGGTGCGGACGCGGCCCTACAGGTTACCTGAACACAAAAGGAAAATGGTTCAGCGAGAATTGGCCGCTATGCTGGAGATGGGGTAATAGAGGAGTCCAACAGCGCCTGGTGCAGCCCCATCGTTCTTGTCACCAAGAAGGACGGCTCAATAAGGTTCTGTGTGGATTATCGCAGGGTGAATGCGGTCTCACGGTTTGACGCGTACCCGATGCCCCGGGTCGACGAACTCCTGGACCGATTGGGCACCGCGCAGTTTTTTACGACACTGGATTTGACCAAGGGCTACTGGCAGATTCCCTTGTCACCAGAGTCCAGGCAAAAGTCGGCGTTCTCCACTCCGTTTGGATTGTACCAATTCACCACGCTTCCCTTCGGGCTGTTCGGCGCCCCGGCCACCTTCCAGCGCCTCATGGACGGGGTGCTGCGTCCGCACGCTGCGTATGCGGCCGCCTACCTGGATGACGTCATCATCCACAGCACCACGTGGGCGGAGCATGTGCGGCGGGTGGGCGCGGTGCTGGAGTCCCTGAGGCAGGCCGGGCTCACCGCCAACCCGGAGAAGTGTGCAGTTGGACGGAGGGAGGTACGGTATCTGGGGTACCACTTGGGCGGCGGGCGGGTGCGCCCGCAGGTGGACAAGCCCGCAGCCATTGCAGCCTGCCCGCGGCCCAAGACGAAAAAAGAGGTGAGGCGGTTTTTGGGGCTGGCGGGCTACCACAGGAGGTTCATCCCGGGCTTTGCGGAGCTGACCAGCCCCTTAACTGACCTGACCCGGAAAGGTGCCTCAGATCCGGTCCAGTGGACTGAGCGGTGCCAGTGGGCGGTTGAGGGGGTGAAACGAGCCCTCTGTGGAACCACTGCTCCATACACCTGACTTCTCTCTCCCTTTTGTCTTGCAGACTGATGCGTCGAGCAGAGGGCTGGGGGCCGTTTTGTCCCAGCAGGTGCAGGGGGAGGACCGCCCGGTCCTTTACATCAGCCGGAAGCTGTCGGAAAGAGAGGCCAGGTACAGTACGGTCGAAAAAGAGTGCCTGGCCATCCAGTGGGCGGTCGACTCCCTGCGGTATTACCTCCTGGGACGCCAGTTCACTCTCTGTTCGGACCACGCCCCGCTGCAGTGGCTCCACCGCATGAAGGATGCCAACGCCCGGATCACTCGGTGGTATCTGGCTCTACAGCCTTTTAACTTCAAGGTGATCCATAGGCCGGGGGCACAGATGGTCGTGGCGGACTTCCTTTCCCGCCCTCAGGAAGGAGGGGGGGGGGAGTCGGTTCGGCCGGATGGCTCCCCGGCCTAAGTCGGGCGGTGGGGGTATTTGGTGGAGGGGCGTGGTTAGCTCAGCTGCAGGGGGGAGAGCGGGGGAGTGGTTCAGGGGACGGTGCTGGTAGGTGAGGAGTAAGCAGGTGTAAATAATCTGCACTGATTGTCTCCTACAAAAGCAGTGAGCAGGATCCAGGTCGGGGAAAACGTGAGCAGAGCTGAGCGGAGCCCGAGAGCAGAGCGCGAGAGCTGAGTGGAGCCGGACAAAGCGAAACCGAGCACGCACAACGAGCGACCTCATTCCTGCTCACTGCCCTCCCCTTTTGGAGAATAAAGACTGGTTACCCTCATCGTGTGTCCGTGCGTCTTTGCAGAACCCGCCGGTGGTAGCGCTATCACGGCTACAGATACATTTCTAGTTAATCCTATAGTGCAGCATATCCTGCCCTGGTTATAATATTCAACCATTTAAAAAGCTTTCCATTTTCTGGTTAAATACTAAAGACTTCCTCTCCCATTGGCTAAAAGTATTTTTGCATAAATTCAACCTCAAAATCTGAATCTCCATTTCCAATTGTAGAAAAAATATTGTACACTTTAGTTTCGAATGTAAGAGTAACTAATAGTAATCAGTAACATGTATGCAATGCAGTCTCTGACCACTAGTGGCACCAACACTCCTCACTGCTGCTGAGCACCACACAAGAATAATATTCTTAGCCTGTGTTCTTGTGATTTCAACCGGGCATGAGTCTTGATTTTTAATATCGACGCCTTCTTGCAAAGTATCTCAATGAAACATTTCGCAAAGCAAAAATATTTTTTCTGAAATGTCTTTAAAATGACCGTGCTATGATAAGGGTTTTTGATAAGGGGTGTTCAGTTTCATTCAAAATTATAGGATTATAAACATTACAAAGAAAGATTATAATTGTATGTTTACGTAATTTGATTTATTATTTATAATACTTTTTTTTAATCCTAACTAATGAGTAAAGCAGGATATTTCCCCTTCCATGAGCCACTACTCCAGGTCTCACCTCTGCATCTCCTTTGTTCTTGTACCAGATGAGGCGCAGCTTGGCGTTGGTCGCCATGGTGTAGTTGGTTCGGATGTAGCTGTAGAACAAGGCACATTTCACCCGGACAGGTTCGTCGGCCAGAACGTGGTACTCCTTGAGATCCACGGACCAGTCTATGCATCCGTCCACTGCAAGCAGAGAAACAGAGGGAGAAATATTCACAAAAAGGATGGAGACCATTGTACGGTGGACTGACTCCAAAGACAACATCACTGCAGGGGGAAGAAACGGAAACAATCATGAGAAACACTTGTAAAAGACACACTTTCTTTCAGGGATAAAGAGTGCTGAGAGAGACACAAACAATGTGAAGGACTCTGGTTTTGTTTTATCTGGATTATTTGATAATATTGTTCGCCTTCAAGGCAAAAAACTATACTGTTTACAACAAAGCCATAACTGGATTGATAAAAACAACAAACCAAGTAAAATAACATCTAAAGACAGACAAATAAAATATTTTTGTTTTTGCTCTAAATAATTGATTTGAAAAAAAAGAACCTGTAAGCGTTTTCTTATCATTTACATATCG
Source organism: Gasterosteus aculeatus (assembly GCF_964276395.1). NCBI lineage: Eukaryota > Metazoa > Chordata > Actinopteri > Perciformes > Gasterosteidae > Gasterosteus > Gasterosteus aculeatus. Next base: position 18,863,945 of record NC_135691.1, on the reverse strand, counting down.
CCCAGAGAAGCAGAAAACTAAAATTGGAGAGACAGATTGAGAAAAATGAAGGTCGAGAGGTCGAGGCCAAATGAGGCTAGAGAAGACCAGAGAAAGTGTTGCCATGCTGGGGGAGGGAAGGGGGAGGGAAGGAGGTGGACTCTGTGAACCGCGACGAACAAAAAAACAGTTGTAGAGGGAGGAGAAGAGGAGGTGGTGAGACGTGGAGGTCAGGGCGGAGAATGACAAGGAGCTTTCCCAAATGGACTCGCCTCGTCCCCTACCCATCCTGTCCCTGTCCCTCTCTTCCCTTATCTTCTCTTATCTCCGTCCTTTGGTCCTCGGACTTCTTTTCTGGCTTTCCCGCTCTGTGCCCGAGGCTCAGATTGATGCCCTCCGTTTTAACTGAAGCCTTTCAGACACTTTGCCTCGAGGCCTTCCCTCTGAATCACAGCCGCTACGCTGCAGAAATAACGCCTCCCCCAAAATGCCCCCTCAGCCTCACAACAGTGTTGGTTTTCCTCTTGGTGGTTGATTACGCAATTCTGGGATTAGGGTTCTCAATAAAAATGTGTTATTTGGCTATGACCAGATAATGTGTACCGTAAAAAAATTAAATATACATACTACGATATACATTATTCGGTTGACACGAGGGAGGATACGACACGACCTGTTAAATAATCAGACAGTATAAAGAGGGGCTAGATGCTTTAAAGTTCATCATTCATTCAGTCATTGAATGACGGTGAACGTCGACACAAATGCTGAGGTGTCTTTTTTTATATGAGCATTAAGCGACCGAAAGCGAGCGAAAACTAAAAATGTCCAAGAGGATTTGATGTAGCCAAATGTGATGCCAACAAATAAACAGTGAAACTTTGACCCCCCCCCCCCCCCCCCTCCAAAAAAGCTGCTCAACGTTGACTTACTTGGCCCCAAACTTACTCAGGTTTACGTATTTATTTAAACGCAAAACAACAACCTCTTTTCAGGTAGCAGGTGAGAAACATGCTTAAATACTAGGAGCTACTTCTTGTGGGATATCTCTGATCCATGCACGCCGATCGGTCCTGACCCTTAAACTGTTCACCTTTATAAGGGTCGGAAGTCAGACGACTGTTACCGTGGTTACTGCTGTGTGCCGGAGTGCACATGTTTGAGCACCCCTTCAAACGTGTTGAGTGCAATTTGTGTCGAGTTTGTTCCCGGAGATTTAAGGCCTTCATTTGCATGACATTGCGGTGCAGATTTAGAGCTGCGCACTTAATTGGTTACATTTATAGATTGAGCAATATGCATTAAGTCATACAGAAGCTGCATGGAATTAATAACTTATCAACGTACAAACACACACACACAAACACTCACACCCGAGCAGGTTTATCACACACTAGCACTCTCTCACTCTCAAAATGATTTAGCACTCATCCATGTGTCTTTCTCTAGAGACACACACACACACAAGCACATTATTTGACAGCAGTCATTTAATCATTGAGTTTAGTCGCAAGATATTCAGAGGACTACAGGCATAATAACTCACTGCGGGAGTGTGTGCGTGTTTGAATGGAGGTGGGAAATTGTGTGTGTGAATATTAAGTAATGAGTAGACGCGTCTGTCTTTGTGGTTGTAAATTAATGAGTTGACACAAATCGAAGGTGTGGATGCAGGCCATTCAACACCTAACACAGAGGATCTCACACACACACACACACACACAGATGCACCGAGGGCATCGCATTAATAAAAAGACACATTAGTTTGGTCTGCTGAACTAATGCCTTTTGTTTCAGTCATTGTTTAACACAGGTCACATTCACACACACACACACACACACACACACACGCACATTGGAGCGAAGGGGCCGAGTGTAGCTGCAGGTCATAACCAAATCCAACTCCCGATAATTCATTCATGGCTGCTTCTGCTGCCGCTTGTGCACTGCTTCCATCTAGGTGAGGGTAGAAGTGCACGAGCACTGGAGGCCGACGCACTGCCTATGTGTGCGTGTGGTGCGCAGGAGAGGACAGCTGCACGCGTCTGTAGACATAATAAATGTGTAGGCGAGGTGTTAGCGAGGCCAGATACATCACCTCCGTCACAGGGTTTTTAGGGCAGAACACGTTCAAACGGAGTCTCCAAATCATCATCTACGTTCCTCCGCAAACTGTATCTGAAGTGAACAGGAGAGCAGAGTTGTTCTCTGTGGTTGTGATCTATGGGGACACACTAACAATCTAGCAAACAAGGTTTCGAGGACGGACCCAAATGCAGTGGGACACGTGGAACAGAGGGATTTCCAACTGTAATGAACAAATCACTTGATGTTTAGTGCCGGCGGCAGTGCATGCACACGGCGTCCCCAGTTCACCCTTTCAGGTGAAAGTCACCGACAGATCCAGTTGAACTACAAGTCCTCAGCTGTTTGTCTTCCTGGGTTGGGTAAGGTAGATGGAGTTGGACGACATGTATGAGTCAGTAACAGCACACGCGTGAACGATCATTTGTCGGGGTCTCTTTATCGCCAGCTGCAAAGCTCTCGCTCTCACTTGAGGTGGGCTGACTTCTAGGTGGACTCACTCCGCTCAGGCCTGCCCCAGCATTTTAAAAATAAATGTCATTTCACTTTTTAACTGACGCCACGTCCCCATGAAGATTCTTGGTCAAGAGTTACTTCTTGACATTTCCAAAGAAAATGTGAAAGCAATGAAGCACTCTGAGTTTTTGCGGCGGCGCTCTACTAGCAGAGAGCTCCTGTTAACAGTCCGGACACATCCTTTACTCGGAGGATGTTTTTTACAGACAGACCAATCAAACAATAAGCGCTTCCAAAATACGGCCCAAAGGTTGAATCATTCTTTCCTCATACTAAGTATTAAAAAGGAATGTTCCGTTATGTTTAATAGCTGCAGGACTGCGCGCTGTGTGCTGTGAATGCACGGCGCAGGATATTTAGTTCAGTCCTGTCACTCACACACAAAGCCCTTCAGAGCTCCCAGCCTGTCTGCATGCTCCCACAATCCCCTGCAATACCACTACAGCTGCTGCCATAATAATAGCTTGACCTGACCTCACACACACATACACACACGCACACAGACACGCATACACACACACACACACACGCACAGGTAATGATCTCCACATTCACAAACACAGACGCACAGAAAGGGAGCCCACAGATACACACACACACACACACACACACACAAACTAAAGGTGTATCACCACTGCAGGGCAATTTAAAACCCAAGTTAGAGGGAAAAGAATAGAGCCAAAGGAACGGCAAAAGAGAGCGAGAGAGAGAGAGAGAGAGAGAGAGGGAGAGAGAGAGAGAAAGGGTGTGGGGGGGGGGAGCATTTGGACGAATGTTTTTGAGCGATGTTCAATTTCAGCACACTGCCGTCTTGATGGTTACTTTTTATCTCATAACACATTTTATAAGAGTGGGCTTAGCCCGTGTGTGTGTGTGTGTGTGTGTGTGTGTGTGTGTGTGTGTGTGTGAATGATGGCGAAAAGAAGTCTGAGGTTGAGGAAGACGGAATCTATTTAGCGTTTTTAGAATGACTCATCAAAATTTGTTGGGCAAACCATTGGAGTCCACACGCACACACGCACAATATCTATTTAGTGAGCAGCATGAATATGGTAATGCATGTGTGGGTTTTCTGCCTCCATTCAGTGCAATGGAGCTATGACAACATCTATCACCATATGAGGCTGTTAGTGTAACACACAGACACACTAACACACACACAACACAGGAATAACAGACACCGAGCAACGACACACACAAAATCATCGTCAACGCTGAATAAATGGAGTTGACCACAATCTGCCCTCGGTCTAATGCTACCAAACAGACTGAAATGTATTCACCCTCACACGTTAGCGACTCGTCTTTCAAACAACTCATACTGTTGAACAAAAGAGGGAAGTCAGGGGCATTTACTAAAAGCCAAATATTTCTGCAGGCACACTGGCAGAAATACAATCTGAGATTTACGTTCTCTCTCAATAATCTTTCTATCCATGCATCGGTATTCAATAAGGACCCATATGTTTGATTTGACCTACGCCACTTTAAAAAGAAAGTGAAAATTGTATTGATGAAGAAATTCCACACTATCATTTACAATCATGCTCGGCATGTGGTTACTCTCGTCGTTTTCTTCCTCCCCGGTGGGCTTTGTTTGCAGCCCCTCTAGTGTGAATACTGCAGCGCGTTGAGCGCTAACGCGTCTCGCTCGGCGTGACTAACCCTGATCCAAACTTTACAATTCCATGTGTCCCCATGCAAAGCGCTTGTATTAGCCTGGGGACAGGTCCAGAATTTGGAATTACGAGGTAACGGTTCACTGGTGAGCAAAGGACCCATCCAATAAATTCAGTCTTTACTGTGCAATGTGTTGTGTGCAGTTTTCATGACCCGAGACGGCAGAGGCCAGCCCTCATGTCTGGTTCATTTTTACATGCATTTTTAAATCGTCATACATACTTTACCTTACTCTTAATAATTTGTTTACTAACTACTTCATCCGAACCATGAGACATCTGTATCCTCTTAGAGGAAGCTTTCGTGGCAGAGAAGCTCTCCATCAATAAACGGTGCCCCGGAACAGCAGAGTGGGCTCTCTTAAAGAGAAGAAGGGAAATTGTGATTGGATTGGTCAGGCTGGAGGCCAGGCCACCACACTTTGCAGTGCAGTTTCCACTTGTGTTCAGCTTCTGCCATGTGCCCTCTTGAAAACCTCCATTGAGCCAGTGCCACGGAAGGTCCAATCAGGGAACTAAACGCGTTTGAAAACCATCAAAACGTTCTTCAAGTACATTAGGTCACCGAATAGAGAGACGAACAAAAAAGAAGAGATACCCAAATCAGAGAGGAAAGAAAACCAAGGATGAGGCACTAGTTGTGACCCAAAATACTTAATGAAAAGTAATGAGTCTCATTTCCCTTGGAGACAGAACACGTTGGCTTTCTGATTAACCATAATAACTCGCGAAGAAACTCATGTATGAATGGACATGTTAGGGGGAGACAATTAAATGATGAAGAGGAGGGACAAAGAAGGCACATGGGGAGAAGAAAAAGAGTAATACCAGGGGAGTTGAATGTGAAAGAACGTTATCGAGTTACTTCTCGTTGAATAATGAAAGAGGAAACAGTGATTAAAAGGGCCGAGATTAGCAGAGAAAGATGGGTAAAAGCAGTTTGTCGTGTTACAAACATAAATAAATCAATGTCAAATTAAATGTGGTACCTCGTTATAATACACTAATAAATGAGTAGGGGGAAGTGATGACTGATGATCTATCTCCAACAGGAGATGTGAGTGTTTCTGGAAACAAAGGCCGTATTTCCCTTTAAGGAAGGCTGAAGGCAATCCGCAGACTTCTTCTTCTCATACACAGATGAAAATGTTGTAGTAGCTTCTCCTCCGGTACTTTAGATCCCTCTGCCATTGCTATTGACACAAACTATCATGCCAACCTCCATCCATAATAGGGTATATCACCATTAATAAGTGTTCATGCAGTTTCAGGCGTTTTCTGCGAAACAATGTGTAAATGTCCTCCAAATGAATTTCCTTCGTCACTGGAAATAACCTAAATAGAACAAAACTGCTTGGTTGAGTTAAGTAAAAGATGGTGTTTTGGGTGTAAGCATCTTTGGAAGTGACGTTACTTAACCCTCCTGTCGTGTTCGTCCTTACCTTCCTGGTCGAGGATGTAACTGCTTTTACATCAACTCAAAACCTTTAATCATCATCAAATTGTACTTGACCTATTCAAGCTTTAAAGCATGTATCCAACTAGTGGTTCACATGAGTAACTGATATATACATATATATACAAAGAATAGAAACTAAAGATGTTTTGCTAAACACACGCCTCCCCTCTAGTATGATGCCCTCAACGGACCAAAAGAGTCGGAAACTGGACTTGATTTCATCCACACGAGACGGTGTCAGACCTGGTCATCCTTATCCCGTTTTCATCTCTCGCTCTGCTTCCTCAGTCATGAGAGGTTGAATATCACAGCGAGTTGCCACCCTCAGACTGGAAGTGCCTGTTCTTTTGGTGCCACTTCTTCGCCATGTGTGGACTGGTCTCATACTAATCTAGCATGAAATTAGGATCAATGTTGTCTTCAATTGTCTGAGACATCTTCCTCTATCTGTGCTTCAACCCCACTTCACCTTGTTCAATAATTAGGTCCAGAGCCTGTCTGGCAGAAAATTGACTCAACAGCTGCTTACTCATTGTGTTTACAGAGTAAAATGAGAAGAAGGCACAAATAAAGGATTATTTAGGGGGAAAGTGAGAAGGTGTTGAACGCTGTTTAGTGTGGAAGTTGTGCTTCACATGGGGGCAGGATAGAGGTGGGTTCCAATAACAAACACCTTTTTGTTGGTTTCTAATGTTCAGAATTTGATGTATTGGTGAAGGTTGTAGCTGTGGATGTGTGGGTGTGTACAGGACTGTTTTCCATTTACCAGGAACACCATGGGTGTTATAGAGTGGACTAAGACCCTCCAAATTCAACGAAAGTTGTGATCAGCAACTGTATGTATGTATACAAATACATATATACATATATATATATATATATATAGGTTAAGTACAGAACTAGGAAAGAGAAATCCTGTTTTTGTCACCAATTGTATTTGTGTGTGTGTTTTGGTCTCCTGGGAGAGAGCAGTTGCATTGTTGCCGTCTTCATTGGTTCCCTGATTATGAATTCCATATATATATTGAGGATATCAACAATTACAGTAATGTTTTTTAAGCTTAGCTATAAGAACAGCCTGCCATAAGGGGAAAATGAGACGTAAAAGACATCATTCACTGACCAGGGACTAATACTTGTATAAGCTACTGAAAACATTAGGGACTCATATGTGAGCGATACATGTATATGGTCACAACCATATAACTGATGTATGTAATGCACTAAGTGACTACAGGAAGGGTTTTGATTTAACTTCTCAACAACAAAAACCCCAAAACAACCTCCTACAAAGTGGGAGAGCAGAAATATGATGTCATCACACTGACAGACCTTCCCCTTGTGTTTGAACAAACAAACACTTGATCCAACACTTGATTAATCAACTCTCCTTGGCGGAAACCTTTCCAACACTCCATTGGGGTTGAAAGATGTAACTTCAACTGAATCTCAGAAAGCGTCCTGTGAGCAGAAGAAAACAAGTCGTAGCCCCCAGAAACACCGTCCTTTGTCAAGCGCTACTTGGTGTCGCTCTGCGTGTGTGTTTGTGTGTTCTTGTATGCGCGCGTCTCCTGCCCTCGCCATTTGTCACTGTGCCGATGGAGCGTGCGGCACAGTCACTCTCGCATTTGTCAGGTTCTCTAGTGTGTTACGCACACACACACACAGGGCCCCCTTTGCTTTCTTCCTGCCCGTCATTAATAAAGAGAAGTGGCTGCACACCTGCCCACTGACAGCATCCTACGGAGAGGGAAAGGGGGGCCGGGGGAAAGTGCAGAGGAGTGTGACAAAGGTAAAGAGGAAATGGGATTATAGGGACTGAGAAAAACGGGAGCGCAATTAATAAGTGAGAATGAAACAGCCATTCAGATTTAAATATGTTGGCAACTTATCATTTCGGTTTCTAAACACTTATCTTCAACTTTCCAAATCAGGCCTCCAACGGCCCTTTTACAGTCAGAGTCCCATTGGTTTGCCTAGACCTCGCTCACTCTTCCTTTTCTGCATTTCAATGAAAAGATTTCTAATGTTTCTGGGTTGTCTCTTTATTTTTCTCTGTGTCCTCACAGCAGTTTGCTTTAGGTGCAGTAAAACGTGTTCTAGTGGGGTTTGGCTACCTAGACCAGAACAGAGCGGGACTAAATGTTGGGTGGACACAAGCAAGTCCCAAAAGATTTTCGTTTGCTTGGTATTGGTTTGTTTACGGAGACAAGTGCAAGGTTATATTTGAAGAACCAGCACCGTTGCTCTCTTACACACCACGGCCCCGTCAGTCAAGTCTAGCTTGAACGTCTTTGAGTCTGAACAACCAAAAGCTTGTTGCTTCAGCCAGCGGCCTCTGTGACTGAGAGGCGTCGCCCCTGACTGCAGCAAAGATCAATGATGGCGATGAGAGAAAAGGTTTGGTAGAAAAGCGCGAGATATAGAGAGAGAGAGCTAGTGGTTGGTAGACGCCATGAAGAAGCAGCAGAATAATAAACTCCTACACCATGAGACAGCTGACACGCTGTCTCCTGCAGCTCCGCTTTCCTCCCCTCAGCATCTTTCTGTTCCTCTAAATCTGTCCTCTGTGTCCTCCTCTCACTCCACCTACTGTACCCACCTACCTACCACTCACTCCCCATCATCGCTTTGTTTCTCTCTCTCTCTCTCTCTCTCTCTCAGCTTCTCTAAATGTGAATCTATTTAATGTTACAACTAACTGCAGTGGAGGCGCTGAAGAGCAGCAGGAGCGGTCCTGGAGGACTTCTTAATCCCACTCCAAAACGCCACACAAACAGTCTTTTGCTACCGGGTGGTCAGCAAGGCCTTCAGGGGGAGACACAGGCACGTGGACACAAACCAAATCAGAACGCCAAAGAGGAGAGAAATTTTCACTACATCTCCAACTGCTTTCAGTGACCTTCCTTCTTATCCGGTGAGGTTGACACGATTAACCTTCAATCTCCAACGCTGCACCTTGTTCTCTTTCCACAAGAGGTCAAGAGGGACAACCATGGGAATGTGAATGTATTTTCTGGGCAAACAAAGGTGGCAAATTTATGAGATAAAAAGGAAGGCAAGGTTGAAAAGAGAGGAAGCGGAGGAAAGGTCATTCGATCAAGGCCACACATTGAGGTCTTATGAGCAGTAGAAGTTGGAAACTGGTATTTGTTTCTCAATATGCTTCAGTCCTAACCCTAACCCTTACCTTAGGGGATGCGCCGGAGCAAGCAACATTTTAACTTGAAAATGTCTGCAGTTAAGGGTCAGGATTTAGGTTAGTATTTAATCTAAGGGATCCAGGATAAACATGTATTATTGAATTCATTAGTCTTTATTAAGGGTTAAAGACAATATGAAAAGCGAGTTTTATGCAGTTTGTGTACATGGAGAGAGTTTGGCATGTGTTGGGTTACCGTGGTGTGGGCTTGTTTGTGCCAATCCTTCTAAAGTCTCATGGATGAGGGGGATTCTGTGCCACAAAACCTGGCAACCTCACCTTTCTCCGGTCACCTTCATTACCTGCTGCTACCCCGACAGTCACCCCTGACATACACACATACACACACACGCACTGTTGACCAGGTGGTTGTGTGGAATTCCTTACTCAAGTACAGTATAACTTTGAGATTCCTGCACCTGACAGGGTACAAGTACCCCTGTAGCATTAAGTACAGACCACCTCATGTTACACTACATTTCAGACACCAGACGCAACACCAACGTTAGGTACTTACCTAAGTACTCAAAACCACTTCTGCTCTAGTTCCCAACACTGTTGGTATCTCCGTGACAATTAATACATAAACTGTGAAGGTGGATTGGGCGCCAAAAAAGGAAGGGTGCCTAACTCGATCCAATTGACACATATCAAGTGTCACAAGCCTTTGTTCTCTTCCAACACGTTTTACGGTCACTCTTATTTCCACTACCACTTATTACCACTTATTTATTCTATCCCGCTGATCCTTAAAGGATCGCAGTGGAGCTGGAGGCAATTCAAACTAACACCTAGCAGGGAAAGGGGTACAACCTGGAGCCTCCCATTAACACATCTATGGGAATTTTAGAGTCACCAACTAACCTAAACCCCCAAGTCTTTGGACTGTGGGAGAAAGCCACAGCAGCGGAAGAGAACCCACTCAGACACGGGGTGGGTTTGAAGTCCTTCTTGCTCTGAGGGCTACAGTGCTAACCACCACACCAACATGCCATCTGTAACAGTCACTCTTCCACATTTCAATCCTCCTGTGTTTACTCAGATAGAATCATAACGCTGTCCCATAAATATCCGTCACAGGCCTTTTGTCTAGTGAGGTGCTTTACAAATGATCATTGATATTTAATGAGATGCACGTAATTGCCGGTACAAATGTTAATAACTCACGCGCTCATTACGGGCCATGTTTGTTTTTCTGCATACACCCTTGATGTCATTAATGTGACGATTGATCCAATTACAGGGCTGGATCGGGGGAGGAAAAGCACAGCTCAGCTAGCATTTTATTGGCCGATAAAAAAAGAGATAAGGGTGGGCAGAGAGAGAGAAGCGGCTTGTAGTTGGCATCCAAAAGCCTGCCTGATTAGTTTGAGGACAAAATAACTGGCGATGGAGGATAAAGTGGCAATAACGTTAAGTATGAAACACAGAATTTGAATTGACCTGATGGATTTACTTGCCTTGGCTTCCTGGCCTTTTCCTGATTTTGCACAGGCAATCGGTAAATAAGAACAAAGGCTCTGAGTCAAATACTCCTTTCTCCGTTTATTTCCTTGCAAGGGAAAAAAGGTCACAACAGCTACGTGCTGAGTAGACTGCCAAGAACCTTCCTCCTCTCACAACAGGGCCAGGCAGTTTTTATACCTACAGGGGGCCTCCAAACCAACTTGTTGTGTCTCTACAGCCAGGAGTGGCATCTTATCAGAGTGAGACACTCCAGCTCAATTCTTTATCATGGCCACATCATCCCAGCACAACCATGTTCGCTCAATGAAACATTTTGAAGGGTTACACACATTTTTGCCATTACAGTTTGATATTTGCTACAGACAAACCTAAAGACTCCGCTAGAAAACATGTCAGAATCAGATCAAGCACATCATCTGAAAGTGACGTGAAAGGGTCTACATTGGAGTCCGTGTTGTATGGGATGGTCAGGTCTGTGCCATGCCAAGAATTCCTTTTTTCAACACACCAATTCCTATTCCTTGCCATTACTCCATTTGTATTAACACAGTAAAAACAAATCATGCATCCATATTTTAATGTACGAGTGTTTGAAGTGGGCCTCATGGTGCTACACCTGTTCCTCCTCAGGCAACACAGGAAGCAGTGCTCTAATTACTCGAATCACGCAGTTGATAATCTGACCAGGGTACGCTCATCACTATAAATTACGCTCAGCTCTCTCTTTACGGCCCCACCCATTCCTTCTCTCTGTCAGTCGTGTGTTTGCACACTCTACTACAGCTTCATTTGGAGCGTTCCATTGTGCGTTCTCAGGGAGAACGACTGGGATGTGCAATGGCAAACAGCGGATTACAGTCAGCAAACCAACACACACACACACATGCATATGTATACATGTTAAATCCATTTAAAACAAGCCTACATTTTGACGAAACACATGATAAGAAAAGATGTATGCTTTTAATATTTCAGCCATTTGAAACAGCTCTGTAAAACATTCAAATTTTTGTCTAAATAACTTTCGCATTAATACTGACAGCTTTGCATTTGTGTACGAGAGTATTTACATGCACATTAATATTCCATTAATTTCCCCACCCACTACAGTATTCTTGCTTTGAGTAGACTTGATTTAATATTCTGGATATCGACGCTCCAGATCAAAAAGTGGGAATATAATGTTTTGACAGCCAAACACTTCATTCCTCAGATATTGTACCATACCTGTACAAACTGCGGGTTGTGCATGATGCACTCTGACAGATGTTACATTTTGTGACATTCTGCTGATGCAACAGGCTTCGTGTACTCAAGTACAAGCATAGCTCTGAAAAACGAATGGCAAGCTACTCCGCTTTCGGATTAGCACCAACAACGATGCTTTAATTTACTAAATGTCTTTTGATTTGATTTCATCTCCTGCCCCAAATGTGTCTGACATATCTCACCATGGAGGTTAAATTCATGAGCGATTTGTGGAACATTAATACACCTCTTACACTTGACTTAGGATCACTTTAATAACGTTAGTTTCATACTTGCACAATGGAAATGAGTGGTGTTCCTCAACCACTAAAAGATAAAACAAAGGAATTGAAGGGTATGTTAGTTCCCATCAAGCTCTTGACATATTTTCACATTTGGTATGGATTCATCATTGCCATTTTAAATGAGAGTGTAGTTTACTTTGTGTTTTTGCTTTCTAAGTTAAATGTTCAAACTTAAACTGGGGAGGCAGATATAAAAAATGTGGTCAAAATTGGAATATTTACCCGAAATACAGCAGCTAAAATTACATTAACGCTCTGTCTTCATCTTTGTAATGCGCACACTGTTGGAAAGCAAGAGTTCTCCCCATAGAAACCACACCGAAGACTCATTAAAAACACTCAACATAATGGGCTGAAAATCCTTTAAAAGGCACCTGACACACTGGGTACCGAAACGACCCTGCATGAGAAAGTGCCACGCTGGGGCGACTTTGTTGCCTGCCCTTATCTGGGATGAGGAGGGGGGCGGGGGGGGCATCTTCCTATAATGCACTGTCTATATGGACCATGGTAGTCAGTAGTGTGAAATAGCTTTCACACATCAGCAAGCATTGTGCATGATTAGGGAGCGCTATCATGGTTCCAGTCATAAAATGCAGTTTGGAAGTTCTCAGTTTCCAGTTCAAGGTCGTTGTAGCAGCTAAATTCACTGCTGAAGTTTCATTATAGCTGGTGACAAGGTTGAGTCAGGACAAAAGAGAAGGCATCACAGAGGATGTGTGCTTGTGCTTTATGTTTGCGGGTGCAGTGGTTTGGGATTGTAAGGAAGCACAGATGCTCAGCGCTACATGTTCTTTTGAGCTAAAAATCAGTTAATACACACGTCACAAGTGCTGTCCATCTGTTCTTGTAGCTACGGGGAAAACCGTTAAGGCCGTTAAGGCCCTGATGAACTCCCTCATACGGAGAGGGACGGATAGTTAACATGTATGGGCCCTAAAGGCTGGCACTTTGGTGTCGAAGGAAAAATGTAGTGGACCCACAGTTTGTATGAAACAAAACATTAAAAATCACAATATGACAAATTCAATTTGGCCAACAAATCTTTAACACCACCAATTAGAACATTGGACTGAAAGCATTCAATACCTTTTAGCATTTTTGAGCACCTTCGGGCCTGTGTGCATCTCTGCTGCTCTCACGGTGTCTGCCAATCTGAATAATGCAGAGTGGGAGGCAGGAGAAGCCAGACAGCTGAGGGGATTTGTCACATTGGTCGGAAATAGACCATTATAATGGCCCAGTGCATCATGAACTGATGTCCAATACACTCCTGATTAACTAACAGAATGTGTCAGAATGTGTTCTGAGTAGGGTAGAAGGATGGGACACCAACACAGGGAATAAGGAAATGAGGAGGGCTGATAGAGGGTGAGAGATGTTTGACTTCTCTGCAAGGGGAGAGCGGGGAGTGAGGAGAGCAAACGACAGACAAACGAGGGGGAGGCCTTTTCTTGTGGAAGACGGATGAGGGGACGGAGAAGAGTGGCATGCAGGAGGAAGGAGAAAGTGAACCGGGGAAGGAGAGAGTGATAAGGAGCGGGACAGAGAGGGAGAGACAGCCTGTCTCAATGCTGGGCTGGTGAAAAGAAACATGTTCTTCTTCTTTTGGTTTCATGGCAGTCGGCATCCATCTTATGGTGCATTACTGCCACAAGAAACACGATGCCCAAGAAGATTTATTCTGCCGATGCTTCTGTATGTCTTCCAGTGAAAATGAATATCAGCTCCATTTAGGCTGTATTTAGGCATTGATTTTGAAAGTCATGATCCAACATCCTCTTTCCTTCTGAAATTAAAGACTTTCAAATAACAGTTAACACTATGGAGAAAAGGCAAGGCATCTTGACATTTTCTTTTCTTTTAAAGTGCAACGGTGTTGATTTCAAACAGACTTGTTTTGGTTGGTTGAACATGTGGCTCCGTGGGTAACATGTCATGTCCAGAAAAAGATGTTAGTTAGGTTGTCTCGTGTCCGTCTCGTGAGTTCCTGTTTTATTTTGGAAAATGAACCTTCCCCTTGTTTCAGGCAACTTTCCCCTTCCTCTTGTGTCGGTGTGATTGTCGCCCCTCCCCTGATTGTCTCCACCTGTGCACTTCCCCTATGTGTGTGTATATATTGTCTGAGTCTCCCTCTGTCCTGTGCCAGTTCGTCTTGTCCCAAGCCACCGTGCCAGCGCTACGTATGTCCACAGTCTTGCCTCGTTTTTTGTCGACACCTTAATTGAGCCTGCTTTCAGTTTTTGTCTCTAGATCGGTTTTTTCCTCGCCCACGAGTGATTTTTATTTCAGCGGCCATGCCCTGTCCTTTTGTTAATAAACTTTGATTCTTTTTTCGCACCACGTTGTGTGAGTCGTGCATTTGGGTTCCCGTCCACCGTCCGGTCGTGACAGAACGAACTGGCCAGCATGAACCCAGCAGACTCGGATAACCTAAAGGCAGCCATTGGCGCTCAAGGTAACCGCCTTAAGCAGCAGGAGGATCAATTGTCCGCCCTGCAACATGGAGTGGAAGGGCTGGCAAGCGGGCAGGAGGACTTCAAGGCCGCCATGACGACCCAGGTGAATCTCCTATCTAACCAGATTCATCAGATGCTCACCCATCTGAACCAAGCACCATCAGCCTCGCCCGTGCTGGCGGCCGCCGACGCACCACCAGCTCCAGCTCCCCACAGTCAGGCAATTTGCCTTGCCCCACCCGAGAAGTTCTCCGGTGAGTCTAGGGAATGCAAGTCCTTCATAGTTAACTGTGAAATGCACTATGAACAATTGCCCTCAGCCTTCCCCACAGAAAGGTCCAAGGTGGCATTTATGATTTCCCATCTCACGGGGAGAGCGAAAGTATGGGCAACCACGGAATGGTCCAGAGCTTCACCAAGCTGCCAATCACTCGCTCGGTTCACCGAGACATTGAGGAGGGTGTTTGACCCCACGACATCCGGCAGAGAGACAGCCCGGGAGCTGAACACTATCCGCCAAGGTATGGACTCTGTCTCAGACTATGCCATCCGCTTCCGCACACTAGCAGCAGATAGCGGATGGAATGCCACGGCATTGTATGATGCATTCATCTCAGGACTCTCGGATCCCATCCAAGACCTGTTAGTTCCCCTTGATTTGCCTGAGGACCTCGACGCAGTCATCGCATTGGCTGTTAGGACAGACCATCGTTTGAAGACACGAATGCAGGACCGAGGTCTCCCTTCAACAAACTCAAGGGTCGTTTCCCCCCTACCGTCGCCGGTCCAGTGGAGAGCTGTCTCTTCGCGTGATCCAGAGGAGCCCATGCAGCTGGGACAGGCTCGTTTGTCCGCTGAAGAACGACGACGCCGCCTGCAGGAAGGCAGGTGTTTCTACTGCGGGGAACAAGGACATCTAGTGGTAGGGTGTCCGGCGAGGAGGACAACCCACCAGGGGAAGAAGAGTCCCCTGTCGAACCGCTTCGCCTCATCGGGCAGTTCCTCCCGCTCCCTGATGAAGATCCAGGTAAGCCACCATGACACCACAGTTTCAATGGGAGTACTGGTTGACTCTGGGGCTGATGAAAGCCTCATGGACTGGGGTTTTGCCAACCAAATGGGAGTTAGGTCAGCTCCCTTGAACCAGCCGTTGAAAGCCAGCGCCTTGGATGGCAGCTTTATTTTTAATGTAACACATGTGACTGAACCTGTGGCTATACGCATCGGGGACCACCACGAACTAGTGACGTTTCATCTGTTCCACTCGGCCCAACACCCCCTGATTTTGGGGTTCCCCTGGCTCAAAAAACACAACCCCCACATTGACTGGTGCTCTGGGAGGATCATAAGCTGGGGAGGGAAGCGGGGGGGGCTAGACAGGGTTCCTGGCCAAGAAGTGGAGATTGGAGTCATTGGGGACCTTGTATCGGCTTCAGCTCCGACCCACACACACAACTTGCGTGATGTGACCTCCGTTCCCAGTTGTTATCACGATCTTGAGGAGGTGTTCAGCAAGAGTAAGGCCACTTCCCTACCACCCCATCGTCCTTATGACTGTCCCATTGACCTTATCCCGGGTGCGCCCATTCCGAAGGGGAGACTTTATTCCATCTCCGGCCCTGAGAAAGTAGCCATGACTGAATACATCGAGGCTTCATTAAAAGCAGGACTCATACGTCCCTCTTCGTCTCCAGCAGGAGCAGGATTCTTTTTTGTGGGGAAGAAGGATGGTTCCCTGAGACCCTGCATTGACTATGGACCATTAAATGACATTACTATCAAGAATCGATACCCCCTGCCCCTCATGTCATCGGCCTTTGAACAGTTGCAACAAGCCAGAATCTTCACCAAACTAGACTTGCGCAATGCTTATCATCTCGTCCGTATTAGAGAGGGCGACGAGTGGAAGACCGGCTTTAACACCCCCTCGGGCCATTACGAATACCTCGTGATGCCATTTGGCCTGACCAATGCCCCGGCCGTATTTCAGGCGTTGATAAACGATGTTCTTAGGGAGTTCCTTAATCAGTTTGTATTTGTCTACTTCGATGACATTTTGATTTTCTCCCCTGACCGAGACACTCATGTTCGCCATGTTCGGCAGGTTCTCCAGCAGACACTGGAGAACCTGCCGAACATGGCGAACATCTTTATGTCAAAGCAGAAAAGAGTGAATTCCATGCCAACGTTGTGTCCTTCCTGGGCTTTGTCATAGCCCCTGGAAAGATACAAATGGATCCGGCTAAAGTCAGCGCTGTGGCCCAGTGGCCTACACCTGTTAACCGTAAGAAGGTTCAGCAATTCCTGGGTTTTGCGAACTTTTACAGACGGTTTATCAGAAACTTCAGCGCCATAGCATCTCCTCTCCATGTTCTCACCTCTCCCCAAGCCCCGTTTCTATGGTCTCCCCAAGCAGAGGTGGCTTTCACCCGACTCAAGGAGATGTTCACCACGGCCCCCATCCTCACGGTTCCAGATCCCAGCCGACAGTTTGTGGTGGAGGTGGATGCCTCCAACGACGGTGTGGGGGCGGTCCTATCAACGATCGACAGAAGACCACAAACTACATCCATGCGCCTTCCTGTCCAGAAAACTTTCACCGGCGGAGCGGAATTACGATGTTGGTAATCGTGAGTTGCTCGCGGTAAAGCTGGCATTAGAGGAGTGGAGACATTGGCTGGAGGGGGCCCAACACCCGTTTATTGTCTGGACTGACCATAAAAATCTTGAGTACATCCGCAAGGCTAAGCGTTTGAACTCTCGCCAAGCCAGATGGACTCTGTTCTTTAACCGCTTTAACTTTGTTTTATCCTACAGGCCGGGGTCCCAGAACACCAAGCCGGACGCCCTGTCTCGTCTGTTCAACCCCGAGCCCACTGCCAAGAAACCAGAACCAATGCTGCCACCGCACCGTGTGGTAGGAGCGGTAACATGGCAGATAGAATCAGAGGTGAAGCGGTCTAATGGTGAGAACCCTACACCTAGTGGTTGTCCAGTTAATCGCCTGTTTGTTCCGGCAACTATGCGCCCACAGGTGATTCATTGGGCTCACACCTCAAAGCTCACCTGCCATCCAGGGATCAGGAGAACCATATATGCCATCAGACAAAGGTTCTGGTGGCCCGCCATGGAACGCGAGGTCCGGGAGTATGTTGGTGCGTGCCCCGTCTGTGCTAGGAACAAGACCTCCTCCCAGGCACGCACAGGGCTGCTGCAACCACTCCCGGTGCCCAGTCGACCCTGGGCTGAGATTTCGCTGGACTTCGTCACTGGTCTCCCGCTCTCTCAAGGTAACACCACTGTCCTCACAGTGGTGGATCGATTCTCTAAGATGGTTCATTTCATAGCCCTGCCTAAACTTCCGTCAGCCAAGGAGACTGCCGAAACCATGCTCAACCACGTTTTTCGCATTCATGGGTTCCCGAGGGACGTGGTGTCAGACCGGGGGCCCCAATTCGTATCCCGTTTTTGGACTGAATTCTGCAAACTGATCGGGGCCACGGTCAGTCTCACGTCCGGATACCACCCAGAGGCCAATGGACAGGCTGAGCGCCTTAACCAAGCATTGGAAACGAGTCTTCGTTGCCTGGTATCCCAGAAGCCGTCATCCTGGAGCAAACACCTGACCTGGGTTGAATTCGCCCATAACACGCTCCCCACAGCAGCCACGGGGCTGACCCCCTTCCAGTGCGCCTTCGGCTACCAACCGCCTCTGTTTCTAGATACTGAGAAGGAGGTCGTCGTCCCTTCTGCCCATGCCATGGTCCGGCGTTGCCGCCGAATCTGGGCAGCTGCCCGCAGCATCCTCCTTCGCAGCGCGGCGCGCATGAAGAAGGTCTCTGATCGGAGGCGCCAGCCAGCTCCGACATACCAGCCGGGCCAGAAAGTCTGGCTCTCCACACGGGACTTGCCACTCCATGTTGCCTCCCGGAAGCTAGCTCCTAGGTTTGTGGGTCCGTTTCCCGTGTCAAGAGTAATTAACCCTGTCTCTGTTCGTCTGCGCCTTCCCAGATCCCTGAGGGTGCACCCTACTTTTCACGTGGGGAAGCTGAAACCAGTTAGAGAGAGCCCTATGGTGCCCGGAGCCGCAACTCCGCCACTTCCCCGGATGGTTGATGGGGGACCGGTCTACCCAGTGAAGCGACTCTTGGGCGTACGCAAACGCGGAAGGGGACACCAATACTTGGTGGACTGGAAGGGCTATGGTCCGGAGCACCGTTCCTGGGTCCGGTCCAGCTTTATCATGGACCCGGCACTCATCAGGGACTTCAACAACCGCAAAAGTCCGTCAGGAGCCGTCCCTAAAGGGGGGGGTACTGTCATGTCCAGAAAAAGATGTTAGTTAGGTTGTCTCGTGTCCGTCTCGTGAGTTCCTGTTTTATTTTGGAAAATGAACCTTCCCCTTGTTTCAGGCAACTTTCCCCTTCCTCTTGTGTCGGTGTGATTGTCGCCCCTCCCCTGATTGTCTCCACCTGTGCACTTCCCCTATGTGTGTGTATATATTGTCTGAGTCTCCCTCTGTCCTGTGCCAGTTCGTCTTGTCCCAAGCCACCGTGCCAGCGCTACGTATGTCCACAGTCTTGCCTCGTTTTTTGTCGACACCTTAATTGAGCCTGCTTTCAGTTTTTGTCTCTAGATCGGTTTTTTCCTCGCCCACGAGTGATTTTTATTTCAGCGGCCATGCCCTGTCCTTTTGTTAATAAACTTTGATTCTTTTTTCGCACCACGTTGTGTGAGTCGTGCATTTGGGTTCCCGTCCACCGTCCGGTCGTGACATAACATACCTGTTGAAAGTATAAGAACGTATTGGAAAACACATCACTTCAAGTGGTAACTGAAGCACAACTTTCTCTCCTTGAATCACACAGCGGAGGTTCTCACAATAGCTGTTAAGTCCTCTGATTTCAAACCAAATGTCTCTCACTGAACACGAGTACACATGTTTCTATGCTGAGTTTGACTGAGATTTTGTAATTTCGCTGCTGGTGCAGCCTTCGAGTTTGAGGCGACATCTATGGTATTGAGACGACGTACCCTCACTTTGCCGTGTCTACTTAATCTAGAGCTCTATGAGGTGTGTTGAATCAGGAACAATATGCACACCTCACTGCTACATCAGACGTGACTCCTGCCTAAAGCTACATCATGCTTCAGTTAGGGAACAGTTTATGGGCATCATAAATCCCCTACATAGGGGAAACTATTAAGTCTGTCAATCAGCAGCTAAAAACCTTCAGTAGACTGATTTGTATTTTGCCATCTAGATCACTAGCTCGGTCGTTGGTCCCCAACTCCACTGAAGCTGGTTAAAAGAACCTCTGCCGGTGTACAAGTCATAAAGAATGTTGTTATATTCTTGTAGACGTATGTAAAGCGTCATTTAAAGTCACTGAGAAACCTTTGACTTGTTTTCAAACGGACTTAATTTAATGCTGATGTCTACATGACCTACAGAAGTACAGCAGAAATTCAGGATGGGGGTTATGGCTGTTTCTAGTTGCTTTGCTTCACGGTAGCCAACACTGACCGCCTGCTCATGAAAGCCCAGATTGTTTTTATTCTGGGCAATCTGGAGGGAAGGGAAGCACAGGGGGAGCAGTACGGAGCCCCTACCACAGTACAATGGGAGTTTTCTAAAAGGGACTACCTATATCCCTGAAACCGTAGAGCTTTTGTCCACGGGAACAGCTAAAATATACAGCATATAAGCATTGAAAGGAATTATAGGCGCATACAGCCAATAAATATTTGCAAAGGGGTTAGGAATGTTACGGTTTTTGTAACCTTTGTTATGCGTATTGTGAGTCACTATCTTATATATGATTAGTTTGCAGCATTCAAAATCTGGGAAAAACTCTTTCAAAGACACATTCTTGGCAAGCTACAAACCGTTAAGGTATGACATTTTTTACCCAGAAAAGTTTTTTTATTGAAAAAAAAGGAAGCCAAGGAAAAAGTGAAAGAACTGAGGAGATATATCAAAAGGGAAGAGGAGCACAGAGTGGGATTCTCTCTTTGCTTCTGAAGGACAGAGGAAGAGTTGCAGACACTGCACTTCCAATCAGATAGGAAAAGACCCAGTCATCAAGGTTTAGACTGAATATACGTGTGTGAGAACAGTACATGTCGCGGTGTGCTATGGTTGCATTTGAAGGACATGTCACTGCCTTTGCGTCGATGATTTACCGTGCGTGTGTGTGTGTGTGTGAGACAGGAGCTGTCAAATCAGCACTGACACACAGCAAGTGCACTTTGAATAATTTATGAATACGTAAGATCAGATCCGCAAATTGATGGATTCTGCAGTGAAATTAGAGAAGAAACCAGGAGGCTCGTGTAGAATGAACTCTGAGATGCTGTCAGTCATTACAAGCACATTCGGAATAATAAGCAGCAGACAATCTAATAGGAGGACCAAAACTGAGATTATAGATGCCGGTTGAGTAAAAGTACGTCATTGATGAGAGATAATCAGAGTTGTAGATGTAATGTATACTTATGCAGCTGAAAAGTACTGACATCTCTCAGAGGTCTGACCCTCTTCCTTCACTCGTGGCGCTGTGCGAATGGAAAGGTGAGCTTCCACATGTGCGAGATGAGCCAGTCTCATCTGAACAAAATGAGCAGTGTCGAGCGAGCACACGGAGCTGCTGCAGCGACGGCAGCGTTGGCAAGGTTGTGTTAATAAAATGGAATGTTCTTTCATAATGATGGTGGGTTTAAACACCTTCACTGTTCACTCAGCACAACCCTTTCCTGATATTCTGCACAGTATTAAAAACGACTCAGAGCTGCTGAGCGGTGAGATGGAGATGGAGATGTTTTGCTGAGGCAGAACGCGTGTGTGATTGTGTGTGTGTGTGTGTGTGTGTGTGTTTGTGTGTGTGTGTGTGTGCGGGTGTGTGCAAATTTGAACCATTGCAATAGCAGACTGGATGTAGCAGAGCTGAACAATGCCAAATTCAGTGGCACTGCCCAGGGGACGAGCTCTCTAGACCACACACAGACACACACACACGCGCACATAAAGGACACATTGCCATATGGGATATTGGTCCAACTTAAACATCCATCTTGACTGACACCTCCTCCCCAGTGTGTGTGTGTGTGTGTGTGCGCCTGTTGGGAGCTGGATACGGGTAACGCAGAGGGAGCAGATTGAAATGGTGGGCTGAGGGTAGAGAGAGAGTTGGTTATCAAAGGGATGGAGGGTCAGAGGTGTAACTATAGGAAGTTTAGTTTTCGCAAACTCTCTTACTTTGGGAGCGCCTCATTGACTCCCCCACTCCAGCACACCAGATGTACAGGAGGACATTTGGAAACGAACCCACTGGCTCCGGGGGGAGGCGGGAAATGCATTTGAGAAAGTTAGTTTTAGGGAAAGTTTCACAAAAACGTGAACAGAGCTGAAGAGAAACGTATTCATGCTGTGCAACCTGATGGGATTAAATAGCAATGAACAAGTAAAGAAAGCTGACAAGAACATCAGGGGATCATACATGTCCGTATAAATCTCATCTCACAGATATTTTGTCCGGACCCAAAGGAATGAAAGACTTGAAGATTGAGACTCCAACATTAACTTCTAATAATCACGGCAAACAAAAGCTCAAGTCACCTCTTCCTTACACAACTTGATTAAATTATGTTATATTAGTTATATTACATTTAGATATGCTGCTGAGGGAGTTTTTAGATTACTTTATTGCACCACAAACGAAAATCAAGTCATTAATCTCTCCAAACTGGCCGAGTATTTCCTGCACTTGACCCATGTCGTTTTGTAAAATGCGACGGCACTTGTAGTTTAAGTGTTTCAATGTTTCAGAACAAAGAGCCCAAAAGCATCTTATAGTTGAAAGAAGCTGTTAATCCCCAAGTTGCAAAGTTAGATAAGGGATCAAATCAAGGATAATTGTCTTGATAAAATATCTTCCCTACAAAATATCAATAAGCCATCTCATAGTTCGGCAACAGAGTTAGAAGATATGATCAGACAGCTGAGATTACTATCATACACACACCCCTCCTACGGCTATGGCATAATACTGAGACCATAAAATGGATCCAAAACGCAGAGGAGAGAGGAGAGGGGTTCTGTGGGGGAGAGAAAACGAGGAACAAGAAAAAAACAGAAAACTAGGGGAAAGAGGTGACGAGAGACAGAAAAAGACAAGGGCGAGAAAACGAGGAAACATTTGTGGGAATATCTGGAAGAGGAGAGAGACGAGGTGAAGAGAAGAGACACTGAAGCAGAGGAAGGAGAGGAAGTCCCTTTCACAGTGTTAATTGCTTTATGGAGGGTAGAACATCCAGTTAGTCCCCATAAACACAAAGAGACAAATACAACTTTGCACTTCCAACAAGTCTCCTCCTTGTGTTGTTACCAATATCTCTCTGCCAGCGTGGACTGATGGAAGCCGCTGCTCCCTGCCGAGCAGGACGCTTCCTGCAGAGAAGAAGCCTGCACGGACCTCATCCCGTTTACCAAGAGTAGCAATGCTGTGATATAACCGTTCATATTCATCCTCGTTTCATGATTAGGTTGATTAGTAGAGAACAGTAAAAAATGGTTCTTTATTGAAAGTGTTCCTTCAGTAAAAGTACACCAGCATTAGTATCACAATATAATCATTATGCAGAGCAAATCATTTTAAATGTAATATATACATGATAATAGTAATTTATTTGATTATAATTATTAATTAGTGAATTAGTGAATTGCTTCATTTTTAGTCTGGTAAAGGTGATGATAACTATACTTAATATTTAGGCTAAAACCGCTCAAGAATATATCACAGTTCATTAGACAATCTGAATAAAACAATGAATACAATCCCACTCCTCTCCCCTGCGTGGACAAAATAAACATGTGCAAGCTATAGTGGAGGAGGACACAGCTTAGTTCTCACCCTCCACACACACACTCAGAATCCTCGGGTCTTTGATCAGGTAAACAGGTCAGTCGAGGACATGAGGAATGAGTGGGCATCTTTGCTTTTGTACAATTTTCACCATCTTACAAGCACAGACATACAGCTGAAGAATGTCACTGGTTTATCGCGATCCAGATTTGTGAAACTTCACCATCTTAAACATAATAAAAGAGAATGTGTGTTGTGAAGCTAATTTGGATCTTGTGCAATTCACTAAAAATGATTGAAAAACATTGTCCAGGAAACCAAAAAAAGTTCTTATGGTACGTTCACACCGAACGCGTCGCCAGTAATTTGCGCCACAGGATTACATGCACACAAGTCTATGCACAGACGCGATGACGCTGGAAGGACCGGATGTGCGATTGAGCAGCGCGTTTCTCGTGTCAAACGCCCAAACGCGGCGAACGTGAAAGTTCAAATTGAATTCCATCTTTGGCGAATTTCATCCAGTTCCAGTTTTTCCATATTTTGGCGACAAAACGCCGATAGCCTATCAGCGGCGAGATGCTCCCCATTGTCCTGCAGACATTTCGGCATGGAAGTATGATGTGAAGGCGGTGAAGCCCGATCCGAGCCAACGAGCTATCAAACGGCTAGCACCATCCAGACGCAGTTCCTGTAAAAGTCGGTGAAGTTCACCGAGCTGTCTGCGCCCACAGGTGCTATTTAGTACAAGAACGCGACTCCGTTTGGTGGTCCGACGTGAGTGGAACTTCCACAACAAGTACAAGGTTGCTATAACAAGTACAAATACAGAGTCCCGGTTGATGCGAGGGAAAAATGGCGGATTGTTCTAGGGTGATAAACCGCGCCCCCTCTCAGTCGCGTCGGCACGAATACGCAATATACGCAAACTCACCACAAATATACCGGAGAGTCCTGCGGAATTTAGAGACATTTTTGTGTCGAATTCGTTGTGAACGTAGCATAAGGCTGCAATTATGAATGGTTAGCATGGTTTGTTTAAAGGGTGACAATCGGATCATCACTGGGTGATTTGTAGCTTTAATTGTATCTTATATATTTGATGTTCAACTATTTTTGTCCTGTAAAAAGGTTGAGGGAGAGATGATTTCACATCATTAAATCACCTCCCTTTCATTTTTCTGTCTTCAGCTCTTATCACTCTTCTCTAACTGGCATTGGCCATGTGGACTCGATCTCCATCATTAATGGTGATTATATGTGTGTGTTTGTGTATTGCCCTGTGTATTTCTTTTAGTTCACAATTTTCAGACAGCGAGGAGTCAATTACCATGCAGGGGTCTCCAGGCTCCTCGCTCCTACCCTCCTGCTGGTTGGCTGAGAACTGACCAATCAAGGGGATCATGGGGGCCCAACGCTG
The DNA here is from genome assembly GCF_964276395.1 of Gasterosteus aculeatus. Lineage (NCBI taxonomy): Eukaryota > Metazoa > Chordata > Actinopteri > Perciformes > Gasterosteidae > Gasterosteus > Gasterosteus aculeatus. The sequence continues at coordinate 18,839,262 of NC_135691.1, read as the reverse complement.
ACCCGGGGAAATGTCATCTTACTAAGTGAAGTGTGGAGTCTCTACCCTAGGCTGCCCCCGATCAGGTGAGAGTCTCTATTGCAGCACTGGTGTACGCAGAGGGGGCCGGGTGCAGCTCTTGGGGCGGGTCATCGATGGGAGGTATGTCCCCAGATCCATCCTTGATCAGGGTGATATGCTCCCAGCCCCGCCTGCAGGAGCACGGCTGTGCTGAATTGCCAATCAGGGTGTCGGCATAACAGGAGCTGCACCCTGGCCTCTCTGTGTGTGCCTGGCTCGTATCCAGAGCAGAGCTCTCACCATCGGGCGGTAAGTTGAGACTCCACGTTGTTCGACCCTGTTAGTCATGTTGTGATCACCCCCTGACTAACGACCACCCTTTTTGTCCCAGGCAACGACGGGAAACCGAGGACGTTTTAAGTTGGTCTTTGATACGTGTTTGAGCCGGAGGGACCGGCAGCACGCGGACGGCGTCCTCATCCTATTGTTTCTTTTGTTTTGTTGGAAATAAAGCCACGCTGACGGCGTGTTCACCCTTCCCCTCCTAAACTTTGTGGTTGTTTTGGACCCAGACGCATCACAAGTGGTGGAGTATGCGGGCGGTCTGACCCAAGCAAACCACAGCATGGAGCATACGGCTGCGTTAGCCGCTTTGCTAAAAAGCCAAGCCGAGCTACAGAATGCTGTGAAGGAATTGGTGGGAAGAATAGACAAAGAGGGGAATGCCCCACGGCCTCCAGGCGCCGTTCTCTCCAAACAAAGTCCAGAAGATGATATGGAAGCGTATATTGAAGTATTTGAACGCACCGCTGCTCATGAGCGTTGGCCGGCGGCCGAGTGGGCTAGTATCCTCGCACCATTCCTCACTGGTGAAGCACAGCGAGCCTGCCGTGACCTGTCCACCGCCGATGCCCGGGACTTCCAGAAGCTGAAGACGGCCATTTTGTCGAGCCATGGCTACAGCCTGCCAGCCCGGGCCCAGCGGTTCCATGCTTGGACCTACCAGCCGGGAGAGGCACCTCGGGCCCAAGTCGCAGGGCTCCGCCGCCTCGCACACCGATGGCTCAACTCGGGCGAGGGACCGCCATGGATCGAGAGACTTGTGATAGATCGTTGCATACGTGCACTGCCGCCCGATGCTCGCAAGTATGCCGCCCAGGTGAGCCCCTTATCGTTGGATGCGCTGGTCGCGCTCCTCGAAAATCACCAGGTGAGCACGGAAATGATGAGGGCAAGCAGGAGCGAGCCACCCAGGGTCACCCCGAGAGAGCCAGCCAGCCGCGACCGCCGCAGAGCGCTGCCGCCACCCAACACAAGCCAGCCGAGGCCCCCTCCCCATGCTGCGAGAGCCCACCAGGCCCCCCGGAGGTGCTACGTATGTGGTCAGGAAGACCACATCTCCTGGGACTGCCCGGCCCGAGACCAGGATGTCTCCATGGCTTCCGCCACCAGCACAGACGCTGCTCGGCCCTGTCTTCACACCGGCGGTCCCGACCAGCGACATGCCTACGTGCCAGTGAAGATTGGAGACGCCGACGCCCACGCCCTCGTTGATTCTGGAAGTGTCATCACCCTGGTCCATGCTGACTACGCTGACGACCTGACTACCGAGACCGTCCCAGTAACCTGTGTTCACGGGGACGTGAAGCAATATCCAGTGAGCTACGTTGCAGTCCGGACGCCTAAGGGAAATGTCGTCGTCCCCGCTGGAGTGGTTCCCAATCTGCCGGTGCCACTACTCCTCGGCACAGACTTCCCCCTCTTCCCCCGGTTCTGGGGAAGTGGCAAAAGAGACTTACCTGCTGCACCTCGCCGAAGGGGACATCGGCGTCGGCCGGCCAGCCCCCCAGTGCGCAGAGTCGCCTGCCCCACCTTCCGGCCCAGCACAGAGGGGACCCCCGGGTCGAGCTCCGGGCCGGAGGAGGAGGATGGCGGGACCCCGCCGCCTGACCAGGATGCCTTCGCGGAGTTCCCGGTGGTTGACGCAGTGGCGACCGGCCAAAGGGGTGAGTTCGCCACCGCCCAGTGGGAAGATCCAAACTTAGAGGCGCCTCGTCGGAATGTGATGGCGATCGATGGTAATTTGTGCCCTGGGGTGAATGAGCTACCAAACCCACATTTCTGCATAAGGAACGGTCTGTTGTATAGGGGGGTCCAAGCTAAGGGGGGGGATCTAGTCGAGCAGTTATTGGTGCCAAAGAAGTATGTCTCCCGAGTATTGTATCTAGCACACACGCACCAGCTGGGGGCTCACTTGGGAGTTAAAAAGACATTTGACCGGGTGGTGGCCAGGTTCTACTGGCCGGGGGTGAAAGGTGCCATTGAACAATTTTGCCGTGAATGTCCGGAATGTCAGAAGACGGCACCCCGCCCAAACTTCCGAAACCCCTTAGTACCACTCCCCATCATAGGCACCCCGTTTTCACGCATTGCAATGGATATAGTGGGTCCGTTATCCAAATCCAGCCGGGGCCACAAATATATTTTGGTGATAGTTGACTATGCTACGCGGTACCCGGAAGCCATTCCCCTGCGTACGGCCAATGCGAAGAATGTGGCCCACGAACTCATGATGTTATTTAGCCGGGTAGGGATCGCGGACGAAGTTTTAACGGACCAGGGTACATGTTTTATGTCAAGAGTAATGAGTTCCCTGTACAGATGGCTGAAGGTAAAGCGAATACGCACGTCCGTTTACCACCCACAAACGGACGGCCTCGTGGAGAGATTCAACCAGACCCTGAAGAAGATGCTGAAGAAACTGGTGGAGGTAGACGGCAGAGACTGGGACCAGCTCATCCCCTACGTCCTCTTTGCCATTCGAGAGGTTCCCCAGGCGTCCACGGGTTACTCCCCGTTCGAACTGCTCTATGGCCGGCGGCCCCGAGGACTTCTAGACCTGGCCAAGGAGGTGTGGGAAAGCCAGCCTTCACCACATCGCAGCGTGATCGAGCATGTGGAGCGGCTTCAGGAGAGGGCTAAAAAGGTGTGGCCAACTGTCCGGGAACACATGGAAAAGGCCCAGGCGGCCCAAGCCCGCACCTACAACCGAGGCGCCAGCGTACGGGAGTTCCAGCCTGGAGAGAAGGTCCTGGTGTTGGTCCCCACGACGGAATGAAAGTTCCTGGCAAAATGGCAAGGCCCGTTTGAGGTAGTTGAGCGGGTGGGTCCCGTCAACTACCGGGTAAGTCAGCCGGGCCGGCGAAAAGGCCTTCAGATCTACCACGTGAACATTCTAAAGAAGTGGCATACGGCCGAGCCGCTGCCGTACCCGGCTCTTCTGTCCCCTGTCTCTCCCCAGACTCCAGAGGTGGCCCTTGGAGAGGACCTTGCACCAGGACAGGTCCAGGATATGAAGGAGCTCCTAAGTCGCAGCCGGGACATCTTCTCCGAGCTACCGGGACGCACAAAAGTTGTCCAGCATGACATCGAAACCAGACCAGGGCAAGTGGTCAGACAGAGGCCCTACAGGATACCGGAGGCCCGGCGGACAGCCATACGGGAGGAGGTGAAAAGGATGCTTGACCTCGGCGTGATCGAAGAGTCCTACAGCCCCTGGTCCAGCCCCATTGTCATAGTCCCAAAGCCGGATGGGACCCTGCGGTTCTGCAACGACTTCAGGAAACTGAATGACATTTCAACCTTCGACGCGTATCCCATGCCCCGGGTCGATGAGCTGATTGAGCGATTGGGGCCGGCCAGGTACGTCAGCACCCTGGACCTGACGAAGGGGTACTGGCAGGTCCCTCTGACCCCAAGGGCAAGGCCTAAGACCGCCTTTGCCACCCCAGACGGACTGTTCCAGTACCGGGTCCTACCCTTCGGCGTCCATGGTGCTCCCGCGACCTTCCAGAGGCTTATGGATCAAGTCCTCAGGCCCCTGCGATCATTCGCCGCCGCCTACCTAGATGACATCGTGGTCCACAGCGCAACCTGGGTCCAACACCTGGAGCACCTGGAGGCGGTGCTGGGCGCACTACGACGGGCCGGGCTAACGGCCAACGCAAAGAAGTGCCGACTAGGATGGACCGAAACTGACTACCTGGGCTACACAATAGGGAGGGGCTGCGTGAAGCCCCAGGTACGGAAGATCGAGAAGATCCAACAGTGGCCACACCCAGTGACGAAGAAGCAAGTGAAGTCCTTCCTGGGGTTAGTGGGCTACTACCAGAAATTTGTGAAAAACTTTGCCACAGTCGCAGCCCCCCTCCACGAACTGACCCGGAAGAATCTGCCCCACCATGTGAAGTGGACCAGGGAGGCTGAAGAGGCGTTCCAGACCCTGAAGAAAGCCCTGTGTGAGGAACCGGTGTTGGTGGCCCCTGACTTCTCGAAGCCCTTTGTCCTCCACACGGACGCCTCTGGGACCGGCATTGGAGCAGTCTTGGCCCAGAACGTCGACGGGGACGAACACCCGGTGACCTACATTAGCCGGAAGCTGCTGCCACATGAGAAGACCTATGCCACGGTCGAGAAGGAAGGCCTGGCCGTGAAATGGGCCATCCATCACCTACGGTACTACTTGTGGGGCAGGGAATTCACCCTCATTACAGACCACGCACCCCTGAAGTGGATGGCCCTCAATAAGGATCGGAACGAGCGGGTCACGCGGTGGTTTGTGGAGCTGCAGAACTATAAGTTCAGGGTCGAACACCGGCCCGGAAAAGAGATGCAGCATGCAGATGCCATGTCCCGCATGCACGAAGATGATGACCATGAAGCTCCTGGACCAAGCAAGGAGCTTAGGGGGGGGAAATGTGGAGTCTCTACCCTAGGCTGCCCCCGATCAGGTGAGAGTCTCTATTGCAGCACTGGTGTACGCAGAGGGGGCCGGGTGCAGCTCTTGGGGCGGGTCATCGATGGGAGGTATGTCCCCAGATCCATCCTTGATCAGGGTGATATGCTCCCAGCCCCGCCTGCAGGAGCACGGCTGTGCTGAATTGCCAATCAGGGTGTCGGCATAACAGGAGCTGCACCCTGGCCTCTCTGTGTGTGCCTGGCTCGTATCCAGAGCAGAGCTCTCACCATCGGGCGGTAAGTTGAGACTCCACGTTGTTCGACCCTGTTAGTCATGTTGTGATCACCCCCTGACTAACGACCACCCTTTTTGTCCCAGGCAACGACGGGAAACCGAGGACGTTTTAAGTTGGTCTTTGATACGTGTTTGAGCCGGAGGGACCGGCAGCACGCGGACGGCGTCCTCATCCTATTGTTTCTTTTGTTTTGTTGGAAATAAAGCCACCCTGACGGCGTGTTCACCCTTCCCCTCCTAAACTTTGTGGTTGTTTTGGACCCAGACGCATCACAGAAGGTATACCTTTGAATTTAACATGTATGAGATCTAAACACTGTGGCAATACCAGAAATCTTCTAGGTCAGTGCCCTCATGTGCATGTGTGTAATGATATGGTATTTCTACCTCTAATTGTGAAGAAAAGGGTCCGGTTCAATCCAACCAGAGGTGTCGAAAGTATTCATATTCATTACAGTATAAAAGTACTGAACTACTTGTCAAAACTACTTGAAGTATAAAAGTAAACGTAATGTAAGGGGAAAATAATTCCATTTAGGACAAACTCTTAATGTGTAACCTTGCTCACAGAACATCAGTCCGTTACAATGCGATCGAAGGTGCCTTCAGATCATCTGACCTGCGGTTCAGATGATGGAGACATGGCGATATTCAGAGAGGCAACACTACCCAAATTACCCAATTGAGATCGGCTTGCGGCGTTCTGAAAAAGGATCCTACCACTGACCACTTTTCGTACCCGCCGTCCCTCTGATCTGATTTCGGAGAAAACCAATAGGGTGTCGGAATGGTATATGTTCATACTTCTCATCCAACGACGATCAAATTCACTCTATCTCATTCTTTTAAGGCATGATGCATCACTAACCCATCATAGTCCTTTTGGAGGCAAACACTACTATTGGGATTAGTAAGGGGGCTCTATTAAAGCTGCACTTGGCTGTGCTCCAGTCTTTTGATGTAGTGGCAAATAAATCCAGAAGTGAATAGTTATTGTTACAATTGAATTGAAAAGGATTTTCCATTATATACCAATATGTGGAATATCTTTTCAATAATCCTCCACAGTTCGGCAATGTCAAATTTCAAAGCTGTGCTGTAAAATGCCTATCAGTAAAACACTATAACACTAGCTAACGGCTCTCTGTGTTTTCCCTTTCTGCCTTCCCGTAAGTATCCTTTTGATGTTGGCACCTGAACCAGAAGAATTCTGTTTCAATTAACCTATCAAAATATTTTCAAGTTGAAGAATCATTCTTACTTGAACTGTGCAGCACCTGCCTGGCGCCCAGCAGCTGACTGACCAAGTGAGCAACTAGCTGATGGACGCAGTGAAGCGTTGACCAACTATGTGGAGACCAAAGCAATGAAAGGAAAGTGGCTATAGGATTTAATCTCATTTCGCCAAAAACAAGACTCTGAATGAGAGATAATTCTACTTCCCGCTAATGTTCGTCACTTTAGATCACTGTTTCTTTGTGCCATATAGAGAAAACGGATAGGTACGTTAAATACTAAACCATACTATGCAAATCCAAAACTATTTCCCCAGCAGCCTCATTGCCACCGTTTTCTGTGGCTAAAACCATTTCTCTGTAAATGTTTTACATGCCAGTCGGAAGCGTAACTAACAGAGTAAGAATGACAATCAAAGTTAGTTTCAGAGCCCCTCTGCTGTAAGTAAAGCGTCTCCCTCCTTGTCTTTGTGCCCTTAACCTCCTCTTTGAATCCGTGCACATTCTTGTTGAACAAATCGTGATCAACCGAGTGAGGCGTTCCATTTGGGCTCCATCCAGGGCCTCCACCCTGTGAAGACTCCTACCCAGCATCTCCCCGTCTTGCTGAGTGTCTCTCGCCAAACCCTGCAGTGCTCTTGCACAGGGATGTTCACATGGATACCGGAGCCCGAGGCCGAACTGCGTAGGAAGCATCAAGAGTTGCTTCCTCCCAACAGTACACAGAGGGCAGCTTTGAAACACAAAACAAGTTTTCTAAACCTCGCCTTCTCTTCCTGTTGTCGTAGAAATATCTCTTTCCTTGTGTGTCCTACATAATCTTTACATCTGTGTCCGCCTTATTTCCTCCTTTAAATACTCTCAAACGCAAAATATAACTTACATCCAGCTGCCTGAACAAGACGGGGACGAGTGTTTGAAGTGGAAGAGCAGGTTTCTCTGTAACCTCTCTGGGTCGTCTACTTTCACAATTCAGGTATTCTGCAGCAAAGCCCAGTTTCTCACGTAGAAACAAACATTGAATTCGTCCTGCATGGGATCCTCTCCCTATTCAGCCATTCTAGGTGGTAGAATTTGTGTCCATACGGTGAATACATAATCGAGGGAGATAGAATATGTTGCTCCTTACATAATCATAATCGGTTGGGTTTCAAAGCAAAAGAGTTGAGAGAGTCTTTTTCTGAAAACTCCAGTATCCAGTTTTCACTTTGCATTATCATGCATCTAAAATACATGTATAAATCATGTTTAGATCATTTATATGGCACATACTCACTGTTTACTGGACATTCATAAATGCCCCATTTAATCCCAATTTAAGGAACACATTCAAATTGAGTCGTGGCTGAAGGTGCAGCTTCTTCCTCATACATCGGCCAATCACTCCTCACACATGCTCACTCATTGTTTCCTCCAGTCATTGTTCGGAGTTGTCAATCAGGACATCAGCTGGTCTTTTCTATCCAATAGGCCCAATGAAACCATGACATTTGCTTGCCTATCATCTTGCTGCTATATCCCGAAGCCCCAGAGACCCTTTATGAGGGGGCGAACCCCTTTGAATCTCAATACTTCTGCCACATACCATCTCATAAGAGACACTCATCACGAACAAATACAACAATGCCTCACACCCACAGAAACAGTGGAGTCTTGGCTACACATGAACGTCCTTTTAAAAATGCTACAAGAGCAACTCCAAAAAGTAGTAAAAGAGTTGAAACATATTGAGCGTACACGATCCAAGTATATATTTATCGATCGAAGCATGCGGCTAACGAAGAAAGCGAGACCAAAACAGCAAGAGCGTTCAACGGTGATACTCGTAACATTTCTCTCAGACAAACCTTGCATAATTTATTGGAAACCAAACACGAAGCATTGAGTCAAAGTGATTGTAAATGTTCCTTAACCGGGCCCATTTTGGAGTTGGGACTAAAATACCCATCGGCCATTGTGTTGAACTTGCGAAATTAGACCACCAGCCTGACTAGACGGTGTCTTGCTTCACTCTATTATTACTCTATCAAAGTAAAACTTCCCACTGTCCACACACTGGGCTATGACTTAGATGTGTGTTTTTTTAAGTGTTTTTTTTTTCATGGGATTCTGGACATTTTAATTTTATTTCTGTGTGCCATCTTGATGTATTTCTTAGCCAGTAACATATACAGTGATATTTACACATCAACTCGCAGCCACAGGTGTCCCCCTTTATCCTGGCATCAAAATGCCTCCAGCTATAAGGCCCTTTTTATCATGGGTATGCCATTCTGAGCCTACAAAATGGCCCGGCTTTCAAGAGGTTTCAAGATATGATTGCGTCCCTCTTCCTCCCCAACCCTTCCCAGTCTCCATCAGCTTCATCATTCAGCTCAACCCATATCAGCCACACAAACATCCCCACAAGGTCTGGAGTCTACAGGGAGATTTATTGTGCTGCTGCTCAGGGCAGATGTTCATTGATTATAAATCTCCCTGTAATCTGAGTGCCAAATATTCTGAAGAATTCAACATCACATATCAAGTATTATTAATAAAGGGTTGGGTAAATTATAGATTTTGTTTAATTTACTGACTAAAATCTTCATGAACAGCGTCCACAGTCTGTACAGCTGCCAAAATCCTACTGAGAGGGAGAAGTCTCTAATCTGCAGCAGGAGATTCATGTGACCTTTTTAGAGTGTTGTCTCTCCCACAACGAAGACGGTGCCTGACCTTATTGATTGTGGGGGCTGAAAAAAGGACTGCCTCTTTGTCAGTCTAATTTGTATTTAGTTTTAGGCAAAAAAACTGTATATGAATTAAAGATTAGGCAGTAAAAGGCCGTGCTCTTATTAGCGTATGGAAAACAAACTATCTGAAGAAAATATCAATAACACAGAAACTAAAAGATCATTTAAGTAAATGGTCTATTAGCATCTGTTATATAATTGCAAACTCATTAGGGGTGAAAAGAGTGACCCCACTACTGCTAAAGACGTTTTTTTTTTGTTTTTTTAACAAAGAAAATAAAATTGTATTTCAGAGGAATTTTAGCACAACCGTATGTGAAAAACCTAACTTTAGCACAGCGGCCCCCAACCACCGGGCAACGGCCGGAGAAAAAAAAAAAATATTTACATATATTCTTTTCATTTGATTTTCTTTCTGAAAAATGTTTAAAAAAATACTTTGAAAAATGAACGGACTCAAGTGGTCATTCTTACATGCGCTTGTCCCTTTTGACACATTTTCAAATTGTCACCCAAGCGTTCTTTTGCCGTACGCAACGATTACCAAGCCCCCCTCCCAACCTTCCGTTGGTCGGTTATTTCGTTGTGTTTACACGCCACACCTTTCTAGACCGGGCTGTCCGTGGGTCAAAAAAGTTTGCTAATCCCCCCTTTAGCAAATTTAAAAGCAACTAGAATTTAAACTGGTCAAAAGAAAATTCTTCACAGACTGCTCTTCTGCCTGTACACCAACAGCTGCACCTCCAGTCACCAGTCCGTCAAGCTCCTGAGGTTTGCGGATAACACCACCCTCATTGAACTTGTAAACTATTTTCATAATTAAAATTATTGTAATGCTATGAAAATACCAAAAGTCATAGAAAAAATACATAAAAAATAGAAAAATCTAATAAAAATAGCCTGTGCATTAGGAGAAGTTTTGCTTAAATGAATCCCACTGTCGACTATATGCCAATGTTAATGAAAGTTACTTCTCAAATAACATTTGACAGGTGTGCATGCCTGGACGAGATTTTTTTTTAAAAATCAGATCCTGGCAAATCCTTGCAGTACAGTAAGTGTGCCCAACAACGAGAAAGTTTCAAATCCTGCTAAAAATTGAGTTGAGCCCAACCGCAGGCTCGCAGTGTTTATGCTCTATATCTTCAGGATGCTTTATTCCTCCCGTCTAACTTCATAGTAAGAAGATGACGACCTCCATATTCTAACTAAGACTTTGAAAATCATAAATTGCCCATATCCCCAAATCCCATCATTTACTTCTTCAACAGTCTCCTGAGAGAGAGAGAGACAAATGAGACCTGGGAAGAGTGGCAGACGGGGAGATAGATAAATTGACAGTGATGGAGAGATATTGAAACTGAGAGAAGCAATGCAAATACAAAAGTATGGAACGACAGAGGGGGTATATATCGAGTGCTTGGGCAGAGGTGACAGCGGGACTATGGGCAGCATTGTGAAAAGGACGATTGGTGTTAAATTGGGGTGAAAAGAGGCTTTGGTCGAGACGGGGAGACTGTTGAGAGAGAGAAAGAGAAGCAGCAACGGGAGGACAGTCACCCTTCGCTCCACACATGGATTAGAGGCTATAGAGACACTGACAGGCTCAAAACCTGGCTTAGAGTGCTAAAGCCCTGCACACACACACACACACACACACACACAACTCCCTACGTGTCAGACCCAGTAGCTACAGTACATTTAGAAGTGGACGGAATACTTGACTGTTGTGTCAGTCAAAATGTCTCCATTCTCGTAGAGATTCATCTGCCAATATGAGCTCTCGGAGGACTGCGGACATTTTGGTCTTTTTCAGAATCATCAACTCAAGTTTTGAGAAGTCAGAGAAAAATCCCAATTTACAACAGACCATTACTTTCACCTTACCACAAAATGATTTCTCAATTCATTTCAAAGTACCTGGTTAGAAGTTAGCTCATCATGTCGCCAATAATTTGCTTCGGAGAGAGATGATTAAACATTGGTGTGTTCCTTTCTCAAAAAGAGGGTGAGAAGGAAAGAGGAAAAAGAGGGAGAAAGAGTTCCTTCTCCTAATGACTTTAGTTTAATTAACATTGTCGTTTCGAATGGTGAAGACAATCTCCAGAGAATTACCAGCCGATGTGCGGCCAATTTTTTATCTCTCAAGCCAACCTTAGGCCATCTGTAATGACATTTGATACTGATGTTGATTTATTGCCAAAGCCATTTTATTGATTTCAGAAGCAGCGAGCGCTGATGTCCTGCCCTCACACAGTCGTTCTTTTTAATTAGCAAACTAATCAAATAAAGTAAATGTTAAGTAAATATGTTCAAATTGAATACATGAATAGGAAAAATAATTATTCTTTCCCAGAACCACCGCTATCACAATATCAGTTGGTTATGAATGTTGTCTTCTCGAATCCATGAACCAAAAAGATATTCAGTCTCCCTTGATGTGTTCATGCCTCAACAAAAGTTAAACAGTACTACTTGAATGCATATTTGTTGTTTGTCTTCTTTTGTTAATTATATAAGTTAATTATTACCCCATTGACAGATTTTAAATATGAATTCATGAGTCCATAGCATGAGGAAGAGAAATGACACATTATTCATTATGCCTCAACATGAACTATTTTATAAACGTATTCCTTGATATATAATCAGTTATTATTTGCGATCACGCGAAAGAGAATTCTAATATGATTTTTTTTGGACAAAACAAAAACAAAATAACTGCAAAGCACCACAGCAATAGCTTGGTTCATCAGCCATTGGAAGTGAGTTCAAAGTGTCCCCATCTATTCCTAATTCCAGTCTATTACCACACCATTAAGGCTATCCTTCTTTTGATGTTAATACTTTGATCTGGAACTATTTCGCCACAATTACATTTTCTGTTATTCTTCCCTTTCTTTATTTCCGGTGTTTATTCTGTTAATCTTGCATGTTATCCTCATCTGTACAGACTCGCTAAAACGTCAAACTTCACTTAATTATTTCTTGCAACCAATCCCAGCTTTGTACATGTTTCCCTAGTTTAAGCTCAGACCTCCAACAAGTCATTCATTAAATAGTTGCATCCTTGTATTGTACACATCAGAGACCCAAATTGATTCTTGAAAATCCAAATTTCCTGTCTGGGAAATATTTAGGCCACTCTTTAGAAGTGATGCTGCTACTACAGCTGCCATAAAAGGCTTCTCTCCACATTACACACTGCACTATGCTGGTCTTCTGCTACGTTAGTGCAGCATATGGTTCTTTTATTCCGTCTGCAGTAAGATCCGTGACAGGATTCTGCCTGAAGGCCTGGTCACACCAGAAAGCCGAACAGTGAAATCCGTCTGTTCGTCTCTCAATGGAACATTTGGTGCTAGAATAGTGATGAATTACTGGCCACTCACAGGGAACTTGTGTACTTGGCTAACTAGCCAATAGCATACACGCTAGCTGGGAACATGCTATCACTAATAGCACTCTGGGCTATTTTTCTCCTTTCTGTACTCATGTGTTCACACCACCTGGCGTTTTTTATGAAATATAGAATAAAGAGTTATTAAAGGGATACATATAACTAGCAAGACAAATGTTAGCTACTAATCATCAGCCCGGCTCACACAGATCCTGTTTCTACAACTTCTATCTCCAAACCAGCCTTCATTTGTGGAGCACTTCACAGCACGATAGAGGAAGCTAAATAATAGTGGCTGGACTCTTCACACCGTGAAGACTAAATACCATTAAGACAGCTTGCTATTGGCCACTACCAATGTATTTCCAGGTCAACGTAAGTTAACTAACAAGCAAAACCACTTATTACATCAATCGCATTAAATTCAACTGATGTTGCAGTGAAACAAATGTGACCGTGGCTCAGTGGTCATATTCCTGCGTCACCTTTCAATTAAAAGGATGGCAGGACACCTCAGTAATACCCTCAAATGGCTGCTGTGCTGTGCATGTGATGAATGGTTATCCATCCACCATTTACCAGCCCTTTAATCTTCTTGGTTAATTAATCACAAAAAACAAATAACTTTCCATGCCATTTGTTTCTGCCATTCGGATTCACATTGTCATACTTTGCAGCTGCACTAATTCTTTGCTCAGCTTTCATCTAGCAGCAGGCAGCAAAGCCAACACTTTCTGAAATGACAGTTGCTATTTGTGGGAAGCCTCAATTCAGTGCAGATGTTTTTATTCTCAGCTGTCGTGCATCCAGTAATCAAGTATTGTAGTGAAATTTTTGTGGTTATGAGATTTCTACATTTTTATTATAATCCTTGTGACTAAAACGATCTGCTTTCTCGTTTGATCCTGGTTATTGTCAGATTCATCCGTCTAAAATAAATGTTAATCATATGAGCTGGAACTTCCTTCATAGATAACTAGGACCAGTTTGAGGAAGCAAATAAAAAAAATACAATTACTTGCGTGTAGTTTTGAGAAAACAATTGTGAAATGTCATTCTAATAAGCCACAGCAGGGATAAATTAACATTCAGACCTCTGGCATTTTAATGGAGTGGACAGGGAGAGATAATTTGGGACGGACCATATTGTTGTTCATTACCGAGTCTCCCGTGGATGTGGTCGTGTGGACGCAAGCCCACACGACCACATCCACTGCCCAGCAGGTGTGTGTGTGTGTGTGTGTGTTCAAGCACCCTTTGCCGTAGTGTGTATCAGACAGAAAAGATGGATGGGTGTCAATGGCAGGTCTCCCTCTCATTTTCCTTCTCCGTTATCTTCCTGTATGTGTGTATGTGTTTGTGTGTACTCACACGCGGATGGGTGTGTGTGTGTGTGATTGATAGGTGTGAGTGCAGAGGTCTCAGTCTATTTGTCGAGACTCCATTAAACACCTGTTCAGTGGACCAATGCCCTGTGTCCTCGGCCTGCTAGCATTGCACCCTGAATACACACAATAAAACCACTGAGAGAGGGTTGTGTGTAAATGTAACAGTTTGGTTTCTTCTCTAATACGTCTTATTTGAGTTATAATTCCATGACTTCGAAGGCTAAAAATGTGGAATTTATTTCATAGCAGAGATACGTTTTACAACCCTTTAAAGATCTCATGGCGACCGTTTCTGGAAACCATTACATCATATAGCCTACAGTTGTAAGGTAGATGTAAATGTGAAGTTAGGCTATTCACACATTTGACATTGCAAAGTCATATACATTTACAGAACCCAGAATTTGTTGTTAATACTTCCTGAGGAATGAGCCCTCATGGTTTTAAACCAGTGCTACATTTGGTGTCAGAGCATTCCTCACCCCCCAAAAATAAATGATTCAGTAACGGTTTTCATAAGACGTGCCTTCTGTACAAAGTAAAATGTTTCTAATTAACACAAACTTTTGTAGATAAGGAGGAGGTCGGGACAGAACTGCATTATCGTCGGCATATCAACAGACTAGTCAGTGCTGTTGTGTTATAATTACCAGGTGGTCCCTGCATGAGCAAGATGGACATATTTTGCTGCTGGTCGCCCACAGAGCTGGTAGATAAACCAGTGTGGTTGTGAAGCATGGAGGAAGCAGCTAATGGCAAACAAGTACTAGTAGAATCAGCTTTATTCACCGCGTATCCTTATGCAATTTGACTCCGCTTACATGTGCTTTTTATTAAAGCTATGCTCTATTTGAGCATCCAATGGAGCATGCATGCAGTATGTGAAAACACCCAGGTTTTGAGAGATCTGGTTCTACAACATCTGCCACTATCAATACCACTGGAATTATCGTTGTTTTAAAGATGTATTTTGTGCATCAAGTCACAATGCTAACCTGAGTGTAACGCGTTAGCAACACAGCGCTAGCAACACAGCGCTGGATGCAGCTGCCTTTGCAAGCGATAGGTACAACATCGATTCTCACCGCCTCGTTGAAGGTGCGGCGGTCATGTTGGGGGAGGAGAGGGCAGTGTCGCTGTTAAACGCAAGTAGGCGACTTCAATAATCCCAGTGGGTGCCACATGAGTCAGTTATCATATGGATAATGTCCTCTGCATCCACGTCTCTGTCGTGGCTGTCAGGGCAATCAAATTAGTATGACGAAAGCACTTAGCATTAACATCAGCCAGTGTGACGGCTCGCCACTCTAACTGCCGTGCTTTACATTTATGGAAGTGGTAATGATCGCTCAGCATCCATTATTTCCCTCTCCTTCTCCCCCGGAAGTGTCTTCCTGTCTCTCTTCTCTTTGTCACCCTGTCCCTTCCCTCCTACTTTCATTCTCCATCTCTTTGTGTTCAGTTTACTGTTACACCTGTCAATACCTCGCCCCAGTCCATTTTAATTATGTCCCATGATTGATGGTGTGTACCGCTGCCATTATATTGTGATCAGTGTGACACACACGCACACACACACACACACACACAGATGGATTTCTAATGAAGTGTCAACAGTCTTGCGGCAAGCTACAATGGAACCCAAACAATTGACAAGCACACACACACTACTACACACTAACACACTCACTGCTATACACTAACACACACACATAGCCTCATGTCAACAGGCTACCCTCTTTCAGCTAATAACATGTCACTAGTGCCGACACTGCACTATCTACTTAACCACTGCTTGAGAGGGAGAGTGTGTGTGTGTGTGTGTGTGCGAGACAAAGGGGAAAAAGAGAAAGCGAGTGACACTGATATAGTTTGTGTGTGTGTGTATGTGTATGTGTGTGAGATTTACCAGGATTGGGGGGAGTGAATTACCATTGTTAACACATTGTAGAGTGGGTTATCTATAACATTTTAAACACAATTTGGAAATTAGCTAACCTACATTTTAGTCAGCTATTGATTACCGATTTAATGAGTTTAAGATAAATGGTAGCTGGACAGATGAGGCAATAGGCATTTAAGGCCTTTACCAACTTGAATGAATGATCTGTGCATGCTTTACTCTTCTACACAATGCAATGGCAGATAAGCATGAGATAAGCGTAGAACAGAGGTCTTCAACAGGAGGTACTGCAGGGGGGTCGCAACATTTTTGGTTGACAAGACATATTTTTTTTCCAACCATTTTTTTCCCCACAAATTTAAATGTCTTCAGAATTAGAATTGTATTTGTTGTCTTTCAATACACATTAACATGAATCCAACATATTGTAGCGAATGGATAAATTGCTGGCAAAGACGTTATCTTTCAGTCCACTATACACACATTCAGCTTCCAACAGGAGCTCTCTGAAGCTGGGCACCGGTTCATTCACAGCTCCTTTCATGCAAATACGACAGCACAGGCACCAGCCAATCAGATCGCGTTTATGCTCACGTCGAAGGGGCGCGAAGCTCAAAAACAAGGGGTCCCTGCTCCATCTCGCCATCAGTTTGGGGGCCCTTGGCCTGAAAAACGTTGAATGGCATAGACTGTATATAAGAAGTGCGCAATGCTTTGTAGTCTGCAGGTTATGAAGCACCAACCTGTCAATCACAGCAAGTCCGCCCCAAAGCAAACTTCCCTTTAAGGTCTATCTGACTCTATATAGTAGCATAAATCATGCTGTATTGAGGAAGACATGGAACTAGAGATTGAGACCATAATGGCTAGAACCACCAATCTTGCGGTTCCCAGCGCACCCTCTCTACCCCTGCACCATGTTGACCTAAATCTATAAATCTAAAACTAAATCTATAAAACTGGTTACACAAGAGGTATGTTTAAATTTAAGGAGTATGAAGGTATACTTTTCTTATTGAAAAGTTACATAAATTCACACATGTCAGAATCAATAACAAAAGCGAACAGGAGCAACATACATTCATTAGCAGGTGTATTTTAAAAGCGCACATCCCAATTAATTTGGTGACACACCAAGATACTTTTTGACATGTATTTGAAATTCAAAGCCTCATATTTTTCTTAATGTGTCACCAGGAATCAGCTCTTCCCACAAAAATATATTTCGTGTTTGGGGAAAGAAGCTGAGTTGATTATCTGTGCTTGTTAAAAACACAACTTACTGTGCCTGAGTGAAAAGTAGCCAAATTCAAATGGCCTCACAAACCCAGACAATGCCACTTTCTAATAAGGGCTGCTGACTTTGGATTGAGATTTTGTGGTGCCTCTGTTTGCGCCATATCAAAGTCATCATTAGCAGAGAAAAGCGAGTCACACAGGTATATGTGTAAACACATATGCAAATGTAGGAACTTCCAGTGCTGTCATCATTAGCTCGGTAAAACACACACACACACTCATGTAGTGTCTTTGAGTTGTTCTCTATGAGGCTGATGGCAGATGGTCTAAATTTTACAACAAAGGAGAAATGGGAAGTCACTATAAGGTAGTGAGATTTTCTCTTCTTTAAGTTCCCTTCGCCTTCTTCTCTTTTCACTCAGTTCATCTGTTTTTTTCCACCTGCTTTTTTTGTGGCGGCCACTTACTGTCCGCGCTGCTGTCTGCAGCCTCACCGGTAAGATATCAGCGTCACATTGCAGGCAGACATGTTCAGCAGGCCGGTCAGAAAACAAAAATGGGATTGAAGATGAGATGGAGCCACGGATTTTAATTTTGATTTCCTCATTTTTAGTTTTGTGTCTGCTTGGGTTTGCTTGGGAAATACCACTGTGGTGTTGGTGGGTGGTTCCCTTTCTAGAACAACCCGCATTATACCCGATAGTGTACGGTGTCAATATCCAGTTTAATCACCTTTTGATATTTTACTGACACATGTACAACCCGTGCTCATACTCAAATTAATAGATTGTTTGTTAAGGATACTGAAAAGATGTAAATACACAGGGACAGGCGCACATTATGAAACATTTTGGGTTTTAAACAAGCATTAGTTTGTGTATAACTGCAAATGTTTCATATCTCTCTGCCAGACGACCACTGGATCCACAATTCAACACAGAATTTTCTTTATCTCATAAACTTCACTTCTGCAGTTCAAACCAAACAATGATCTTTTCCTCAGCCTTACTAAATATTTCAAAACATTTTCAGAAAAATGTTGTTGTTTTGTATGGATGTGGAAAGTGGCACATGTGGAGAATACGATATAAGAACTGTTGTATGAGCTTACAGCAGGTTGTGACTCACACAATTACCAAGGTTGCTGGAGCTCGCCAGCAAACAATAATTAGGGGTTTTGATTAACATCTTTTGTCCATTCTTAAGGGACGACAGTCTGCAAACTGAAGTGAATCTGGCGTTGTGGGTAAAATGTTTGCTCGGTCGCTCATCACTGCCATATTTAGATTATGTACACTAGATTGCGCAAAACCACATCTATCTTGTTTGAAGTAATTATGCCTTGACATAGTTAAGATGTCAGCTCCTATAAGGCAGTAGATCGCTGCACATTTCCATAGCTGTCATTTTACCATTAGTCTCATTTCTGGCGGCTGATTTGCCAAAAATACGGATTCCACATCCGGTGTAGGCTAGTTGAAGCTGTTTTAATGAGATTAGCTAATGACATTTCTGTAACTGGCCAGGAGGAGGATTTATTCATAATTTCTCAACAAAATGCACGTATTTGCAACTAACTGGCATTCTGCAGTGGAACAAGCAGCAAACGTCACCGGTCAATGTAAAAAGAGAGTTGTGTAATAACTGAAGCTATAGATCTTAATATATTCAGCCACTTTAACCGGGATTAAAAGCTCTTACCGTTGTGTCCTTTTGAAACATTGCAATACATGGTGTCTCGGATGGTTTTCTTGTAAAATACATGATGTAATACAAATTAGACGAACACTTGAAAGTTTGGACAGGAAGCATGTGTGTAGAGACTGCAGAGAGCAGCAGCTAAACCTCTGAGTGTCTGGAACGGAATGATGCTGTATAGTATGGCTCGTGAATTTTTTTCTGTTAAGGGGAAGAATCCGCTTTGTCTTTTTGTCTGTCCCTATAAATAAGAGGCCTTTTGGGGCTTTTTTTCTCACTTTTGAACTGCTGTCGGAGCAGATGATAACATCACAGAACAGTTTGGTTCCGGATGTTGAACAAAATATCCAACAATCGATTCCAACTGAACCAAAATATGTTGAGAAACATCAGGTGTTCCATCATAAGCTGTATTTCTTCACATGATTCTTCCACAGACAAAGACACAGGTGCACACTGATGAACAGACCCTCAAAGTTGTCGGTCTTAAAAACCACACGCACACATTTGCACATTCCTTTCGGATGGAACCCCGCTAGGAAATAAGGATGAACATAATTGCGAAATGAAAATGGCAGAATGAGCGTCGCAGCAGAGCCGGGCGATGGGATTCGCCGGTTGCGGAGGTCAGATGACCAACCCCTGGGTAGGAAGCAATCGACACTCAACCCGACTCCAATGAACAGATGATCTGGCTTCACCTTTTCAGCTTTCATGCCGCACAATTCTCTGTTCGCCAAGCTGAAGTAATTCATTTTGCACTCCTCGAGGCTTTCGAATGCACAAAGGAATGTGATCAACAGCTTGGAATCGCGAAAAAGCTGAGACCCCATAGCCATGTGATGATTTTTTAAATACATTTTCAAGAGAAAAGTCCCTCTAATTCATTTGTGTCAGTTAGAGACGTGTTGTTCGGACATGCTGCTAAAGTTAATACATTTTTTTGCTGACATTTATTTTGCTGCTGTGAATAATACAGTTTTTATTGACTGTATTGATTGATTGTCTCTGCTTTAAGATTAAAGTTCAGGACTAATTTGAATTTAATCCAAAATGACTGAAAACTGTTCTCAGCCTTAAATATATCATGCTCCGGATATGAAACATATCTTCCTAAATCAAATTAAAGAAGAAGAATATTACTTTCTCTATATATATTTCATAAGATGTTTGTGTTATAGCGCTGGGAGCTGCGAAGGAAAAGCTGATGACGCAAGCGGGAAGTCCCCCCGTACGTCACACCGTCTCATTTCAGAGACCGCCGGTTCAGCCTATGCGGTCGTTGAAGGTCCCAGCCCACGTAGACCAAGAAGGCCGGGTCTGGCTCACCTGCCTCCATCCAGAATGAATTCAATCTGAATGAATTACGCTGTTTCTTCTCTGAGCAGTTATATAGAAAATGTGCAATGAGGCTTTACAGAGACAACAACGGCACAATTAAAACACATTTAAACAGATGCTGCTGTATTTCCTGCTATGTCTTGTATCCCCTGTTTCTCTCACTTTTCAGATGGACTGTCCAAAAAACAACTCAAGGACACCCGTTCATTACAATACATACAAGCTTAAGGCGATCTGAACACAATAATGTGTGGTAATCGAAAACAAATCAATATTTCCAGACCTATTCATAAAACAAATATATTTTTAACTAGACTCATAAAAGAAGAATGTGACAACGTCTGAGTGACTCAATCCAAAGGGTCAGATCCAAGGTTGCTGCTGTCAAAGGGTTCTAGTTTTTTCAGTATTGGTCACCTATCAGTGGTTATCCAGGCTCATTGCAGTTCCAAAGTTTCACCGACTGGTACAGTTTCAACGTGTAATTTTGTACACAGCCCTTTCAGAGGCCTTGTTCATTTAGTGCATTTTCTTTCTCAAAGGTACCCTCCTGTAATTGATTAAAAACTGCTAACATGCCTGACTGTCTGGATCAAAGGCTCACTCTTCAACTTAGAATGGAATTTCTGTTTCAATGGATGTACAGTAGAGCATGTTGTCTCAAGGAGGCTCCACAGGGACGTCTGTCATCTGCAGTTGTGTTTTCTCTGTTCCTTTGTGAACATTCACAGCTTCACCACAATCATTTTAAATATGCCAATGTGATGGCTTCAGAGGACATCCACCAAAGGATAATATGTGATTGAACTTGGGAATATGGAACTTGCCGTGGCCCTACAAGAAATGTAAAAGGGGATTATCAACCAATTTACAAAGGAAACCAGATTGCTTGTTATCTGGAATATCAAATATAGCAATTACACTTACTGTTTGAAAACTACAAGTAACAGGGGTAGAAGGGCTGATATAAAAAGTTTCTATTTCTAAGGAGGATGTCTGAAACAATTTCCATCACAAATGTCAAACTTGATCAAAATGCCATAATATGTAAGTGGCATATCATATGCTCCATATAAATCCAAACTAGGTACAATCTATTATATTGGACTGGCTTCTGAAACAATGGTAACATGATGGGACTGTTACTTGCCCTCCTGACAAGGTCACACTTAGAGAAAAGATATTCAGGCATTTTAATGCAGGTCACTATTAACCTTAACTCAAATGCTGTCTATTCTTCCCAATCTTACAAAAACTAATTTCCCAATTATTTTGTCCTCCATGTCCTTGTGTGTCAAAATCACCGTTGGGCCAATGGAAAGCAGCTGGCTGCTCCGGTTGACTGGCTGACGTCGGGCATTGCCAACTCTTCTGCCGTGTTGTTTTCTTTTAAGTGCTTCTTGGTACAGCCGCGATGTGAAGGCTGCGTCAGGCTCCCTGAGTTCAGCGCTACATGAGCCCTGGTGGCACAGGAGGACACGCCTCAAAAGTTTATTTCCCTGATGCGAAACTGCTACACCTCTGTCTGGATGAACTCCCTGACCCCGGGTGTCTGACCCTGTAATAAAGCCGGATGAAGAGAGGCCCAGAGAGGCAGACGGAGTCAAAGAGGGACAAGGAGAGCCGGGGAAGAGGGAGGAAGGAAGAGATCAACGTGGGAGGACAAGGGCGGGAAGAAGGCATGCAACTGCAGCGTGCTCACTGCCTTGCTAGAGATCTCCCCCTCTTCTTGTCTCTGGCTGCATTTCTCTCTTCTCTCCATGGTGAAGGGCGGAGAGGGGACAAGGACGCTGTCCTCAACCCGGGTCGGGGACCCTCAGCCTGAGGCAGCATTCCACTAATCCTGCCCTCCTCTACACACTGGCAGAGAAATGATTTCCATCCATCCGTCCGGCCCACTTGAAGTGATGCTAAAAGGACATCTACTTCCTCTCTAATACAGCCAGGAAATACTGTGCAGCACACAGCAATGTGAAGCAGTCATTCCGAGAGGCTGCTGTGGGCAGATATGTCAGCACATCTCCACTTGGATTCATTATTTGTCTAGAAATAGCTGCCTTATTTACTTAGAAAAATCAAAACTGCAGATTGTCACCCACAACAGCCAATACATTGCATCAAAATTCACCATTCATCATAAAGTTCTTGGACGAAGGCCCTGGCAGACTGCATGTTGTCGTACCATCCTATATCACTGGATAAATTAGCACAGGGGGGTTGGAGGGAATACTCTTAGCTCAGAATAACTTTTAAATAAGAGACAATACTGTGCTTTTTAAAAATATCTCCAGTGTATTTAGCCTGGACTTTATTCACCTTGACGGCTGCTCCACTATTGTGTTGTTTGTCTATTTTCTTTCCTCTGTCTGACTATTCTGTGATTTCCCCACTTGATTTCTGCGTTTATCCTAGAAGCAGCACACAGGTGCATTTGAGCCGTGTCTTTTTGTTGTTATCTTACTGAGAGATCTAATGTTGGTGCAGCACTAAGCGCCGTCACCTTACAGTGAGAAAGTCAATGTCGAATGGTGCTTCCCACAAATTTGGGATCATAAAACCAGAAGTCTATACCGAATCTGTTCAGAGCCTGTTCACCAACTGGCCTGAAACCGCTGATCTGCTGAGGTGACACCTAATGGGAGCAACCAGCAGGAGACAAATTAAACGGAAAGCTGAGAATCCTAAAACATTCCATTTGGTTTAGCCAGTAATGTGCGGGGCCAATGTTCAGTCAGAATTACAAATCAATGTTCACTTTTTTTTAACTATAACCTCTCTTTATTTACAATCTTAATTATAGTTTATTTTCCACAACCATCAACTCTTAATTGATTCCATAGTAAAAACGTGCTTCTGGTTGTCATTAATTACAGTACAGGCTTCAGTTTATACATGGCTTTTGGTCCTGAAGGTCAGAGGTTCTCCAGCAATAGAAGACATCTCATGGATTGTATCCATCGTATCTGTCAATGAAGTGCTAAATATACTGCATGTCTAATATATTCACTTACACTATACTAGCGTGACTTGCAACATTTGCTGTCTTTTCATACATCTGAGTGTTATACTTATTTGTTCAACTTCATACGATATGAATGGTGCCGTGACCTTGGTCAAATGCCTCCCAGTGCACAGCAGTACGCTTTAGACACTGATGGACATCTTACAGCTGCTGCTTTTTTGCCGCTGAGACCAGGTCTTACTCTTTGATTTACTTACTCTTCTTTCTTTCCAGCTGATTGGATATATATTTGTATTGCTGTTCGCCAATCTATCCAAAGCAACAGTGCTGAAAAAAACAGCAATCCTCTCTCCTGTTGATGATGCTGAGGATGGATAAGACAAAGCTACAGATCAGCAAATTCACAAGAGGTTAAATTAGCATTCTACCTTTTGGGGGTATTGGTGTGTTTACTAATTAACAGCACCCAGAGTCCTCTACATAGAAATACACATTATAAAAGCCATTTATTATAAGCTCTTGTTAATGGTTAAATACAAATAAAAGCTGCATCATGACATTGGAGATGCCAGTGGTCACAAGGCCAACACAAGTCTTTTTGGTCCTTTCGGTCCATTTATCAATGCAGTTGTTCACACCTTCACTTCATCATCCATTCATCCATGCATTACAAAGTCTACCATCCGCCACGTTTATCCCTCCACCTGGGAGAAAAAGTCATACCAATACTGGATCAGTCATCCATCCATCAGTTAGACGGGCAATTAGCCACCCATCCAACCAGTGAGCGCGGGGCGAGTCTGGTTGAAGCAACCAGTCGGGTCATGTGAGTAGTGAAGAGGAAGAGACAGATGAACAGCAAAGCGCAGAGTCACGACCCACATATCAGCCCTCTATGACTCACTTGATGTGCTCATCTGTCTCCACTCACCTGCCTCTCAGGCCCCACTGTTTCAACTCGTGACTCAGAAAGTGGCTTCCTATGGAAATATGTTTAATATAATATACAAGTAGGCAGGGATGGATTTTGAAACTACAGCCTGTGGGGTTTGGGATTAAAACAGATGAAATACCCTCACCTGTTATGTAAATGTAACTTGAAGAAAATTTCAGATTTAATCTGTTGATGTTATTGTCGAAGTGATTTTAAATGGACCCGTTCAAGGGTTGCGATGCATATGGTTACTTAATGTTTAAAGGCAAACAGGTTTACTTTTGCTGTGTTTACAGTACACCATCACTTTTGCGTACATAGACATGCTGTGAGTGTACTATATTATGTTGTCAGGTATTTCTTGCATAACATTTTGTAACATACAAGATGAGATTTTTGGGATTACAGGAAATAGAGCATTGTAGAAAAAGATGACTACATGCACATCTTATAAAATCTATAGCAAGGTCTGACTCTTCTCCGGTTGGTTCCCAGACCGGGCGTCTCCACGAATGAGGTTGTCCAGTCGCTCTGTGTCACTCTTCAAAAGTTCACCCGCTACGGAGCCGGACTACAACACAGTCGCTGGACAGTAACATGCAGCAGCTTCAATAAGAAGCTGTAAGCTGTAAAAACGATTCGTATCGTCTGTCTAATGCGTCTCTAGTCAGGGTCCTCATGGTCCCTGGTGGGTTGGGAATTGCAGGCTGGGGAGAAAGACTGGGGAGAAAGACTGGGCCGAACGGCGGCGGTGCTTCTACAGAGGACCCTTGACTGTGGTAGTTACATTGCTAATGTACAGTCAGGGTTTCTATGCACCATAAACACAACAGGATGGGAGGGAAAATGACTCATTCAGTAAACAGTCCATTACATCTGGCGGCTACTCCTCGTGTAACAGCAGCAACACTTCTCTCCTTAAGAAACCCCTCTGCTGCCAATATCCATCCAATCATCCAACACCAAACATCACGCAAACACAGAGCACATCTTAGAACAATGTATTTTATAGTGCGTGAGTTCATTATTATAGTATAGTATAGTTTATTATTGAAGTACTCCAAACGGCACCTTCATCAGACTGTATACACATGCTGCAGATCCTTCACTTGCCATTAATATTTATATAATGCAGGTGATAAATCTGTCTTATTGGAACCCGAGCCTGAAGTTCTCATTTCAACAGTCATTTGACAACCCTTTGCTAAATAAAGCCGCTCTCTTATGGATTCTGCTCTTGGAAAACGACTTCAGAATCCTACTATTATGACGAAAATAACTGAAAAACAAATCTGAAAATGAAACCCATCCATACCCAACAGTAAATATTATGCTTCATGACATGTAGGATATGTGTCACTAATGAATTACATTTCACAAGGCAGACGATCACCCACAGGAGAAGACACCAGGGCAGGAAGTGACGCTGACTCAGGTACACAAGAGGCAGGAAACTACAAGATAAAACAGGACAAACGCACACTGTGACACTGGCAACTTCCGGAGGATTGGACGGGCAGACAAATGCAACTAATTATATTACATAATGACATATTCAAAACCCTCCAAAAGCTGTTCACACTTGCACACATCCGCCAGAAACGTTTTATATTTGTGTTGCTGGGAATTTGTCGTTTGGATGCTTTTCTTGCCAAGAGAGGAATATCACATAATGCAAAACACACATCCAAACACCAGCAGTGACTCGCCTAAAC
Source organism: Gasterosteus aculeatus (assembly GCF_964276395.1). Lineage (NCBI taxonomy): Eukaryota > Metazoa > Chordata > Actinopteri > Perciformes > Gasterosteidae > Gasterosteus > Gasterosteus aculeatus. The sequence goes on along the minus strand of NC_135691.1, from coordinate 18,813,680 downwards.
AAGGACACACAAACACTCCCTCCACACACGATGAATGGCCTGCTGACGGATGTGATGCAGAGTTGATAAAGGAGACCGTTTGCTCTCTGACAGAAACTGTGGCACATTACAGAAAAGAGACAAAAGCAGGGTAGATAAAGATGACTAATGGAACTGTAAAAGAACAAAAATTGTAGCTGTTTACACATCAAAAAGAAAACCGTCTTTGATTTGCAGTTTTTTTAAAGGGTTGTAAACATAGTTCTATAATCTTCATATCCCTGTTTGACTTTGCCAAGGCCCGTGCAGCGCTTCCGACTGCAATCAAACCAGTAAGTTTAACCGTAAGAGTGGCAATTTGAACCAAGTAAACGATACGTTGGCCTCAGTCTCAGGGTATAAAAAAGTCTGCTGTCGAGTCCGAAAATGTCTCGCTCCTCCGTGAAATGCTTGGAAAACTTTGTAAATGCAGCTAACCTTTAGTCAACCGGCACTCCGTATATCTGTAGTGGATTGAAAAAAGGGATTTTTTTCACCACGCTTTTCACCACAATGTATGAATCGCATATAAATCCAGCACCTCTATGGGAACAGCACAATGCTGACTGATCAGAGGATCGGTGGTCCGATCCCCAGCTCCGCTTGTCCTCCTATGGTGTACCATACCATGTACGTATATATACATATATTTATATTATTCTGGTTGGTGCAAATTGTTTATAATAGTGGCAGAAATGTAATATTAACCAATATTGATCAAATATCACAATGTTATGCATTGTTTTGGTTGCTATTCTCGAAAAACTTTACCACATATGTTGTAGCATCAGAAAGTTTCAAATCCATCAATAATATTTAAGTTTTTGCCAATCATTTTTGCCAATATTTTGCCAAAGGAGCGAAAACCCTCCTTTTGGGGTAATACAAATGTAATATAATAATCATAGATAGATGTGGTCCAGCAGACATTGTGTGAACTACATCAATCACGCATGCAGGTAACATCCACACACTCACAGATGGGGTGCTGAACTCTCTGCCACTGTAAACAGGGTAAGGGATTTTTTTACCAGAAGGTGTGTTGTCAAAGAATTTTGATAAACACCATATGTGTAGTAGATGATGCAATACATGATGCAATACAACTGATAAATTAATCGAATGTTGGAAAGAAAGAAAACAGGAGCTGGGTTGTTTGCCATTCTACTTATGAAATATTATCGACGGTATTGGAGCTCTAAAAGGTTTAAGGTTTAAATGAATTTCCAGGAAAAAAAGGGACTGCACTGTAGCATTTATCAAAGGAGTCCGCATTCATCTTTCGCGAGTATTAAATTATGACCTTTTACACTCTACCACTCTTTTTCTTTATAAATTATTTCCATGTCATAATTTCCATGGTTTATTGATCAATCCTATGATTCTTTAATCATTTCAGACCTCTTTTCTCCACCCAGAATTATAGAGCACTTTTACCATTTAAACCTGGTGTGAACTATTGCATATTGTGTCACATTCTCCTATTATTTGTATACAGGAAACCTCAACATGAACGTAAGACATATATGTCTTCATTCTAAGATTTTTAATACAGTCTCAAAAACATCTGGATGAAGTCAAAATTATTCAAAGAATGTCAAAAGGTTTACCAAAGTGGACAACATTATGCCCAATTAATCGAAAAACAAATTGGCCAAAATGTTAAAATTGTCTAGAAAATATGTCCAAATATGCCAAATGTGTTAGGGTTATTGTGGACACAGTTTGTATCTACCTTCTTGACCAGAGGAAAGAAAAGCAAGAAAGGGAAAGAAGCGGCTCACAGCAGCCAGCAGGAGAGGAGGGATGCTCACATCCCACATCCCTCCCAAATCATCTGTGACAAGGTCCTGCGTATCCCATTGTGTGCATGTTTTTGTGTGTGTGTGTGTGTGTGTGTGTACATACTATTTGAGAAGCCCAGTCGATCCCACATTAATTATGATCAGATTGTTTATTGATCACACACACGCTCTCCGTATTGATTAAGCATGTGCAGCCTGGTGGAGCCTCGTGAAACCCCTTTTTCTGGCGTGGAGGCGCAGGTGGAGGGACGGTGAAGCCTTGCATGTGAGCACATAACTGTATTCAATACAGTGTGTTAACAGTGCGCTCACGTTGTGGAACATTGCGTTTTTTCATTCGCATACACTACTTAGTTAGGTTTGGGAGAAGCGCATGGTTAAGATTTAAATGAGGACGTCTGCTCTGATCAGAGGATGATCCCCGCGAGGACATAAACATAACCAGCAGCCTCATGGGAGAAAGTCCCGTGTTTGTTTGACCTCATCAAACTGTCCCTTTTTATACTCCGATTTAAAGAGCGCTTAGAGCTGTGTCTTGAAATGACACGTGAAGAGCAACTTCAACGTAGTATCGCAATGGAAGAAAGGACTTACACTCGGACCTGTGTGATCTTGTCTCCCGTGTTAACCGAATACAGAGCCCACGGGGGACGGCTGCGTCTCTTCTAGAGATACGCTGCGTCAACAGCTGCACAACTACACTCATACGAAGCACATAGAGCGACTTCTTTCTCTAACTTTCACTACCTTCAAGTAGGCAGTAGCTGTTTGCCATCATATTGATCCACTGAATTTCGAATCGTGCACCTCAAGGGGACCTTTTGTCGAGACCGGGCCGACAGAACACCGAGACCCCGATAGAATACTTACGTAAGGCTGTTTGTGGTTTGTCCCGATCCAAGCCTCGCCCGGCAGGGGGCCGGCGAGTGTGGGCTCTCTCAGCCAAGCTGGATGTGGGGAAAGCGAATCGGCATCGCCTCTGTGACTCATGCTGCACACGTACACAGCCGCGCTGAGGAGACGGCTGGATGGTGTCACTTCTTTCTGGAGGTGATACCTAGAAGACTGTCCTTTAAGGCTTTTTCTTTTCTTTTTAAGCAGCAGCAAAAGGTTGCTTTTCTTTCAGCGGGAAGGGAATGTTCCCTTCAGTTCTCAGTGGTGCTGGGGAGAGAATCTAGTACGCTCCAACAAAGACAGTAAAACTGCATAATATCGAAACGGCACGTTTTGGATTTTTAATAAATGAAATATTTTCACCTGTTATCAATCAATGAATAAACACCAAGGGTTGAGAACATGTGTTGCATGTAGCGTGTGCAGGTGCACTGAAACAGGCTACTACAGAGACGCTTATTTTCAACCTGCTCGCTTTCTGTGGTTGTTGAAACAACTGCTGTAACTCCATAAACCCCCCCCCCCCGTTACCCCCGTTACCCCCAGTGCCCCAAATGCAGCAATCCACAGAGAGATGGGGAACAACGGAGTGAAAGGAAAAGTCAACGAGCAAGAGAGACAGAGAGAGACAAACAGATGTTGGTACTGTCCTCCTCATGAAATCAGAAAAGCTTAGTGCTCTGGCTGCTCCGCTCTAATCTGAGTGCTCTGAATAACAGATGTATTCTGTTATTTTGAAACTGGCCTTATGCGTTCTAGCCTGAGGACATCCCCGACATGCTGCTGTGATGGTCCCGCAGTTTGTGATGTTAGTCTGCACGGTTTATTCAGTCATGATTGCACCTGAGCTATCCAATGTTATATTTTATTTCATTAACACTAATAAGCTGATATTGATATAAATATGGCTGAATAAGATGCCTTATTGGAATAAACCAGGTAATTCAGTGTAAACTCACACCCCTATCTAGTCAGAATGGAATGATCCTTTTCATTGGCTGATGTGATGATTTTACATCATATGTTATATCATATAGCGAAATTACTATTCGGGGAAAGTTAAATGCTCCTTCTTTGGCCGGGTGATGATCACCCCCTTTGGGATTAACCCCACCTCTCCATGCACCACTATCTACAACCAACCTCCCCTTCTGTCAGCACTGACATGGACACAATGCACACCTTTTCTAAATCTAATTCTCCGAGCATAAACCAGACTGATCAATGACACAAGTGGTATACAATTCCATGCAGATTGTGCCTTTAAAGCCCTTTCACTGACAATACAGCCTTGTATATATGTGAGTGGGATGAGACAGCAATAAACGGAACAGCTTGATGGCCTTCTAGTCCTGGCAAAGCATCTATTCATCTACATCTTGTTTCTTAAATTCACAGCTTGACTCTGATTTCTGCCTCATTACACTGTGAGCAGAGAATGGGCCTGTGTGTGTGTGTGTGTGTGTGTGTGTGTGTGTGTGTGTGTGTGTGTGTGTGTGTGTGTGTGCGTGTGTGTGTGTGGGACTGAGATGTGGGATTACTGCCTTGTTTTCCAAGGAGAGATTCTCCCAAGTAATTGAAGCCGGCACCCATTTAAAGTCACACACAACCGCGGTGAATTACGCGCACACATGAGAAAATACAGGATAAAATACTAGGCAACAAAATACACAACCTTCATCGCACATGCTGTAAAACATGACTCATAGTCGCAGAGGGGGTCAGCCGCAGGTAAACGCTCGCATAAAAGAAATGGAGCCGCTGGTCTTTCTTAGGAGAGCGAGCTGCTTCTCCTAAACCCGACCGCGGCTGGGAACAGAAAAGTAAAGACCTTTGGTTCAAGATCGGGGGGGGCGTCGATTAGCTTTTCCTCGTGTGTTAGCCCAGTAAGCCTATAGGTAGCCAAGCACACAAAGATAGTTACCTCATGCTCAGCCCCACTCTACTATCGGTATTCATCTTGCTCTCACATCCACTCAGGCTCTATATGGTCATTTCCCCATGTTTTAATTTAAGTAATCTGCTCCATAGTACTAATTGGATTATTCAACACAACGCAGCTACAGAAATGGAATCCCATTACTCAGTTAACAGATCAGAATTAGGATTTAAGTAGTCCATCCAAAGCGGGCTTGCAGTAACGATTAGCAGCATCGGACATGCTTCACTTATTATTTTTGCACTGTGGTGGCCTCATCGCTGCAGGATCTGTTTGCCTGGACTCACAGCCTTCCTCTGCACCAAACCCTTCCAATCAGTGAAGATTGTCTTTCCAATCCTAGTTTTTTTTCTTATTCTTATTTTGAAAGACAGCATGCATGTGATGCGCATAATTTGATGCTTTCATAGGAAAACGCACAAAGATCTGTGGATTCACTTTTTTGTAAGGTATCATAGCATGCAAGTGTGAGGATAGTTGTGTGCGTGCAAACCCCCTGCATTTCTCAACAATGGTGCAGCCAGTGCGCTAAATATTACAAAATGCAAAGAATGTGAGTGTTTTTGTACCTTGGGGAAATTGTAATGCAATTACATTTACAACTCTCTACACATTATCAGAGTGTAGAGTCAGCACGCTCACACTATCTCCAGTGCCACATCCCGTCCCCACTCTGCATCAGCCTGCTGTTTGGGAGCTGCTGGGCCACACTTCTGAACATGTGTGTGGAGCCCACCAACACCACATTGTGACTTGTAGCATCCTTTTTAGCTGCAGGACACATATTAATGAACCGAATGATGTTTCTGCGTCTTAATAGTATCACCAGTGTGTAAGAGTGGCATAAAAATAGAAAACCAGGAAGGAAAATGGATCCGTTGCATTGCGCCTCTTGTGGATTTTAGGTCATTTAGGTGGGTGTTGTGTTGTGAAAAGGGGGGTTGCGGTGGAGCAGGTCCTTTGAATGCTAATGGAGACGGGAAAGTGCGTTTGCAGGGTTCCGTGTGGGTGTGTCGGGTCGGGAGGGGCCCTGAGCAAGAACACAGCAGACACAAACTCCAACCCATCTCCAGGTGCTTTGTGACACGGCAGCTTCTTGAAATGATTCAGAGTAGAACCCTTCGTATACTGAAATGGCTGATTCGGTTCAGGCTGTTTAATTTCACTATTTCACTATTAGAATAAACGAGTGAGTGCAATCAGAAAAGTGACCCTTTGAGGGGATAAAGACCTCATACAAATATGTTCTCGCACAACACGGCTAACGGGCAGCGTGAGAAATCAGCCAGTGAATGTAGAGGAGCATCTGGCAGCGTGAGTCTGACCAGTGACTCAAGTTCACGCAATCAGACTGATTGGAGGACAGATTCTGGTGGTCAAGATGATTGATGATTATCGTTAAGTAGCCGTGAGCAGCGGTCACATTAGACGATGTGGGACGCTGTGATTGGCTCATAAGAAATCCAATGAAATCGTCCGCATATCTGAGTAATGTCCTTTGGATCAACAAAAGACTCAAACAGTTAGTAAGAACGCTGAACTCGTCACCATTATTTCATCTTTGGTGTTTGCTGATGGGAAGACGATTCTTTAATAAGACCCCAAACTGTAGCTGTCTGTCTGCAGTGGGAATATGCAAAATGTTTATATGAAGGTTTGTGATGTAACAATAGGCTGATACTGTGTTTACAAAGTGTCCCCCAGCAACAATAGTGACAACAAAAGGATTGTAACTTTAACGAAAATCGGTGTTTCACTTCCTTTGCTTTTTTTTATAGAAAAGCTTCACATCTGTAGCATCTACATCAACACTGGAGGTTAGAGGAAAAAAACGTCATACAGATATTCAAGCACTTTGATCAGGTGAGCTCATTCAAAAGTGAAAGTTGGAGCATCAATGATTTCTTCTTTTTTTTTATCTATCATCTTCCTTTCCAGTGACCCAGATAAACGTCGTTGGCTAAAGGGCTGGAGACGACGCATTTATAACCCACTATAGGGAGACGGGAGAGATAAGAGCTGATAACCGGAGGCTTTGTTGTTAGCTTATAGTTAAATATGGATCCGCGCTCCAAACGCATCCAGCATGCACTCCATCTACATTGACTAAAAACGAGGAGCGTCTATTTATACTTAATCTTCCTTGTCTTCCTTTCGTGTCGCTGAGCTGTGCGGGAGGCTGACCGTGTGTCTGACCCGCAGCCATCAGGCTATCTGGGTCGTCTGCTCACCTGCGGGTGGAGGACGTGAACTGGATCTTATACACAACAAAATAACCGAGGAGTAAGGAGTTTCAAGTTTGGAGTTGAGATTTCAGCTGTAGAAGAATCGGGATCAGAACGAGTGACGGGAAGGACTTTTGTCTGCTTTGTCCTGCACACTGTGGTACTGAGCCGTCTGCACGAATGCAGTTGCCATGTTTAAATAGTTCTGAGTGTTCGGTTACATCAAAGGACATCTGCTGATGTTAATCCTCAAATTGTTCTTGCTAGTTTAAATGGGGCTTTTATCAGGAAGATGCATCATCCTTTTCAGAAGAATTAAGAAAAACCTTTTGGAAAGTAAGATAAATAGAGGCAAATATAGAGCCAGGTGCACTCGACAGATATGAGAGAAAACTAACAGCAGGTCTACTCAAAATTGGACTAAATAGAAGGATATTTTTGTGAACAGGCAAATTATTCAATTTGATCCAAAATTCGGTTGTTGATTAGGGTTCATTGCGTAGTAATTAACAATGTTGTAATGAATACAGATCCAACATCAAGCAAAGAAAAGGCAAATTCTTGTGATGTATTACGAGAAGTATATTTTATTACTGATGGTATTTTTGATATCGCTTTACATCCTGTAGCACTTTTTAACTAGTGTAGTGTAAATGATTGTTCATACAGAAGATACATATCATACTTATCATCCCCACACACTCACACTGATATAATTCACAACCCTATCTCAGAACAGTTGTTGATACTCAAAGGATAACTACTGCTTCCACCATAAAATGCTCTGAATTATGGATTCATTTTACCAACTTTTGAACCTTAATAAATATTAAGAAAGTCTTTTCTCTATTGCTGTCCTTGTTTTGCAGTATTCTATGTACTCTTCTCCTGCCGTTAAGGTCGGCTCCTTGTTCTTTGTGTCAAAAAGACACATTAATGCCAAAACATGTACATTCTGTACACAAACTGAAGGCGACATCATCATCATGCTACCTAACGATCGCCTCCCCCCAACAGTCATACACCAGTCCTTTGAGACGTCTGAGGGTTTTCACCCAGGTTCTTATTGATCTCAATGAAACAACAAATTAAAAGCAGTCACATGCACGTAGGTAACATGCCAGTGTGAGAGCTTCCTCCGTCATACAGATAACGATTTGCATTATGCATGGAGACAAACACCATAATCACTAGCATGTGCTCAGCTGATTCCCTACGGCTGCTTTGGTTGTTTATTGAAAAGTGGCATGCAAAGACGTCTTGTCACTAAGAGTCGCTTGTGTTCAAACAAACACAGAGCTGAATCACGAGAGATTAGTGGTAGTAACACAAAGTTTGATACGCCCTGTTAAGCAAAATATCAGGAGTGCTTGTCGGGATTCCAGTGGAGAGACAATATTTAACCACTTAAGCATCACTGTGTCAAATATGCAGGGGCACCCTTCTTCTTTTTCCTTATATGTGTCAGTCAGGGGCCTGCTGCATACATGTTTCATAATTCCTGACACTTTCAATGTCAAACTGGGTACACAGAGGAAATGCCTTATTGATGCATTTCTGTCTTCAGCAACGAAGGACATGCAAATCAAATTGTGAAAACATACATTCGTAGTGTTAAACTTTCCGAGGTTTGACCTCCTCCGGCCTGCTTTCATTTTCATCACTTATTTGGTGTTCTGTATCTTTTTCTGTTTCGTTTCAAGTTTAAAATCTTCAAAAGTTTGTTGATCTAAAAATGTATGCAAATTAACACAATAAACTGCATTATTTTAATTTTCAAACAATATTTAATGTTTTTTTCCGAAACATAAGGTTAAAAAAAATGAGAATGACCCAAATAAAAGTAATCTGGGAAAGTTAGTAGTAACTTTCAAATATGTCCCAAACTTAACACAATAAAGATGAGCAGCTGCAGCTTGTTTTCATATCCTGTGAGTTTCTTTCACAATGAGTATATAAGCGGATTCCATCTGAGCATCTCATTAAGGCGGGTTTGAAAATACATCCCACCTGGATACCTGCCGCATCCGATTTATCTAGTTAAATCTCAACACGCTGAAGCTGTTATTGCCTTTTGATAGAGCAACATTTGGGTGTGAGCAACACAAAAATACACAGATTTCGGTTTGAGTGTTTGTAAATGGAAACACACTTAGAAATGCGCGAGCACTCGTTTACGTTCATTACAGAAGTTCACAAAGGCTCCTGCTCAGGTGAGCGTAGTTTAGGGTTGGAATAGTGTACATTCAGGTTCACCCTAACTAATTGATATGAACAATTCATGCATAACTCAGTGTTTTCTGTTGCAAAGCTTCGGAAGTAGAAGAAGTTTAATAAAATCACTGGAGCATGTTTCACTCACAGCACGCGAATGCTTTGTAAAGGTTACCAATCTTTGGTCCTTTCGTGCCATTTTGCCTGGTTGAGTTGTACTTTTACTCTCCACTTAATGCAATGTCTGATGTTATGTATGTTTCAGGGTGGTTTAAACCATAAAAAATAGTTATTTATAAAACAATTACATATAACTTCACTCTTCCACTCCAGCTTTTTTAGATTTTGCAAACATATTTTCAAGTAAATTTAATTCAAATATTAAAATTGAAGTTGGGAACAGTGTAACACTTTTTACACTGTTCCCAACTTCCCAAGTTTTGGGTGGAGTGAATGGGGAAACGGGGAATGAGAAGCGGTTGGAGTCCAGCAGATTGGTCAAGTGTGTGGAGGAGTGGAAGAAGGGACGGGTGGGGTCCACCAGGTAGGTCGGGGGGACGAAGGGGGGCAAGGGGAGCCGTTAAGGAGTCGGGAGACATCCGTCGAAGGGATGGTGTCTACAGACAGCGATGTGGACGAGAAGGGAGAAGACGTCTTTAAGGTTCCCCGGAGGAAGAGGAAGACGCAGAGCAGCCTAGGGAGCAAGAAGGGGTCCGCAAACAGAAGGACAGAAGTAAGACAGCAGGAACCCCTGTGAGCCCCCTGTGGAGTGGGACTGCTTACAGCAGCTCTCCTGCTGGGACGCCAACACCAAGTACAGTGTGGGGAGGGTGAAACTCTCCACAACATCATGACAAATATGAAGTGGGATCAGCTGGAGAACTACTTCCCTGATATTGAGAAATTCTCTCGTACTGCTTGGGAGGGAGGGGAGTAAACGAGGTAGCGGCCGCTACACTCAGCAGGAGGTGTTCGGGCTGAGAAAGATCGCCCAGAGGATCAACAAAGGCAGCGAGAGAGCTGCCGGGGACTGAGATGAGTACAACTGAGGGGCGGAGTCAGAGTCCGGACCACCTACCGATTCATCGGCAGCGTGGACGAGTTCCTTGTGCTTGGGTGCTGCAGAGGAGCCCTGTGCTGGTTGGCTGGAGAGGGATGTTGTCTTCGGGGAGTCATTCTGTGTGTTAATTGGACCAAAATGTCACCATGAGGGTGTGTTTGCTTTTTATAATAAAATAAAGGTTTTTGAAAATGACAAATCTCTGCCTCTTTGCTGTGTTTGTCCACTGAAGCGCTCTGGGCGGCGGGGTTGGAACTCAACGCATATCAAGTCCTTATGTGTTTTTTTTCTTTTACTTTTTGGGGTTGGTGTTGAACGTAGGAGCTGGAGAAAGACTTCAATGCAGATTTTTGTTTTATCATTCCAACCCGCCCACACCTTTCCCCTACAATTGTATCCTTTCCCAAAGCCAAATTTAGTTGCCCTTACTGGGTGTATTTCTCACTCTGTTGTTTCATTTTATTTTATTTTTTTATATTTCACCTCTCTTCCCTGTTCTTCTCTCCTTTCTCCCTTTTGCTTCATCGCTCCCTGGTGCTGCACATTTGTTTTGATGTGGAATGAGCCCGTTTGATAGGGAGCTAAAAAGAAGAGGTGGGGGGAGGAAGAGGAGAGGGGAATTGTGGGAAGACAGCCGGTCCTATATATAGCGGTGAGCGTGGGTTGGTACCGTATTGACAAGAAAGATGCACAGTTTCTATCCAAAGCAAAAAAGAGAGTGATAATGAGCCTGAGAGAAAGAGGGGGAGAGATGGAAGAGGAGAAAAGGTGGAAAGAAACAAATGCTTTGTGTGTGAGAAAACAGCGTATTATCAGCAGTAACAATTCATACACAACCCATGAGGCCAAAATCCAAACCCAAGAATTCCCTTATATGTTGAACATGCATCATAAATATATATCGTGAATGAATATATAATCTGTATTTTTATACTGATGCTGGCAACAATATTTCAGTTAATGTATGTGATGTAGGTATATACATTACCTAATTAATCTCACATTTTGAAATTCAACACGCCATCAATTAAAAAGTTCATAAAAGTAATTACGTTTGAAAGCTTCTATTTTAGACAACGTTCTTTAATTATATTTTAAACTACACACATTTGATTATCTTGGAGACAAAATTCCACCTGGTAGAACATGTTTGCTCTTTTACTACGAATGGAAAACAGACCTCCTCTAATGCAACAAACTTACCGTTACCAATTTTGCAGTTATGTGCAGATATCTGCTAACAGAGATTCCTGCTAATGCAACATCTCCTGCTGCTGTGGCTGCACGTTAAAAGCATTCAACTGGGCGTGTATTGGGAATCGTTCACAAGAAACGCAATGTGACAGCTAACTATTTTTAGCGCAGACAGCTGTCATCCTCTGCTTCCTAGAGAGCTGATTGTTGAGAAGAAGACGAGCAGCTGCAGTGAGCCGATAGACGAAGAGCTAGTGACCAACTTACTACTCGTAACGTGTGCAGCAAGATCAGCCAAATGCAGGTGCTTGTTAGATGAAGGTTGGTTTGGTTCCAAGCATTCTGGGACATGTAGTCTCTTACTGAAGCAGCCAGGGATCGAAGCAAAACCTTTCGGTTCCCGGCACACCCTCTCTACTCCACGCGCCACCGTCACCGCTTTAGTTAAATGTAGTTTTCCTCATCCCCCCCCGCCCCCCCCCACACACTTCTCTTTGCTTCCTCTGTTATTCCTTAATTTGCTTTATTTTATCATCTTCCCGAGTCCAGTTGCGTTGGATGACACTTCATTTAAATGGCAGGGCTAAATGTAACTATATCATATTTGCAAAAGCGTCCGGGAAGAACGTCAGTCGAATCATCATTTGCAATGGCAGTGAAACGAGAAATGAAGCTAGTGAACAAAGTGAGGAGAAATGTCAAGGTAATAAATAATAAAGCAAGGAACACGTTTATGGGACTGTGTGTGTGTGTGTGTGTGTGTATGTGTGTGTGTGTGTGTGTGTGTGTGTGTGTGTGTGTGTGTGTGTGTGTGTGTGTGTGTGTGTGTGTGTGTATGCATTTATCTCGGTGTCCAGTTCACCAGTTATTGTTGCTTTGCTCTCAAGGGGCGGAGGAAGAGGGAAAACAGCGCTCAACTTCCGCCGCTGTCATTGCGCTCACTAAGTCCGGCTCTCGTGTTCTCGTGAGTTCTTTGAGGGGGTCTGAGTGAAATTTGTGCATTAACTTGCTTAAAAAACACAAGACAGACACTGATTGTCATATATAGTAGGCTACATACAGTTTGACTCTACATCAGAGTTCACCAGGGAGAACTAAGATTTATAGTTTACAATATCATAAGATCATAACATAACATCATAAGAAATCCATGTCTGTGTTTGTTACGGATGGTCTACCAGCCAGCATTGTTCTGGCAACAGCAATGGCAGAAGATAATGACCCGCATTTTGTCACAAAGTCTTATTTTCACTTTCAGATGAGCTCACTTTACATAGAACTCCCCCGTGTGTAGTGAATCATTTTAGACAAGAACAAGTGGGTTCTCTAGCCGGTTCTTGTCATAACCAAACAGACAAGAAAGTCTGTACTTTTATCAATTGATCATTAAATTGTTTAGCAGGCTGCCATCGAAAGAAATGTCACGAATGGAGAGAATTTTGAAAAAGCAATTGGTCCAAGTGAAATGTCCCTCAGCGGTCTGCACTGTTTTGACTCCACCCTTCAGGATCCGCTCAAATGATTTGGGATGGAGGTGGTACTTAAAATAGCACCAGGTACAATCTGCGAGTTCCAGTGGAAAAGCCCCCGAAAATAGTTCCAAACCCTGCAAGTGCATTGTAAATTAATCATTTTCTTCGACTTCGGCCCATGTAAATAAAGAACACATTTAAAAGAAGCCGGGCAGAACCCAGTCCTCTCAGGCGTTCACAATGCTCCCTTTCTGCAGAGGAATCTTTTTTCAGCTGCATCAGTTCCATTGCTCATCCTGATCAGTGTCTGGTGCGTTGTGTTTCTTTCAACCTATGCACAATCGATGTTCTCCCTCCCATTGGGACTGTCATACTTATTAAGCAATCAATAGCACTGCTTGTATTAAAGTTATTTCAGAATCAATACTGCAGGCAGATTTTGGCTATGAGCTAATCCATACCATTAATATTCCAATCATCTGGGGCATGATCACTGGAGATGGGAAGCTGCGCAGAGCAGTGTTGCATTAACCGCGCCATTGATGAATAAATAAAGGTGTGTGTATCCCCCATGAGGGGTCCTGCAGGGGCCTGCTGTTCTTTTTATGTCAATTACGCTTAGCGCGTAAGCGTAATAAGAGTGAAAAGTGTTAATTTCCTAAGAATTGATATTTTGGCACAATTCTGAATGAATCTCTAAAATGAAATAGTTCTAGATCATCTCAAGGAGCAATAAGCAATGATGAATTACCACCTTTCTGTTTTTAATTTACAAAAATTATTTTGCCATGAAAATTAAATGTATGCATTTCACTGTGTCTGTAAGGTCTGAGCAGCTTTGTCGCCATGGATACAATTTGAAACACACGGTTAAAGTGTGTGGAAAAAGAAACCCAAACTATGGTAACCCAAACGGGGAACAAAGACCTGTTTCTGTGTTAAAAGTTCACCTAACTTGCTTCCACCACAACTCCTTCAACCACTAGAGGGCACATATACGTCATGGTGAAAATGATGGATGCTGTCGTTCCTCTTTAAAGGGCCGGCTCCCCCACGTACAACACATGGACAGATACTATTTGATCTGTTTTAGACAACAACTGAACCCGTTGACGTCACGCCAGAAGAGCGTTAGCAGCGTAAAACAGAATTCTACTGCCTGTCTTTAGCTGACCAAGACACTTAACCTCTTTAAACATTTGTTGTCACTGGTACGTTATGGAGGTTTCTCTTTAACGATTAATTGCCCACCATTCTGCACAAAGACTCCCCCAAGCTGTCGCGGTAAAAACAATAGTAATTGCTTGTTAAGACCCCACTTTTCACACACCGCCAGGAGGTAATGACAACGCAGAAGACAACCTGTCCACCTCCTGCAGCGGGGACGCGGACGGCCTTTACTCCGTCTTAGTGTTCTCAAAATGGTTAGAGGAGAAAATGTTCTTCTTTTGCTGTCGATAGCTCCCACCCCAGAAAGTGACCAGAGTAAGGTTTTAATAGAGGTTAAGAAAAGACTCTGAAGCAAGCGTCTGCACTCACAGAGCCACGTCTTTGGCCAGCAACACACACACACACACACACACACACACACACACACACACAGACAAAACCCTTCAGGTGCATTGTGTTCTTTAAATTGAAACCAGGAGAGGCAGTATAACCCACGTGCAGGAAGAAACAATGCCTCATTCCTTCGGATATGCTGCACATGGCGAGCAAGAACAAAACACACACACAATGTAAGTGTAGGATTCACCAGGGCAGAGCACCAGAGCAAAGCTAATAGATGCAGACAATAGGTATGGGTGTGTGTGTGTGTGTGTGTGTGTGTGCGTATGAGAATATGTGTGTGCGCCATATGTGGACAGACAGTGTTTGTGTATGCGTGTGTGTGTGTGTGTTTGCATTTCTTAGGGCCATGGGTGACCCTGACCTCAACCACTTGCATGACCTCAGCATGTGCGTAGCTACAGTTGCCTGATGGTGCAATCACGTGTGTGTGCATGTATGTGTGTGTGTGTGTGTGTGTGTGTGTGTGTGTGTGTGTGTGTGTGTGTGTGTGAGTGTGTGTGTGATGGCAGTTTGCAGAGGCTCTGAAGCAGCAAGATTTAAGATCAACGTTAGTGGGGCGTGAAGCAAAGAACTCAATACATTGCCTGTATGAGCTGAATACACATTTTAGATAATTATTGATTGCTTGTGTCGTACCTGGCAGATTGGTGGATTAACAAATGGATTTGTGCTGCGTCCCAACTTAAATAAAATATATATAAAATATCTATATATATATAAATGTAACATCAAGTGTCCTTTAACGGCGACTTACAGCATCTCAACTTAGCTGGTGGGAAAGTTTATTCGTCTGCTTCTCATTTCTTTGTAACATCTGTACTTAACTTTATATTACTTTAAATTCTGTCAGTATTTAGAACAAACTATGGTTGACCTCTCTTTGTTTGAATTGTACAATTCAAGTCAAATGTGTTAAAAACTACTTACAGGACTTTATAGATGGTTATGACTCAAATCTAAAACTATAATGCAGACTACTACAATGCGTTTAGCAACAAGGGTTTAGCTTTTCCAAGCGCTCATTGTTTTCTTTAAGTGTTATTAAAAGTAGTTTAAGAATCACGAGGTTGTTCTTGCATATACAGTTTTTAATGTTTTCTTTTTGTATTATTTCGTTTAAAAGGACCCATGTACAGTTTAAACCTAAATGTCACCATTTGATGCACTGTACCAACTAATGCTCATCTGTAGTCCCTTTCATTCCTTTTTCTTATTATGTGAGACAACTATGGGAATTAGAAAACACTCTGATCCTTGCAAAGCCCCGTTAGTGACTCGCAATGATGAAGTGTGATGATACGCTGCTTTAGTTTCAGAAATGAGTATTGTTCTAAAGCATTATGAAATATCTACTTGTGCATCTAACTATAATTATACACTACAATCGACTGATTCAATTCTGTAATAAGAATGCTAATAATACATTACAGACATGTGCATCACATGAAGTTGTAACGAATGTCTTCATTAACCAAGCCACAAAGTGCACAATCCATAGAGATGAGATGCTTATTTATCAGAAACCAAACGATGAAAGTGCAACTCCTTCTGATTTAGGGTTAGGAATATGTTTGATGTGTTTTCTTTCAGCACCCTCAAACATAATACTCAATTGGGGAAACAGTCAATTAGACTGTTAGTTCCTCCCTCTCTACGTGACATTATAAAATTGGACCAATATTTTTTAACGAGCAGAATATGTAAGTCAACACACCGCTGATGAAACAGAGTCTGTCCTGTTCAGAACAATCTGTACCAAAATGTATTCCAACCGCTGTCCGAGGTGCTGATTGTGTCTCTGCAGCCCTGGAGCTGTCCATGGTTCTTACTCACTTTCAATGCACTGTCGGGGGCAGAATTCCTACTGTTAGACATGATGAGACACAACCACAGTAGAATTGTATTATCTAACTAATATTATTATCTATGGGCTGATTTAAATGCATTGCCAAATATAAAGATCACCTCCTAACAAAAGCACACCTTAAGGCCGGCGCATGCCTCTGCGCCTGCGTCTTTACGCACCGTTGTGACGACGCACTCGTTTCAATTCTGATTGATTCATTCTCTAGTAAAAATCTTTTTTTTAATAATGGTGTATTGTGCTAGGAAACCGGAAATGTAAGACTCCGTAAAGGATGTAGTTAGCAGACCAATCACAGCCTTGCGGCCTACGGGAGGCTTGCGTAGCTTTTGACGCTAGTCTAGAAAAATGGGTCGATGCACACAAGGAGGTGTAAAAAGGGAAGCAAAGGACACGCAAGGGGCTCTTGCGTCTGCGTTTCCTTGCGTCTCTCTGAAAACGCAGAAGCATAAACTAGGCTTTAGTGAAGCAAGTAATGTGCAGAACTAGTTTGGTTTGCAATTTGTGCTCTTTTAGCCTCAAAAAAATAACCCTGTGATCCAGAGGAGGTGCAGAGGAGAGAGATTGAGACAATTTCACATTGCATAAATTAAAAGAGTCTTTAAAGGGCTGATCATAAGTTATTAATGAAAAGGACAAATCCTTCACTTCTTATACTTCAAGTCTCTCTTTCTCCAACCCTCCCTACCAGGTATATGACCTGTGGAATAGCCAGCGTGTTTTCTCATCCGTATTTAAATCTCAACAAAGTAGCATTAAGGTACAGCCCAAGGGCCAGAATAAGAGATGCGGGCATTGTCCTTCTCACTCGGGGCGACTGTGGCTCAGGAAAAAAGCAGGTCACCCTTCAATCAGAAGATCCCTGGCTCTGCTAGTCCATGTCGATGTGTCCTTGGGCAAGACACTTAACCACACATTGCCCTCGGTGTATGTTTTGGTATAAACTGTTAGAGAGTCTCGATAGGCAGTTGGCACCTTGCGCGGCGTATTTGGGAAGACAAAAAAAGCACTGTACAAATAGAAGTTCAGTTACCCTTTCACCAGTGCTCTCTCATACATTGAATGTGACAATTTTACATTTGGACAAAGGAAGTGTTGTAGCAACGGTGATTTAGAGTTAAGCGGCCAAATAGTACAACAGCGAGGAAAGTCAACTAACCTGTGAGCTTATATGTGTCACGCCGTGGGTTTGTTCCGGTTTTATTCTGTAGTTTCCTGCCTCTCGTTGTACCTGGGTTAGCTTCACTTCCTGCCCTGTCGCGTCACCTCCTGTCATTGTCTTTCATGTCGCTGATGGTTTCCACATGTGTCCAATCACCTGCACCACCTGTATTTAAGCCATGTGTGTCCATGGTCTCTGGTTGGTTTATTGAATGAGTTTGCTGAGCTGTCTAATCGTCTTGTTCGTGTGAGGAAGTTTTTCGTTTGATAGTGTTCCTGGACGGCATTTTGTACTCAACTTCAATAAAGTCAAGTTATTCATTCCCTTCATTCTGCCACCTCAAGCGGGACTTTGCACTTATCAAGTAACTTTGTTCTGCTTGTTATGTTACATTGCGCAGCAGCCTTGTTGACAAGGCCCACACATTCTCCAATAAAAAAACATTTACCAAAAAATCAATTAACTGTTCTAGGGCCCCAATAAAAGAAGTCAACAAAACATAACCATTACAGAATAAGGTTGACAAAGCGAGACCTTCTACATATATAGTAGCTGACTCAACCAACCAAGGCTATGAACCACAACGTAATACAATCCCGCCCTAATTCCCCCATGCTGTCAGAACTCCTAGTATGGTCCTGGGCTCAGGCCTCTTGCCTTCAGCCAACTGTTGTCCAACCAGGAAGGGAACTCAGCAACCAGGAAACTGTCATTATGGGGCTGTGGCCACCACAAGCCTAAACTTGACCAAACGTTTCACAACCTCAACCGTGTGTGTTTCTGCAAGCAGATTCTCTTCTATCGTAACCGTGGACAGCTTTTTTTTTTACTGCCATCAGAGATGAGTGTCTGTAATGTGCAGTTGGACGCTATCAAGGCTAAACAGACCGTGGTTAAGGATGTAAATCATGGAACAGGTTGATCCGCATGACAAAGAGGCGCAGAGATGGAAAGCGAAAGACAGAAAAAAGGAAGTTGAGAGGACCAAAATAGAGAGAAACACAAAACAGATACAAAGCTATGAGTCATAGAAAAGAGACAGAGAAAAAATCCAGAGTGGGAGAGAGAGAAAAAGCCTCCAAAGGCTGTTAAAATAAAACCAGCTAAATTAGTCCATTATATAAACAAGCTAAAAAAAAAGGGAGGAACAACACAGTGAGAAGCGGGGGATGAAAGGCCAGAGGGAAGGAGAGCGTCATGGAAGAACAGAAGAGAGATGAAGGGAAAAAAAAACATTTTGAGGTTTGAAATTAAAATGGCTAAATGATCCGATTATCTAAATAAACCAAGCTATTTCAGTTGGTGAATTTAAATGGACGTGAAAGAGGTGGACAAAAAGAGGACGAAACATGCGTCACAAAATTGCAAAGGGCCAAATTAAACACTGTTCCTGAACAAGCTCAGACATCGTGAATCATCGCATGAGCGAGATCATCTACAATCCGCAGAATATTCATCTACAATCTTCAGAATGGCTATGATGCTACGATCCTTACATGCGTGTTATTAAACAGGCGAATGAGGACACCCACCATCTATTCCCACAGTAGCACACTTGTTTATTGCCTTTCAGCAGGACTGAAGGCAGCCAACTAAGCTGAAAGTCCCGTAATGCAATGAGATTTTAAACGCACCACAATTCAGTTACGACCGAAAAAGACCTGACCTGACTCAACCCTGTGTGTTTGTGTGTGTGTGTAAAATAAACTCGAGCTATCTGCATACACACATCTTCTTCTTTTACAAAAGTCGTTTGAGCTCAAATCAATATGTGCTCTTTACTCACACATAATCACTCATGATATCTCATCTCCAGAAGGCATATTTGAATTCATGCATCGGATTGCAATGGGCTGAATGTCCAGAGTCACAATTCGAAAGAAACACATACTTTCTAAACCTCTAAACCTCATCCATTACCCGAGGGCTGGGGAGTGAATGTACCCGGGAAAAAGAATAACTCAAAGGAATTTTATTAAGCATGACTTGGAGCAAACCAGAAAATAAAAAGCAAAGTGTATTTGTGTGTGCGTGTGTAAGGTGATGATTTCAAGAGAATGCTGGTGGCACAGGAAGGGATAGAAGAAGATTTGCAATATTTTACAAGTTGGGCTGCTCTTATCTTTTCTTCATAGCCATATTTGAACGAATCGATACGCAGTCATTTTTGGATATCCCGCAAAATCATTTTCGATGCGATCCATTTAATTATGGACTAAAGGTTATTTGAGAAAGACAATATGAGTGTCACAAGCGTAAATTGACAGGTATTGCTAAACATTCATGAAAAGATGGATGAAGGAAGAGGAATCGATGCTTTGTACAACACACAGAACAAGCACGTTGACCACAAATAAAATACTCCATCAGACAAATATACCAGTACCAGTATCAAGTAATGGCATATATAAGTACACCATTTCCACGTGCTATAATTCTAAATACAATCCCTTCCTCATTAAGGTACTAGGATTGATGCTGTCAGATTGGACTTTTTGAATAACTTGATGTAATTGTAAGTAGTTGTAATATACAACGCATTACCAAGCTGATGACACCGAAGAGTTTGGGGAAAATTTACGTTTAAAGTAGCATGAAATGGAAAAAAAGTGAAGAACAAGTAACGTATCCCTTCATAGGGCCAGAATCTATCATGCTCCTCACAATCATTCTGATTCTCAATGAAAGGGAATGATAGGACTGTTCCTCCTTCCCAGGGTTCGCCTCACTGACTTGCAGCAAGGAGAAGGATTACTGTTTGGAAGAGGAGGAGGTTGTAACTGCGCTGTAGATCGTAGTTGACATTTGGCCACTGAATGTACTATATTAAGGAAGTTGATGAAGCTTTTATTGTTATTCAGAAAACATCTTTTAATGCACTTAATCACAATGTTGTTTCAATGTTGCAGTCGCTTTGTATGTCTCTTTAGCTTCTTTCAACTATCGTCTGGCGTCTTGAACTTTTCCTCCTGCTCCATTTGGAAGAAGTATCCACTCTCGCATATATTTTTTAAGTGAAAGGGCAGCTTGTTCTCTGACTGCGTGGGCACTAATAATTTGATAAGGGTAAGAACATCTTGTCTACCTTTTGTGGTTCTAAGTGTAGGCACGCAGATGTGTGTGTCTTCCTCTCCGGCTGGTTTTTCCCTGACAGCCAAGAACACCTTTCGTGAATAAACCATCAGGTATAAAGCCTTAGTGTATAATACAATCTGACGGCCCCAACAGCCAGCAACCACCGGGCTTCAGATGGCTGCTGATGGGATTAACCCCTTGCCTGACTAGCAGTGGTTTAACAAGGTTATCAAACTTTTTATTTGCAAATACTAAACACCATAATAGTGAAACAATTTGTTGGCTTGTGTGTTTTTTCAGTCTTTCCAAAAAGCACTGCTTCTCATGTTTAATCAAGTCAACGTTAACGTTAACCTGTTTCACATTTATTTTATTACTTTGCTTTATTACTCACAAACCATGATCTTTTAATACCCAAATAGTTTTCCAGTGAAAATTGTAGTGCAGAGTGGAAACTAACAGGCTGTGGTAGGCATGATGAGTGGTAACTGGAACGTCATAGTTCAAAGCAGGGGACACTGGCCAAGCAGTGTGGTAGCATTGATTGTCAGTCATTACTTTTGAAGCTATTTTTCAGCGTATTAATGCATATCTCTTCCCTGCGGAGAGGAACTTTGTTCTCCGTCTCCACAGGGAAAGTTCTGCAGTCTCTTGGCAGCCAAGGTCAGTCTTTTTTCTGGCTACCGGCCTCAATGCAATGGTCAGACGAAGCGATTGAACCAGCAGCTGGAGACGGGCCTTTGCTGTTTAGTGTCCCAGAACCCCACTTCCTGGGACACCAAACATCATCTTTGTTGAGTATACCCTCAACACGCTCCCCTCTTCGTCTACTGGTCTCTCCCCATTCCAGTGTGCCTACGGCTACCAGCCCTCCACGTTTCCTGCTCCAAAGAGGGAGTCTAGGGCGCCATCTGCTCTGTCCGTGGTCCGTCGTTGCCGCTGCACTTGGGACCGAGCCCACCAGGGTCTCCTTAAGAACTCGCATGTCAAGAGGACGGCAGATTGTTGACGGACCCCGACCACTAACTATCGGGTCGGGCAGAGGGTGTGGTTATCTACACGTGACCTTCCCCTTCACGTACATTCTTTTGGTGGCAAAATACAAGAACAAGAGACCGTAAACTGCCCCACGCCGCAAATGACCAGTTCAGGGCACCTTAACGTTAAGATAGCTACAGGTGATTAAATCTATTAGTAACGTTCAAATTGGTGTTCAAATGAGAATCCTTTCTGGAAACTGCTATATCATATATGACTTAAAGTGGATCGTTATGTGAACTGTATCAAAGCTATCCAAGAGCGTTAAGCTTGTCCAGCTTGTCCGCCTGGGCAAAGTCTGCAATGTCTTTCTGTGCTGACATGCAACCACAGCCTGTTTACCGTCATCAACAACTTGTTTTTTACCTCCATCGTAAACAACATCATGATCTTCTACATCATGTAGAACATCAATCATGAAAAGTGCTTAGTGTGTTTATATTAACTCAGTTCCCCACAGAAAATCTCATATTCCACTGAAGAGTTGCACCGATTAATGTGTTTACATTTGAATGCTCATATCCCAGTGATACATAAATCACATAATATTATTACCATGCAAACAAGGCTCAAGCGGCGGGTAAATGGGATGAGGTGTAAACATGCCTCGGTATTAGAATCACTACTTTCAATCCATCTTTTCTACATTTGTCTTGATCGGGTTACAAATGTTTTCATGGCTGGAGGTGTCTTGAGAAGCTGATTTATTTGGGTGGTAATAATCTAGACTGACTTCGGGAGCAAGAGTTCAACCATGGTTGACTTAAACAGGTACAGGTTATTCGAATTGGGCCTTCGTTGTGTGCGTGGTTTTCCTTGACAGCTAAAAAACCTGCAATGAATAATAGATTATTTGTGAAGCTTCACGAAATAATCCCATTTGAAGGTCCCGACCACTCGCAACGCCGCTGCTCTCTCTGGTGATGGACATTGGTTTTTAATTGCCTGGTGGGCTGTGTCCGTCGCTGTGGGTCTATCGGGTGAAGTAAAAAAAAAGAAGATTCACTCCAACATCCAAACGCACCACAAAAGTTCCAATATGTTTGTTAGTATCGACGTTGATCATTGGATTTCATCATGAGAGCTTTATATGAAGAGTAACTTATGTTGTTTCATTTTGTTAAAGTGTCGGTTTATAAATTTCTTTTCCACAGACAGTTTATGTTTTAGAGATTTCAAGTTCGTAGGGGAAGTACTTCTAAGCTAACGGTAATTACAGGGTAAAGATCCATTACGCCCCTGTTATCGACGGTGCTAGTGTGTGTGTGTGGGGGGGGTGGGGGGGTTGCTGCGTTGCTGTACTGAGTGGACCAATGGACTAATGACAAGAGAGAAGAAAAGGAGACCGAGCAAGCGTGTAAGACACAGAAGAGAGAGAGAATAAGATAAAAACAAACAGACGGGGGGGGCTCTGGCCTGTATGCCCTGCAAAACACCCACACCTACACACACAAAGACACACTATGGACCAGACAACTAACAGACCAAGCATCTCGTGCTGCATTTTAAGCGCTGTTGGAGGTATTGCTGTTACAAATCAAGCTGACACAACACTAAACATTGTTGTAGTGGCTGGACATCATGGGGGAACACTTTTGTTGCACTGACATGATTTTAAATGTGGAACTACGCCTCATGCATTCTTAAAGGTTCGCTGCACCCAAATGAAAGATAAAAGAGAGGGATGGACTCAAATTAAATTGAGTTCAATGTTGACTTTGAGACTTGAAGGCAATGCTGTTGACATAGTTACAGCTCACATATCGATGCCTCCGACAGAAATTCCTGGGTTTGTCATTTGTTCAACCCGCGAGGAGGAACATTTTGATGATGGACGAACCTTCAAACATCCAGTTACCTTCTGTGCCACCATTTGTGTTTAATAGCAATTCCGGCACTACCTGTGTGTGGCTGCGCAGCGCATAACAATGTGGTGAAATAAAAACATTTCAGAACATATATAGAAATTTTGTCCAATCTCTTTGTTATTGTTACTTCGTCAGAGGAAATTTAACCGCATGTTATGAGCTATAAACCATCATATTTGGCCCATTTTTCAGGCAAGTAAATAGAGCAAAGAAAGGAGCAGATTAAAACTGAAAATGAAATGTCATCGAAACATATCTGTCTATCTGTGTCTCCTCCTACACTGGAAGAATTAATTGAAAAATGTGAATATTGAAGATTGTTAAGGGTTCGGATATTATCACAACGGGACAAATCTGGAGGATTGAATAAGACTACGGCCATGAAAATAAATAAGTAAGTCGATCAAAGTAAAAGGGTAAAAGGGTTACCCAACGGTTCGATCCAGTGTATTTTCTGAACACATCGCTGATCGTTTGCTTTTGAAGCAACTTTTAAGCTTTAGCTGCTCTGTGGAAGAACAAATGCATGCTCTGTGCAGCCCGCTCTGCTCCCCCCATTGCTGCCTGAAATAAAACAGGCCTGTTCTTTCCACAGACGAAGTGTGAGTAGAGAAGCGTAACAACAGTTGAACTGACCTCGCTCATACCACCACCCACTGAAAGTCCACTGCGCCTGCTATACTCATGGAGAGAGTCTCGGTATTGGACAGAGCAACAGATGGCTCCATAGAGAGGATGGGATTGTAGTAGGGGCCGCTGTGTGTCTGTTTGTGTGTGTGGGCGAGGGTTCGATGCGATCGGACTGAGTGAATGAACTCATAAGGTCTTCAGGGATAAACGACAACACCACAAGATGAAAGGTCAAGTAGAAAGGAAAGCTGTGAGGTTCGTTTAAAAGACAGATGAAAAGTTGAAATCCCTCTTTCTCTCTTGTGTTAAAGCATGTGCTTGTGTATTTTCATGCATGCATCGTTGCTCACTAAAATGTATGTATGTGTGCATGCTGTATTTTTCCAACACTGTGTGTGTAAGCTATTCATGCTTGTGTCTACACACAAATACAGGAGTGTGTTTGTGTCTGGTCCCTTTTCATTTCATTCCCAGTCGTATTTCGTCGTGTTTATCCCCTACACGAAATTGAAAGATTCAGTGTCACTGTGCCATTACCAATTAGACTGTTCCCATTAAAGCTTGACTCAATCCCTGTGGATTCTACCGGCCCAGTGATGAATTATTATGAGGGTTTCCCTGCTTCGCACCAGCAGTATTCTGACTGCAGAACCTTGGTTTTCAATACCGTCCTGGTCCCCCTTTAGTGATAGTTTGTCTTATTGTCTCTTTAATCTAATTTTGATGAATGGAGGGCCCGTTTGATACATTGTAGCTCATTTAAAAATCTACCCAAAGAACACTGGAGGAATTCAGGCCTGCGTGTGATCATCCTCGACAAAGGAGCTTGAAGTAGTTTTTAAAGCATGATTTGAGAGCAAAACTCTCTCTCCCTCGGGGGTCTTTGCTCTTGTACTTCTCGCGGTGTGGAAGAGCGTAGAGATCAAACTCAATCAATGTCTCAAACTGCAAAGATTCTCAAAAAAGAAAGAAGTCAAACACAAGAAAAATCACAATTAAACAATATCCTTCTCTTTATTAAATTCACACAACTGCCAAATTTCAATAATTGTTAATAATTCACAATCAGGTCTAAGTCAGTTCATGTTGCTTAAACAGAACAACCAGCTGATAACGCCAGCGTTCAGATTTTCATTCATATTTAGGACGCAGGTGGAGGACAGCAGCGTGGCACTGTAGGGGTGTTACACACACACACACACACACACACACACACACACACACACACACACACACACACACACACACACACACACACACACACACACACACATACACACTCTCTCTGTCCTTAAACACTGTGTTATAACTCCTGTTTCCATCGAAATAAGAGAGCAGCAAGTCATTGTTTTTCTGTTTTCATTGTTTTCCTGTTTCTGTTTTTCTCTCTTTAATTCCAATGTTTACATTTTCTTTCTGTAAACTGATAATGAGTACTAAATTCTGGAAATAAGTTTATATAATAAAATATAAACCTGATGGGTTCCCTCCATCCCTCCTTAATAGTTGTCAATAACTTGACTCAACAATAAAGTTAACTTTCCGAAACCGACGAGCCAAAAATCAAGGCCATTTCGAATTTTGAGTGAACAAAGGTGCAGAGGGACACCAAATAATGTTGAATTTCCATTTAAAAATAGTTCATTCTATCTTAGAAAATACAATTTCCAATGGGAACCACAAGGCTCCTCTGGTCTGTCCATACTTCTCTCTTGATTTATTTCCACAGTAAAACATTACTTTATAGTCTTAATCAAGTTTCAAGTATTTTTTAATACAACATGATATTCATGTAGTAAATGATATTCCATTTGGAGTCGAACAGACGATAAAGTATTCTATGCATAGCTCTGTAACTTCCTCTTATGTACACCACACATTATAACCAAATGCAACTCCATTAATTCCAACTACAAAGGTGTGCACTTTCTATGTGTACTATTCATTGCATTGAGAATTAAATAAGAGAGAGGATCACAAGGAAAAGAGCATTTTGTTGCAACTCTTAACAAACAGGCCTTTGGACAACAAATGTCAACACCTTTCCAGCAAACTGAGACCTTTTTCAGGAATTGTGTCCATCACATATCCCCAAATAGGTACAAAGGCATTCAAACTATGTAGGCTTGGTAGGAGATCTTAGTTTGGTGTTGAACTGCTGTTTGATTGGCTACGATGGAGTTATGGAGATGAGTGCGTACATGAATACAACATTTCAACATATTTTAGAACTACTAAGCCCAAACTTATATGGGCAATCAACAATATCAATATTGCAATGTTAGATTCTCGGCATCACAAATAGTCATTTTCCTCACTTTTTCTTAAAAACAAATACATACAGTATACAGTATACAGTATATATTTCAGTAACTGTTTCCAACATCAATCTCTGATGCTGCCATAGTCCTCCTCCTATGATACAGATAGAATGTTTGTGATACAGCCTTCATCCTTTTACTTCCTAGTCCTCTGTCATTTCCTCCCCCTCTCAACCTCTTCTTCCCTGCGGACAGCAAAAGCTCTTGTGTCTCCCTGAAGGTCCACTGTCAAATACACGCTTACCTCGGCACTCTGGGCTGATTTGTGTGTGTGTCTCTGTGTGTCTGTCCCTACTTCTCTACACTAACCGGCCCTGCACACCAGGGCGTCCGTGGGATTTGACAGTTTTACGCGAGTCTTTTTTTTGGGAAACACATTGGGATGATACAGGACAAAAGGGGAACGTGTGTGTGTGTGTGTGTCTGCATGGGGAGAACTCACAGCTCAATCACACGTTCAGCAGTTACAAACTAAAAATGGTCATTCAGCGGGTAAGTTGTTAAAGTTACAAGCAGTGAGAACGTTTCAATGGTATAGGTAACAAATTATCTTATTTTTTCCATTGTGTTTATTTTTTAAGAGAGAAATCAAAACAAAACAAAATGTTGAGAGTGTTTTTGTGCCGCGGTACAGAACGAGGAATCTCCAGCATGTCACAGGGAATACTCACCTCAGATCAGCAAACACATGCGACGCATTTGACTCCTAAATACCCCATGGGGTGTGCATGTGTATGTGTGTGTGTGTGTGTGTGTGTGTGTGTGTGTGTGTGTGTGTGTGTGTTTTTAGCAGACCGGCTCAAAATCCTTTTAGCCTGTTTTAATAATAGTGGGAAATATGTTCCATTTAGATTTGTTTCAAAGTCCTTGAGCCTCATTAGATGTGGGACCAAACGCATCCATCACCTTAATTACATTCAGTGGCTGTGGAGACGAATGATGAGAAGGTGCGGTCTTAAGAGGTGCATTGATTTTGATATTATATTGAAATTACATTATCTACTCACACTTTATAATCAGGTAATGAGTAATAAGCTGCTTTCTGCTTCCAAGAGAGACGGTTTCTATCAGCACAGACCTTCTGTGGGCAGACACAACACAGGTGGGTAGCGTGGTCCAGTCCAACCACCAATCTCCCCTTAGCTCAATGTGTACCTACCGTTTCACCTTCAAGTGCCCAGTAATAAAGTGCTCTCTGCACACTACAAATGGCAGCTTAATCCTATTTAGCCCACAGCCTCAGAAAGCAACCGCAATTCCTCAGATGAAATACTACCTACCTCCAGGGCTGTTTTCACCTGCACCACGTTTTCCCTGTTCTGCAGTAAATTAAGGTTTAATCAAAATCATCAAAATAACAAGTTTGCTATAAAAGTTTTTTTTTTTTGTGGTATTCAATCAAAGTAAAAGTTACTACAGTTTAGGCAAGTGGCAACTTGGGTTCATCAGCTCATGGATTACATTATAAAAAAGAAGAAACACAACGTGTGATTTTCACATGCAGTTGTGGTACCTCTTTGTATTTGGCTAATGGCAGACGGTGAGTAGAGTAGCACTCTTGTTCCGTCTGCGGACGAGCAGCTCATTTGCAGCAGCATGAACCGACCAGTGAACCAAGGCCTTCGGGGCTGCAGTGCTTTTAGAAACTAGGTTGATAGAGTTACTCATAATTTGGCCTTCAGAGCACTGAATTATGAAATGCAGAGCTTGTTTAACCTGTCGCCACAGAAACCCGATGAGCTCAGCATGGATGACGGATGGTTTTCACTTGCGTTGAATAAGACATGGAAATGGTCCTTCTGTGTTTTTTGCCAGAATAGCTTGGCAAGATTGGAATAAAAAAAGAAGGTCTCACACTGACTGAGTTTTGCCTTGGGGAGAACAACAGAACACACAGGTCTAGTTTTGTGTCTCTGTTTCATGGATTAAAGGCACAGCTTGTCTCCTCTTAGCACACATACAGAAATAGCTAACGCACCTGCAGCGAGCAACTAGACAACAAGAAGAGCAGGGATGAGCATACAAAGCCAAGAAAAATGAGAGGACATGGTAGTCCAGCGCGGTGGCGTCATGTACGCCAACAGGCCACGTGTGCTCACAGGGGGGCAGGAAAGGTGGTGCGGAGGCGCATGGAGACACGAACCATTATCAATCATCAGAAATGTTGAATCCCAAAGATCAGTTCCAAACAGCAAAAAACATACGTGCAATAAGACAGGTGTCTCTGAATTAAAGTTTGCCTGCAGACTTCATCTTTAAAATGTTCTGATTCATGCTTTGGCAAGTCTTTCTGTAGGAATACAAGTAACAACTTGCTGGTTTTCTGGAGTTCTGATCTGTTCCATGCTGACATCACAGCTCCTGCATCAACACAATTACGGCAGAAATTGTAATTTTTTTTTCCCACATAGTTTTGTTGACTGTTGAGCTGTGCACGTCCAAAGATGACTGCAATATTTTGTCCTCAATTTTTTGATATATTGACAATATCAGGAATACGGTGATGACAGGAGAATTTCACCACTGAAAGGTACAATGATCACATGGTGAACCATGAGCATGAGCTCCAAATCCACAAAAGCAGCCTGAAAATGAAGTCTGAAGTCTGAAATGACTATGGAGCGCAGCCGCAGGTCGCTGGCTAATGCTACACTATGATTGGCCAGTTGGCAACCAAGCTTCAGGGACTGGAAGTAAACAAATGAACGTTAACTACGTTAAAATGTTTTGTTGCATTAATCTAGGCCACATTAAATCGCATAGATTAATGAGTTAATGTTGACAGCCCTAATATATATATATATATATATATATATATATATATATATATATATATATATACTATCCAAAATATATTTCTATTGTATAGTTTTTCTTATATATATATATATTCCCTTTTCTCAATTTTTTTTACTATATTCCTTGTTATTGTATTGTAAACTGTTTTTGTAATAGAGAGCACATGTAACCGGAGTCAAATTCCTATGCATAAGCATACATGGCAAATAAAGCTGATTCCTATTCTGATTCTCACACACACACACAATATCTGCGTCTACGTGAAGTTGCCGTCTCAGCACAGTTCTCTGTCAGCCTTTGGTTGTCACAAATATGATGAGGTCAGCGGTTTGGGGGCGGAGTTTGATCCTGATTGACAAAGACAGCCCTGACATAATCTCTACCAGTCAACCAGCCTCCCACTAGACCCTCTGCATGTGTGTGTGGGTGTGTGTCAAAGCAAAAAGAAGATTCTGTTTTAGTGCGAATGAATGTGTCTTTCGGTTGATGTTCGGCCGTGCGTGTGTGTGTGTGTGTGTGTTTCAGCGTGTCCAAGGCAGATCATAGCAAAAAAGGTTAGAACTGACAAAACATTTTTTTTTTTTTTACAAGTATCTATTCATGTATGCGCTCGTGTGCAAACCGATGCATGTGTGTATTCAGGAGATAAAGCAAAAGCGACGTGGAGGAGAGGCAGATATATTCGGACAAGAGATTGTGTCAATCTTTTAGTGAGTCCATATCTTCCCTCAGGGTTTACACCGCCTCTCTCCGTCACTCGCCAGATATTGGCTGTGTGCTGAACAGAACGGTATTCTGTTAAACACGCCATTCCTCACAGAATAGAGCAGATGGTGAGGGGTTTCGAGGGCAAGATATGTAGGATTCTTCGATTAAAACTCCCATCTTTTAAATGTCTACTTTGTAATGAGATCATAACGGTGTTTGCTTTGATAGATTTGCATGATTAAAGAAAACAACAAAGACCGACCACTGAGAGGGCTGCTGTGGGAATCGCTTCAAGCACGTTAAAGGCAAAGATGACAGGAGAGGGGGTGGGCTGACTGGAGGCGAGTGCAGTAGGTCTACGCTGAATGTCTTCATTTAGCAAAACACCAATCATCACCTCAATGCTCTCATTTGTTCATAGTAATTAGATAAAAGCATGTCACATGTCATTTGAGAATTGATTACTTCTTCCTTAATCCACGTATGACGTTTAAAAGGGGACTTAGATATATAATACATAATAATAATAAGTTGTATTTGACTGGTTAACAGTGTCACTATGAGAGCAGTCGATGGAATCACTAAGATCATTGGGATTTATCCTCTGGAAACAATGAACGGTGTGCCAACGAGATAATTCACTCAATAAATGAAAAGTTTGACACACTGGTGCACTAAATGGTTGCATTTTGTCTGAACACAGCAAAAACATATGTGCATTAAGTAGGTAATTGAAAAAGCACAATCTTTGTATGATGGTGTTGTAAAAAAAATGTCCGGACAGAAGCTGGAGCTGAGAAAGCAGACAAATATGCAAAAACGTTTCTCTTTACAGTAGATACATCGTCTGAAAAACCTTTTTCAAATAGCTCTGTTATAAGTGACTTAACTGTAAAGTTGAGGAATGAAAGTTAAAGCTCTTACAAAAACTTCAATGTGTCGAGGATTGAATTAAACCATGTTAGTGACTGAGCTGCTCTGCTGAAACACGTGTATCCGTCGCCTCACTCAGCTGCATCAGAAGACGCGTTGAGATGTGGCATATTATGTGAAACACTGCCTGAGCTTCTCTCCGTGTCTGTGTGTGGGGGTCGGGGGGGTCGGGGAGTCGGGAGGGTCGGGGGGGGGGTTATAAAGGCAGACAAAGGGCTGCATTATTCACTGAATGGATATCGGTTTGACCTCCAGGTTTGACTTGTTTTTCAGCTCTAACACATCCTCTGGGACTCCTCTCATTGGTCGGATCTAGAGACACAAATGTAATACACGGACGTAACGCCATGTGTAAATGTGTGTGTGTGTGTGTGTGTGTGTGTCAAGGTTGGTTCCCATAAAGCTAATACAGAAGCTTCGTGGTCTCAGCAAATCAATACTTGTATTCAAACAGGCTGGAAGAGGCTATACAAGTAATCTACACCTCTCTCTCTTTCTTATATTCACACCAACTCCCTTTATCCCTCAATCCTCTTTTTCATCCTTCAATTTTTTTCGTTCATATCTCTCACTCACTTCTGTTTTCTTTGTCTTACGTTCTTCTCCTCCTCCGCCAGCTGTATCCTCTTCCATCAGTGCTTCTCCCACTTTCTTTCATAAACATTTCTCTATTTTCAAATTCTTCCCTCATCAGTGAGCAGCATACCTTCCCTGTATCCTCCCTCCATTTATTCTCTCCCTCGGCCTGCTAATCCAGCATAAATGAGTCTAGCGCTGAAATCCACTGGCCGATGCAGCAGTCTGCACAGTGGGATTACGATGCATTCCGGTAAGGACCAAGATGCAATAAAACGCTGATCACAAAGTTTTGAAATTGTTATACATATATCGTTCTTAATCTGTGTATGATGGCTAAGACGCTGCACTGGGCCTGGAATTTGCTCAAGTCAGAAAGCCCAACCAAAAGGCAATCAACTCAATCTAATTGGGGACAAAAGTCAATGTTGTATCTCCCATTGACAGTAACAGAGGAGAAGTAACACATTTCTGAAGAGAAATACAAATCTAAAAAAAAATCTTCTCAGACTACTGGAACTGGAAAACAATGTTCATTTCTGTATAAAACAGAGGGGGGTCAAATAGCAACAGTGAAATAAGCCACGTTGGACAGCCAGCAGGTTCAATGCACAGACCTTAGGCCACTGAAATGGAATGAAGCCACGGTTGATGTTATTAGTTACTTCTGTGCTTGATGAAAAATTGACTATTGAGTCTTTAGGCACCTTGTCCTTTGTCTAATGTCTCATCTGATAACTATTTGTCCCTCAGCAGTCCTTAGTTAGGTCACCACTATCTCACTACTTATGCTGATCATTGAAGGGAAAATGATTTTACATATAAAAGTCCGATTTAAGGTCTCAGGAAGCCCTTCTACATTTGCTGAACCTTTTATGGCCAGAAGGAACTATTACCAATGGGATAACTCAAAAAAACAAACATATATTTGAAGTTTCACAGTACAAAGGGCTACTTACAGAGCTGCAGATTTTGACAGATGTTACTGTTACATTACAGGTCATTTAGCTGACGCTTTTATCCAAAGCAACTTACATTGCATTTTTAACCCATGGCTTTTTTTACATTTTGCCCAGGGAACAATTAGGGGTTAGGTGTTTTGCTCAAGGACACTTCAACTTGGGACATGCGGCAGCCGGGGCTCAAACCACGTTCTCAGCGCACCCTCTCTACCCGTGTGCCACGACGACCCGAGTTCTTTTTGTTCGTTTGTTCTGTTCTTTTTCTGTGGGACAATGCTGTAATACTGTTTTAAAATCTTTATCTGATTATGCACGCAAGTATTAGAGACACAAACACAAAACCTCCCCCTGCCAGAGGATTCTGTATTTGCGCACAGTCTTAATGCACCAGGGTTGCGGTGTGAAGTTGTGCAGCCACGGCGATGTAAACACATCGTGACAAATTAACTGTTATCAAAGGGCTCGGGAGGGGAGATAAAATATTTTCTTACATGATAGCAGAAATTAAAAAAACCCTGACAGAGAAAATAATTTACATAAAGACTCATGGGAATAAGAAGAGACGCGAGACAAAAGAGGGAAAACCCTTTTAACGATAAGAAGGGATAAGTTATTTATCTTGTTATGACAGCTGTTGTACGATTGATATTGTGCTGACAATGTGTCTCTTCCTAAGAATCGTCTCACATTTTCCAGAAGTATTCGTTTGCATGTATCTGGGAAGGTGAGTGAGAGATGGGCTGACCTTTGACCGCTGTGTCTTCTTCTTTGTAGGGGCTTTGACAAAACAGAAAAGCCCTCACTGAATGTTTCTCATTAAAAGCCAAGATGATGTTCACTATAAGAACAAGTGCATTTCAGAAAGACCAAAATGTTGGAGACAAACAATAAATACTAACGAGTTCACAACCGCAATCTACAATTTTATGCTATTACAATAATGCACTGTATAATTATGAAGAGTAATAAATATAAGAACAATAAATGTATACATCAGTGACCTACATGATTGATGACACATTGTGTTAAGTGTATTTGTAATAGTAAAAGAGTGTTTGACCATGTGAGAGTCTGATTGGACATCCCCGGTAAGTGGGGGGGTGTTTGCCAACCTTGCTAAAGCAGCATGCTAAATATCACTTTGCTGAAAACCCCCCAACAAAGCAACAAAGAGCAGTTAATCCATCCACATCAAACTGAGGTGATTACTCAGCTGGCACGAGAACAAGGAGCAGGAAACGTCTGGTACAAACAAGCAGAGGACAATGAATCATCAAAGCTGACCTTCACAGCGCAACTAGCACTGAGTACACGCTCAATACATGCACAACTGTGAAGCTGATATCTGAAAGGTAAAGAAGTGTTTTCGTCTGTAGTCAAGTGTGACCGACCGTACAACAGGTCTGCTTTCCATCAAAGACGCTCCGCCCTGTGAAACATCTCAACTTCTGTCCATCAAACTCTCTCTGGCTGGTTGGTTGTGAATATTAAATGTACAGAGGCGACGGAGGAGAGGGGAGCAGTTCTCGACGTGCCCTCTGAAACTGTCACACAATGCTTGAAAAATGACACGGTTCAATGGAGCGATTTTTGACCCTAATTACAGAGGAGCCTTGGCGTACGTGTTGTTTGGGAGGTCTTTCAAACTTCTGTGAAAAACAGCGGCCATTAGAGACCGTCCAACTTTGCCAGAGGTGCCAAATCTACGGGGTGACCTCGGCTCAGTGCAACTTCTCTCCATGATTACAATCACCAAACACCCCCCCGATTTCACAATTCAAAGAAGACTGGATAAGATTTTACAGACACAAGGAATTTGACTTGGCGGTTGGTACGTAACAGCAGACAGTACGACAATGGACGACAAGACAACAGTGCAAGAGGAATAAAATTAAATATAATGCTACGGCTTGGTAGTATAAGGCTGTGGGTTAGTTTAAAATAAAGTAATAAAAGTAAAAAATTAAGAACAGAACATTAACAGAAAGTGACAAGTGAAAGTGACGTGTGCAATGTGAAAGAAAGTGACCGGTGGAATGTCAGTCAGTGGGGAACCGGGCTCTGTTGATGAGCCCGACTGCCGACGGGAAGAAACTGTTCATGTGGCGGGAGGTCTTAGTCCTGATGGATCTCAGCCTCCTGCCAGATGGAAGGGGCACAAACAGGTTTAGTTAGATTTAGTGGCTCGCTTCAGGTTTTAAACCAAACAACCAAACCACTTAGCGCTAGTTTTAATGAAACATCATGGTTAGTTTTGTGTTTTGGTTTCACACGGTAAAAAAATGAACAGCGGCCTCCTGACTCACCCAGACCCCCCCAACCTGTCCCCCAGGTGGAAATCCGGTCTAGAGAAGCATGTTCGAGATTGTCGATGAACGTATCGTTATTGTGCGTAGAGCTTCAGGTGAGTTCAAGTCATGTTTTGTTTCTTTCTTAAACCTCCAAAACTTGTTAGCACAATGCGTTTTCATTTTTCATTCATCTCAATCACCAAAAACGCTCTTTGACCCTGTCTCTGGGGTCCACACAAGTCCAGCCTTGACTTGTAAAGATGTGTTATTAGGCTTTTGCCCTCTACTTCCCCTATTGGGATTTCCACAGCACCTCAAAAAAAATCTTGTCAACTTGATCGTCTGGTCTCACTTTTCTCCTTAAAACACAATTTTTTCTCACAAATACCTGACTTTCCACCACGACCCTGTGGTAGAATACGCCCCCGCCCCCCCCCCCCCCCCCCCCCCCAGCACGAGATACTTTCATTTGAAAACATGGCTTGATATAGCTGTTGCCATGGAAACAAACTTGGAGCCACCATGTGCTTGACACATGCAGAGGTGAAATTGCTTGCCATTACTTTGTGTTTTTTTTAAACACTACTAGCCCTCTCCTGTGCCAATGTGTGTCCTGCTCTTTAACCAGGGATACTCATACTTTTCCCATCAACTATGAGATGTTTTCAAGTTAAGTAAACATGAAATATTAAGGCAACAAAACTAAATAGGTTCTCTGCAGTGATTTAAGTATGCAGGCATTTATTCAATCAGTTTAACGCAAGGAAACAAGAAAAACAATGGTTCACGAAGGGATTGAAGTCCATGCATACATACAATTATGGTCATTATGATTTGTGATGCTTTATCAATTAAATTACCATGTAGCATTTGTCTAAAGAGACACTTCACTTTTTAATTACCGTAACTTAAAAACCAAAAGTTTGTTACTTGTAGCTGTATTAAATCATGTGATGATCTGTAGAAACCTTCATCAACCACACTGTTTATCAATCCGTGCCGACAGCTGAAATTAACACAGCCACTGACCCTGAGGGTTTTCTGTTGTCTGATCTGTCTCCATATGCCTCTTTTCTCCGTCTCATCAGTCCACCAACGGTGACGACTTGTAAAATCTGTTATAAAATCAACTGATGTGGAAAACTGCGTTATGTGGAGATTTTGTTTATGCTGTTAAACAAAATTATGCTGTGGGTTCAAAGATTGAGTTCAAACTCATCTGCCCCCGTGAAAGAAGAAATACGTCACAAGGTGCATGACAATTTACTCCACTAATGAATGCAAGCTGTAGCTAGACACCAGACCGGACCCAGAAGGAATATAATATTGGTGGAGAAAAAAAATGAAGATCACAAAACCAATTAACACCCTGCCGCCAATGCAATGGATCTATAATATTGGACGGGGTGGGATGTTCTTTTTTCATGACAAACATAGTGGTGAATCATCAAATTGTAGTCAAATGATTGTAAATCAAAGTCATATTTTGCAGAGTGTGGTGCTGCTACTTTCCAGAAACAAGTTTCTTTAAAGACGCCAATTGATGATGCATGTCATACTGTCATTAATAATCAATGTGTTAATTATCAATGTGTTAATTATCATAGAATTCAGGAGCAACAACTGAGAGAATATGGTCAAAAATTTGTGGATGAAAGTTCCGTTGGTAAACTGCAAGC
Source organism: Gasterosteus aculeatus (assembly GCF_964276395.1). Lineage (NCBI taxonomy): Eukaryota > Metazoa > Chordata > Actinopteri > Perciformes > Gasterosteidae > Gasterosteus > Gasterosteus aculeatus. The sequence goes on along the minus strand of NC_135691.1, from coordinate 18,777,381 downwards.
CATTTAAGTTCAAATGCGTTTTTTAAAATGCTAGCTAATGGCAATATTAGTGCATTTCACAGGTAACTGAATGTAAGTCACAATTCACTTCTACAAGAGAAAGCTACACCCTTGGTTAAAGTCCTGTGTTTGTTGTATTGTATTATACCACATTGACATCTAATATACTGCACTTATCGTAACGCATTTTGCGTCTAATGCCGCTGCATATGGTGACTCGGGGCCGCTCACAGACGCCGGAGGGTTTTTCATTCAGCATCTACATTTCCCTGATTTCACAACAGAGCAGCTGAGCAAGTAATGACTTTCAATGTCGAATGTTCAATGTGTTCAAACACTTCATCCATATAGTAATAATAGTAAGTCAATTATCCACCCAAACATCCATTCAGATACATTTTTTTATTTTGTTGAAAGTGAATATTTCATGAGTCATTCCTGTCTTAGAATTTTTTTTGTTCAACACAAAGGGCACAACTCTTATCATCCTCAGAAAAAAAGATGTTACAACTCCTCCAAGTCCATAGTTAACTCAACACCGTCTACGTCTCCACGACTGTCTCCAATGTGACCAAATCCCACTTTGTGTTTCAGACTTAGACACCAGAGATGTGTGTATTTCACCGCACAGCGGTTGCTGCATGCCGGCGGCTAACAGGCTGTGCATGAGTGAATGAAGCTGTTGTGTTGTGGCTTTTAGAAGAAGGCTTTAACAGCGGGCTCCTTAAGCTAAGGTTGACCTGAATCCTACCAGTGGTTCAGAGTATTCGCTCTAACGCAGCAGCCAAGGAGGGCTTTCTATTCAGGTGTGTAACGTATTTGCCATTAAATTACTGCCGCATGTCATCTGTTTGCGAAATATTGTCAGCTGACATTGACACTTTAAGGTTTTGTTTCTCCGTTACGGAGTGAAATAGCATCAAATGTGGCAGACATTCACATATTCACTTTTTCCATCAGAAAAGAGTAACAGTTATCCTTCCAAAAAGATGTCATAGAGGCGTGACGCCTTCTTAACCTTTACAGCAACTTTTACACGCTTAAAGGATGAACATTTTTAGAATGACGTGAAATAAAAAGTCAATGTTGAGTAAATCGCTGGTCATGTAACCCGCTAGGTACTTGCCTCCGACGATCTTCCAAAACCAAACCGTCACGTGGTTTTGGGTCCTAAACTAACTCCCTGTGAAGCTCATTTTGAAAGCACATTTTGCACGCAGTGATTTTAAAAATCGACAACCAGACCTGAGAGGGCGGCAGCTCAGGGCCACCGTCCAAGTGTTGGTATCTGACGAGTTGGGCGTGAAAACCTCTTACTGGGTCTGAGTTATAACGTATCTTGTTCTCGTATTACCAGCTTGGATGACACGCACTCAGACCCTCCTATGGTCCTCTCACTGAAATGTCCTTTTGGTGCAGTCTCCCCATTGAAAGCCAACCAAGATCAACGTCATCGCTCTTTAAAGCGAGTTGAGGGACCCTTGGCGTGGTGCATGGCCGTCCCGGGGTACGTGCTCGCCACACTGATGCAACCAGCGTGTGCGTGCGGGTCGGTGCGAAGACTAATTCATAATGATGACAGGATACATTCCATCATATCCTCACACTCATCGTAACCAAACAGCGGAGAGGAGGGGGAGAGCGTAGATGAAGGTGGAGGCACACAAAGGCAGACAGGGACAGGGGGGAGGAAGAGACGGATGAGACGCGGATGCTAATTCAACAACATCACAACTGTGTCTCGGAGAATAATGAGCTGTTATGTTGTGCCAGTCATCTCACACCAACAACTGCAACTCATGTGTTGTATGTCAATTCCTCTAGTTTGATAAGTTTCCCTGAAAGCCTACGCTGTCTGAGGAATGGGTAGCCTCATTTAATACGATGAAGTTGGAGGAACTTCTGATACAAATCATCAATTGGTGATCATCAAGAATCCATTCTCATTTAACCTACATGAGATGAATATATTAACTGTGAAGTCTTACTAATACGATGGATTACACACAAAGGGGATGAGTAAAGACTGAAAACTAAATCTATGTTCTCTATTCCCCTGCTGCTGCTCATATTCACTTCTGATCTCCGCTGCATAGAGAGCTGAGCTTTGAAATACTTTTCCATGTGTTCGAAGAAAGCAGGATTACATTCTCAAGAAGGAGAAGTAGGGACGTTCTCATTTGGGTCACAAACAGCATTATGGTATTAAGAGTCCATCATCTGTTAATTGATTTATTTAAGTTGTCTTGAGTATGTTGTGTATTGATCTGATAACCTGAAAAGGGATTCGTCACCATGTGAAACCAAAGCGCGCACACAAAAACACACTCTGCTCCCAGAAAGCTGCACTTTTCCCCAACTGTAATCTACTGCATTGAATTCACTCTTAGTGGATTCCTTTTTAAAGCCAACAGTGGTTGAACTGTTTAACCCTCTCAGCCCAGCCGGCAGGAAAAGATGTCGGCATTGTGTGTCAGGTTTCAGCCAGGAGAAAGCAGGAGCCGCATGAAATCAAAAGCAACTGCTTACGTTGTTGAGGAATGTTGAAGTCCGCAAAGGGGAATTGTTGGTATATACTTTTTCTGACCGCTATCTCTGCCGAACTATATCAGGATAATCATCAATCAATCAAGCTGGACTTCTAAGAACGCTACCTTACCTCACCACAATGGTGTTTTTTAAGCCTAATAAGCTACAACAGATTTCCTCTATTTGGTTTCTCTCCTTCAGTGGTCCCTCCTCGGTGGGTGCAGGGCCGCTACTCAGCCGTGATGCAAGTCTGTCCCAGAGGCCATTCGCACCCAGTCCTCAAAATCCGCAAAATCCTCGGCGGACCCAAAAAGCATTTTCCCATAGACCACCAATGGTAAGAAGAGACTTGGAGCTGCAGCTGAATAACCATGTGTTGTTCTATGGAGGTTTTGAGATAGAGAGGAGCATTCTATGTCTGTGCCGTCATTACAGTGTGCAGGCGAGCAGGGAGATTCTTTAATGCATTGACGCAGAAGGCTGTAGAAAAAAACAACGCACATTCAAGTCAATGTGCGGCGTCTTGAGCAAGTTATCCAATTCTCAACCTACCCGGTTACCTTAAAGGGGAGCGCAGCCAACTACTTGCTGTGGACAATGGCATGAATATGCACGTCAAAACTTTTCCAAATTTTGGATTATCTTGCTGTTAACAATCCTCTCTGTGCTTATGAAAAGGATTTAACTCCAGGATTCAGGCTGCAGGGAGGGGAGGAGGGTGTCGGGGGGGCGGGAGCCACCGACTGCTATCTCCAGAGCTTGTCAAGCATGCTGTTTGATACACAGAAGAGATTTCACAGGTGAATTCACACTCAAACAGAAGTGCTGGGATGTTCCGGGGGTAATGTCAGGGGTGAGAGAGTTAGGGGAATGGGTGAGAGAGAGACCCCCCCCCCCCCCCCCGTCCTCTTTCTGTTCCTCAATAGACAGCGTGTTGAGTTCAGAATCTCCAGGCAGTCACTCAGTGTGTTTACATGATGGTGTAATTGGAATCTTTGCTTAGTCGGACTATGCTATCTTTCGGGGCAAGTGCTATTATCCCAATATACATGGCAGTGAATAAATGAAATCATTGGCCCAAAGCATGTCATACCCGATACGATAGGTGGCGCTGTTTTCTTTACAACTAGTTGTGACACAGCCATTTTCCGCTTGACCTCTTCACCACTACCAACAACAACCAACAACAACATCAACATTACGAGAAAGATGGCGAACGGAGAGCAAGGTGAAGCCACATCCCTCTACTATTTGTGCATGATGTTAATAGGAGTACAGCGGATGCGAATGGCGCTATTGGCTGATTTGATAACGGAGAGAAGACGCCGTCGGGATCTCAAGCATGCCCAAAGACGCAAAGTTCAGTTCCTTATCCGATTCACCGTTACATGCCGCAATAGTCAAACTATCAACTGGATCGGATCGAGTTATCCAGGGGTAATAGTCGGATCGTAGTCGGGCCGCACATAGTCGGACAAAGGTGTTTACATGAAACGGATAATTTGATTTCAGTCCAACTAAGCCAGTTATTCGAATCCATGTAACCACGCTGACTCTCCGGCTCTGCATGGCTGCCCAGCCATCGGAACAACATTACAGTCCAATCACACCAAAACAAACATGCAGGTGAGTACACACACACACACGCACACACCTTTGCGTAAGCATTAGTGAAGCAAACACTGTAACACACAGACTCATCGGTCAGCGCTCTCTGGTAGTGAGCCGCCATTATACGATCGCCTTCCGCTGTCATTCATTCTCCTTCTCCTTCACTCTTTCTAATGTTGTGCGCTCCTTCTTCTGCCCCCATCCTCCCTCTGGTGAGCAGGCGGGCGAGATGGGGTCCCTGTGATTTGTTTTCCCCACATGGCCCCGCAGACAGAGCAGCGTTTGATTTGCGACACGCAGTGACCCGATGGCTGGCCGCCGCGTCGGGGTGCGTTTGATTTGCGACCTGCTCTGTCCTCTCTGTCTCGTCGTTTGGGTGGGGTCCTTGGCACCTCCCTCTCAGCGAAGCGGTGGAGAGGGGTCTGACATAAACATGCGGCTTGGGTGTCCTGCAGTAACTCAGTATCACCGTTTCAATTGCAGGGGTGAAGATGTGTTTAGTGGCGCCGGATGGAATGAAACGCACCTCCAAGGATGAAGGGAATCCAACACCACCTTCCCGATGGAGGCAATTTGCATATTGCATTCCTACCGCTGACATTTGGATGACAAACGAACATTGTTTGCCGTTGCACTCCAGACCATGAATTAGATTTACTCGGCTTATAAAAGACAATGGCTGCTAAATGCCATATCTCTCTGTGACTGAGGGTGCGTGCATGCCTGTGTGTGTGTGTGTGTGTGTGTGTGTGTTTGTTTACGCGGTCTGGTTATTGTCCATAACAATGTCTTTTTGTTTCCCTTTACGTCTCTTCATGAAAATAAAATTCTCTTTTCTTCCACTTTCTTATTCTCACCGTCCTTTACAGCAGTCTGTAAACATGCAGACTGCTGTGCTTCTATAATCTTTTTATTCAGCTAAAACCACACGAATTCACCACGACCTTCAGAGAGACAGAGAGAGAGATGATCTAATGTGCAGGACAGGGTGGCAGATAGGAGATGCAGGGAGAAGATTACGACAGCGAGGGGTATGATTTAAGCCTTGTGCGTGTGTGTGTGTGTGTGTGTGTGTGTGTTATCAGTATGAAGCATCATTTCAGCTGAGCGAAGGAGAACTGACAGCCTGTCACTGACTGACGAGATGATTGTCGGGATCTTCTTTATCTTCCTATTTGGGCAAGTTAACATCAATGAAGTCAACTGGCTACTGTTCTTTTCTTCTCTTTTAGTTGACGTCTATTGACTGGGAAATTGAAAATCACTGTCATATACTAATATCAGAGGGGAGGATTTGATTTGCAACTGGACTACAATTTATAAAACAAGGACTTGGGATTTAGCTTGGGCTTGAGCCCTTGGACTTACACTTCCTTCTTGAATCAACTAATGTTGACGCTATTCAGCAAGTTACCACTTAACTCGTTACGGCTACATTGTTAGAACCAAGCGATAGCAATTCCTCTTAGTAAAGGGGACAATGATACACACTAAAATATCACAATTCTCTTCTCATAGGATTTCTAAACAGATCTATGGATTAAGAAACAATAAATACAAACACGTGTGTTTTTCATATTTGTGTGATCCAATTTGATTTGATTGGCATTCTAGTGAGCTGCTCATTGATTACACCTTGAGCTGCTGGACTGGAGTTGGAGATGAGAGACGGTGTGTTAGATCGGCTTGTTTCACATGTAACCAGATTACACGCTAGCTTCAAAACAACACAAAGCAAAGTCATCCCCAGAATATAGCAGCTGGGTGCACAGTTTTGGGCCAATTCACCTGCATCCAACCAACCCGCTCCAATACTATACTCCGACTACTCACTGAAACCACAAAGCATACCAAACGAATAGCGCTGCAGAATATCTTCATACATATCACTGCTACTGTACATTTCCCTCATTAGTTCGTCCTCCTTACAGTCATTTCAGCCGGCACACATCACACATCCATGGACTGCACAGTGGGGAGAATGGCTTCTATTTGATGATTAAACTATCAGCTCCTTTGGCACAAACCGTGTAGGGCAAAACAAGGTGCTTCCTCTCTGAACACGCCGGTCGAACATCTCTAAAATGTTAAAGGTGGTCACAAATGACTTGTTCTTCGTACATTCTTTCCGCCTTTGTGTCTGTATGAAACCATCCCCATTATATTTCCTCTCCACTCACTTCTTCAGGGTTATCGCTTATTCCAATCGCACTTCTGTGTGCATTGTTATATTTTTGGTGGCTAACCAGCACTATTTGAATGTTCTGTTTGTCCATCTGCTCTGTTCATGACAAAATAAACAACAATTTTTTTTCTCTCATGACCAAAAAGGAGTCTTCAGCATCACAGAAGAACACGCTCGAAAATACGGGATATTTTACCCCATACCGCAAAAAAAAACCCAGCCTATTTGATTAAAACGTTGATGATGGATGAATACATTACTAAATATAAGTGTGCTGTAATCAGGAGAGTATGAGCCATAAGCTACTGGGGATTTATTAATTAGAATCCATCATCCATCCTGCAGCGACACAAGAAGATTAAATGTGTGTGTGCGTGTGTGCGTGTGTGGTGTGTGTGCGCGCATGTTGGAGACCACAGAAGGAAACGCTGCTGTTGGACGCAATAAGGGCGCTTCACTGTAGAAGGCGAGGTGTCACATGTATGCACGCAGGGATAATTAGCAGGTTTGAATAGAGGGCAGCAGGCAGGGAAAGGTAGCTAGAGAGAGATGGGGAGGTAATTGGTGCACCTGTCTGCAGGGGAAAGGACAGCTCTTTGCACACACACTCACACGGAGACACACAGGGACACATCTAGGCAGAGGCTGGCTAGTAAGGACGAACGCCAAATAACAACACACAAAAAATGTGTGTGTGTGAGAGAAAATGGTCCCCAGCCCCTGTATGGAATAATTCACAGCTCGGCAGCCAAACGTGACAGCCCAAAGAAAATGGGTGGTTTTTTAAAAATATTTTGGATATATACTGTAAATGTAGATTTCTCTTCTTTATCGGCAGAGAAAAAAAATTCTGTTGACTTCTGAACTTTAAGAAGGTGCCAAATGTAAAATACGGGATTTTCAATTGTTAGTGGTTAAGATGAAAACTATAATGTGTCTTCTTTAGTGCATTCCCCAAACTGCATTGAAGACCATGGAGATCATTTCCAGGTCTTAGTTTGAGTAGAATACGATAAAGAGAAAAGATGTCAATGTGCGGAAATGGGAGAAAAACAGTAAAACTACAACTCCTCCACACTCATTATTTGTCGTTTGCTCATTATTTGTGCATGTATGTACTGCATGTGTGCTCGTGTAGGTGTGTGTGTGTGTGTGTGTGTGTGTGTATGTTCACAAAATTGGTCTCGCTGTGAGTGTGATCCGGATCCAGGGCTTCTGCTAAAATATGCCGGGCTGCTTGCCAAGTATTGTGTGTGAGACAACCCAACTAACATTCTCACACACAGAGACACACACAACCTTCTATTGCCTTGTTAGAGGTGTTATACTCTGACCAAATGTATCAGAGCGTTACCAAGCATGCGCTGTCCATGCATAGGTGAAGAAAACCACACCTATTTGTCAGCACTATTGCCTAGCAGTCCGTGCGTGTGTGACGTTTGTCATCACTGACATGACGTGATTGTTCGACGTCCAGGCAAACACACACGTTCTTTGCACACCCAAGCCCTCGCATTCATCTCAAATATGCAGAAGACAACCAGGCAAATAACACACACACACAGAAGTGTCTTTGTGTATGTTTTCAAGAGCTGGCTGCTGAAAACGTATAGAATGTCAGCGGCGCAGTTGGCTGCCATTGTGCCGACAAACTCTGCAGCCTTTCATTCTTGGCTCAGGAAACTTGGAAAGGATCAGTTTGCAACTTTTAGAACTTCAACTGGAAACTAAGCAGCGGAGCCTTTTTTGGAGAGGTTATTAACTTTGGAAGGAAACTTTTTTAGAACATTATTTCTTGGCAGATGGATTGTTGTTGAATGTGTTACCAGGCTCTTTTTTAACAGGTGGCCTTATGAAGTTTACACCTCGAGGATTGAAAGTAGCACAGGTCACTTTATGTTCATACTAATATAAATCATGCATCTATTCCTGCTTTTAATTGGCAGAACACGAACATTTTATTTGAGTATGGAGTTCTTATTGGTACAATTTGTCATATCTTGGCAACCGCTAGCAAAGATCAACAGCACCACGGTAAGCAAACTAGGCTGTGGTGAAGATGGATTAGTAGTCTCATTCTCAATCCAGTGGTATTGTTCGAGCTTGTGTTTCTCAAAATAAAGACAGCAGTTCATCTTGTGACTCAATGACAGTGTATGCTCAATGGTCAAAACCTCTTCGCTGGATGATTTGTAGTGAAAGTAAGCCTTTCACGTATTTAAATAAATGAAGAATCCTCAGTTAACGGTTCTGTGAAGCAGTCTTTTCATTTGGTTCTGCTCTCTAACATGGACACGCTGTCCACGCAGGGTTAATAATCTCTGTTGACTGTGTCAGCATGCTAAATTGCACTAAATGCATATTGCAGTTGAGGCTGATGAGCATGTCTGCATTGGGGTAAGTATTAGCCCTCTAAGCATGGGCGTTCTTTTGCTCCTGTCACAACATATCCTCATTTTTGGGTGGGATTATGCATCCATCCATCTACTTTCTTAACTTATGCTCGGTCGGGTTGTGGTGGCACCAGGCCTTAAGCTTGACCCAGACTGTGGGTGAGTAGGGAGCACGGTCGTCCTTCAATAAGAGGGTTGACGGTTGGATTCCAGTCCCAGCTAACCCGCATGCCGATGTGTCCTTGGACAAGACACTTAAAACAACATTGCTCCTGTAGCTGCGACTGCAGGGTCAAGGGTTAGTTACTGACGGGCAGGTGACACTGTATGGTAGCTCCTGTCATCAGTGTTAGAATGGGTAAACGATAACATGAAGTATAAAAGCACAGTCCATTTTCCTCTGACCTGCAATATTTCCCAGCTCATTCTGTGGGACCCAGAGGCGTTGCCAGGCCAGCTAGGAGATAAAATGCCTCCACAAGTCCTGGGTCTTCCCTGGGGTCTCCTAATTGTTGGCTGTTTCCAGAAAACCTCCAGTAGGAGGCATCATAAATAGTTGCTGAACCACCTCAGCTGACTAAACAAACTACATATTGGGCTAGTCTTGTTTTTGCTTATGCAACCTATTTTTCTCCTCCTGCTGTTTTGTATTCAGCAGCCTGCAGTTCTATTGATAAGTGTCACCGGGTGTTTGTCATGTGACTGTCAGACGGGTCTTCTTCTCTGAGGAGCTCATGGTTTTGGTGAGCTAAGTATTTTATGCTTAGTTTCGGTTGCTTTTTCTGATGGAAGCGTTTTTCACATACAAGGTACAGTCAGAAGGATTTGCCGTTTAAAGTATTGGACAACATGGCTTTTTATCAAAAATGTAAAAACCCAACCCAGTCTCACAGCAAAACGTGTTAATAGCTACGTTGTGGACCAACGTGGTATTGTCACGCTTTTTAGGGAGAAAGCGTGACAATACAGTTTGATGTCATGAACTGGGTAGTTGGAGGCAGGACTCAAACGCAGACTTCAAACAAAAAGACTTTCATAGTGAAAATTCCAAAAAGCAAAATTCCAAGGGGGGGGGGGGGGGGGGAAACGGGAACCAGGAACACTTCACGCTTGAACATTCCGTAATTAACAATGACGCAACAAGTGACAAGAGAGACACATGGCTTAAATACACTGGGAGGGTGCAGGTGATTGGACACAGGTGGAAACAATCATGACACGACAGACCATCACAGGGGATGACAGGACAAGGCGGGAAGTGAAGTTAACCCAGGAAGACAAGAGGCAGAAAACTACAAAATAAAACAGGAAACAACCCCAAACCGTGACATTTGATGTGCAACTAGGTGACGTGACTATCAACTTTCCCTCAGCTCAAAAATAAGAAAATGGTCTGTCGGTCTATTATCTGTGAAAAACAATATTTTAAGAAAACATCAGCATTTGTATGCATTTCAATGGCATTTCTAGGGAGAAGTATGCGTTATATTTTCATAATCTTCTATCATAGAATGTAGAAGACCTTCCATTTATTAGTTTCTAGTGACGTAGTTGCAAGGCAATGTAAATGAATAGGCCAAAATAAAACGTAGTATTGTCACGATTTTGAGGAGGAAGCGTGAGAATACCACGTTCCACAACGTAGCTATTTATCTACACAGGATGATTTATTTCCATACTAGGAATAATTGTGTTACGTACATGTGCTCCTGCCTGACCATGAAATTAAATTAAAGATACAATTACACCTCAATGCCAACAACAAAAAGAATAAACGTGGAATTGTGTTTGATATCCAATTGTTGTGTAAATACATGTAAATAAACCTTGCCGCATGTTAAAATCACGTTAATCACTCAAATAGGCGCACCCAGACACACAAGCATGCATACCCCATTAACAAACACACAAACAAAAGTTTGAAGGATTACGATTCCTCCTGTAAGAAATTAACTTTGAGTGTAAATCTGGCACTAGACAAATCATTCTGTCTGTATGCATTTATGTGTATGTATGCTGGCATTAGTGCTTTTCTGCTACTTTTTGTGTGTGCGTTTGTATGTGTGTGTGTGTGTGTGTGTGTGTGTGAGTGTGTGTGACCCATGCCAGAATATTGCAAACAGAGATGTATTGTGTCCCCTGTAAATTTATATTCAGACAATTCATCTTATATGGAGCAGTGTGTTAGTGCTTTGGTATTTGTGTGTCTGTGTGTGTGTGTGTGTGTGTGTGTGTGTGTGTGTGTGTGTGTGTGTGCCAGAAGGCCTTATTAGAATCTGGAGATTAACTCGCTCCCCTCATGGACCGTTTTGCTTCTCTAAGTGAATATATATAATATATAGGGACATGAATTTTGACCACCTTTCTAGCTGATTCAGAGATTGTGGTCCTGTGAGATTCAACAGGCTTTTCCCTTGCATTATTAGGATGATACAGAGAAAGAAAACAACAGTTAATTTGTTTCCCTTTATAGGGGACTATTCATAGAAGTGGCATTGACATTACCTTGTTAGTTATTATTTCTTCCTTTTGTGCCAGAGATTGATCCAGCCCGGCCTAATACCTCATTCATTGAATGTAAGCAACTGTGAGGTTCCATGCAGGTTGCTATTAGTATCAAAAGATTCCATTGTCCCTCCTTCCACTTGTTTGGCACATTAACTTTACAGTGTTAGAGCCTTCAATAACTGTGGCTTGCAGTTAAAAGCCCAATCCACCGTGGACCCATATGAGGGCTCACTCGGTTACTCACTCGATGCAGACGATACAGTGAACTGTGTGCAAAGAGGGGTTTAAAATATCCTCCTCGCTGCTCTAATGGATCTGTAGAGGTGGAAATGGTTAGAAGAGCACTTCACACTGATATCAGGGATGGATATGGGGATACATGTGCAGACACACAGACACATGGACAGTTAAGATCACACTGCTGTGCACAGCTTCCATGTTTAACTAGACTGTCTCTGACTCTTTGCTAGGGGGACTGATAAGAATTGACATTCAATGTCTCTCTTTCACAAACCCAAGTGCTTCAAGCCACATCCACCCAAGGGGGAATACTTTTTAACAATAAATAAGTTAATTATACCTGAATTTTATGCATACATATTTATTTATTTGCAATTTAAAAATACTTTTTCTAGAGTCTATTACTCATTTTAAAACGTATTAAAGTTATTGCATCAGCAATGGATTAGAGGACTGTCTGTGTGTGGGTGGCTGCAGTACTGAGGGTTCGTCACCTACACAGTCAGTGTGGTCAGTGTTTTTTTTAAAGGCACATCTTTGCCAGCGGCCAGCTGTTTTCAGTCCAAAAAAGCTCAGACAGGTGAACGAGGTGGAGTGTGCTGGTTTCCTCAGTGGGTGGAGAGTATGGTAAATATTCATTTCATCGTGGCGCCCGATGAAGGCCCATGCTACTGCAGTCTGTACAATGATTAAGTTACACAACACTGCTTTTGACATTTCTTGTTCTCAAAACATAACGCCTACGTTTGGTTGAAATTGTGGGGAAATGGACGAAAGAAGCTCTGAGTGGTATTTTGACTTGAATTAAAGTCCCACCGGCACAAAAGGAAAACACTTTTCAAAATACGACAGCTATGAATAAACACCAATATTAACACAAGCTTTGATGTATTTCACCACAATCTAAAAATGATTATAAACAAACTAAAACCTTCCGGGCTGAGACGGGGCAGCTCTTTCTCATTTCCTCTTCATCTTACGATCCAGCTGTGTCATGAACTACACAACCAACATTAAACAGTGTAGTGCAGCCTGGGCAGATCGTCTTGAGGACCGGGACTCTAATCTTATACCCCCAGATAACAGATATAGAACAAACTGCTGGAAACAACCTGCATGTCAACATCAAAAGCAGAAAGCATCACCAACACCACCAACACCACCTCCACCACCTACAAGCTGCAGCCACTCGTCACTGTCCACGACGCCTCCTGTGGATCTACTTCAAAAGGCCCATTAACAACATTGACCGATGGTAACGCACCAAGGAAGAAACGATTGATGAAGAGATTGGTCCGTCTCTAAATAAAGTATCTGAAGAGAGCTCTGACATGAAGCCATCCTGGCAAAAGGGGGAGACCAAGGCCGCACCACAGGAAAAGAGTTTTAAGTACAACAAGGTAACGTTGCGACGGCTTGAAAAAGAGGCCCAAGACAGACACATGTGCGAACCTTTCATTAATGACCTTTGTTCGTCAAGGCATATGAATGCTTCAGTATATGAGCGAGTTATAAAAAGCCATGTTTAGTGTGTGGTCACTCGCTTTCCCGCATAAGAAATTATGCCACGTCAAAATGCATGATATAACATTTAACAAATAGCAATTCACATAAGGAAAATTAACATGTTTTTAACTCAGGTTTAGTTGTTTTACTGAGCCGACACTGTTCATATTCATTTTATGTTCATATCATTCAATGTAGAAGGAATATTATACATCTGATGGTTTTATCTGCCACTACACTTCATTAGAAGCTCTGCTGCAGGTAGGTCACATAATTTCCCCAAGTGATGACACATGTAAGTGTTGTTTCCTTTGCTCTTCTTTTGGTTTTATCCGTTAAAAAATGTCTTCGGCCCCAAAAGTTATATTTTGACATATTCCCCCCGATTGCACAGGTTTGAACTCAAAATGAAAACAAGTGATTTCAGTTTGCAAAAATGAATAGAGGCCAAGTTCACATGTGTTCTTTCTTTTCCTTTTCTGCTTCCCTTGATTTCCATTGACCTGATGTATAGGTCTGGCTTGGTCGCTTCCTCTGTCTTTATCTCCCTCTCTGTCAGATGCCTGAGGGGGTTACAAATGTGACCTTTTTTTTTTTTATCTCTTTCCCCAGCCCACAAGTTATGTGCCAAAATAACACCTCTTCAGGGTGTCAAAATGACCTCAGGTTTTTACAGAGAATGTGTCTTTAAGTGGTTTGGTGTGTGTTTGTTTTTGATTGCGGCCAAAGGAACACTTACCACCTACGGCTCTTTTTCCCCCTTCTTTTTCTTTTGCTGTCCCTCCTTTTCTTTTCTTTCTTTCCCTCAATCAAAGTCTTCACACTTTCCACTTCTCTCCCTGCCTTTCCCTGGTTCTCCACTACATTAAAAAACTGGCGTGTCTTTTTGTCTCTCTCAGCTGGAGTGATGGTCACAGCTATTTTCTATATTTTTCCGTCCATCACCAGAATCGAGTTAAACTTAATTCACAGTTTTGTGCAAAGTCTGACTTTGATGGCTTTAATGCTGCATTTGGAAATGCGCCCATGTGTGTGAGTGGGAGAACCAGATTGCTCTTTTTAATGACTCCTTGTACCTGTGGGCTGACTGTCTCACATCTCTTGGTATTGTCTGTCAGATTTGTGAACTTTGTGACGTTTTAACGTCCAAAACTCTTTTTTGATGCCCTGGAATGACATTTCATTTCAGAGTCACAAGCAATCTTGCTGCGCTTTGCTGCCCTCGTTGCCTGAAAATCACAACATAAAAGTCAGAACTTTTTCTCCCTCTGACAAAACTGTGCTGCAGTCTTGTACTTATACATTGAAACATTATGAAACAAAATTGTGAAAGCAGCCAAACATAAGACATCTTTGAATGGAATATAGACAGACATGATGATGCACTCCATGGGCTGTGTACATGAAGGAGACCGAGCCATTGGGACCTGTGTGTGTTTGTGTATATGTATTAAAAAAAAGGTCTGAACAGCTGTAGAGACTTGCTGACGTTCCTTTGTGTTGCCATGGTGGGCACATTAATCAGTTTAATTGAATACTGTTGATCAATAGCCAGCATGGTGCTTCATTATAGTTAATATGTTTCTCATCAGCTGTAGTGGAAGCAAGGATGTGTGTGTAAGAGTGTGCTCTTCAATGAGACCCAATAGCCGATATATAAAGGGGAGATTAAAAGGGACTTTGATTTGATGAAATAATACTTTTGCGCATAATGAATCACCCAAAAAAATATTAGCTCTGCCTTTTTCTCCTTTCAGAAAGGTGGTGGAGCGCAAGGTGGAGGGTGAAACATTGAGGTTTATTTACCTGACCAGTAGTTCTTGTCAGTGTACCTTCTTTAAGGTTTCAACATCAGGTCGACGTGGCGCAGGGGTACAGAGGGAGCGCCAGGAACCGCAAGGATGGCAGCTCGAGCCCCGGATGCTCCATGTCGCATGTCGAAGTGTCCCAGAGCAAGACACCTAACCCCTAATTGAAATCATTATGGCATAGGCATATTAATTATAATACACATGACCCTCATAAATAATTAAGATTTTTGTTAAGAAGACTGTTGACACCATGATTCCTATTTACTGTGTCAAAAACAAAAGCTACTTTCGAATTAAGGCTGGCAAATTATTCCTGTTTGGTGCCATAAGCCACACAAAATTTTGCAGTGGAAAAAAAGATTTATAATAAAAAATTAAAAAATAATACCTAACCTAACAATTACCTGAGTAAATGTTTTTTATTAGTACAATTCGTAGAGCTTTGCATGCTATTTTGCATCTCCGGAACAGAAATCGAATTGAAGCTGAAATATGATTAAGATCGATTTACTGTATATACTTGACTACCAATGAGTTAAACCAGATTTTCCTGCAGTATCCTGAATAGTTTGAGTTTGAGTTTGTAGCAGCTATAATAGCCAGGTCCAGACCAAAACAGAGCAAAAAGATCCACGAATAATGGCCTAGCATTCATCGTGAACTCCAAAATGAATGATAGTATCTGCTTGAGGGTATAGTTTACAGCAGGTTTCTACCAGAGCTTTCTACAGCATCTCCATGACACTCATTCGCGGTCCGAATATGGTCACGTCTTCTCACTTATTGCAAAAAAACAAAAACAAGATACAGGCAGCGGTGCAAACTCAAAAGTAAAGACGCTCTCCTTTTTGATTCACTGTCTCTGTTACACGTGTTTTACCAGCAGCTGAGCACTGCAGTGGGAGGGACGACAGTCGAGCTTAGCATCAGTCACTGTGAAGATGGGGGCCACCAGCACCAAAAAGATAGAAAGAAAGGGCTGGTGAGCACTTAAATAACAGGGGGTAGAGGGTGACCTTTCTAGTAGACCCACACACACTGTGGGCGCCAGGTGATCCAAATTCACTGTTAAAACCCACACATTCTCTCACAAACACTTTACACATAAATATTTAGTACAACTGCATCAAAACAGCCTGACTACGTAAGGATGCTGTGTCATTTTGATTATGTCTGATAGTGTATACTGACTTCACATGAAGCAGTCTGCAAGTCTTTAGCAGCTAAACGGTACCCTGAAGAGATAAATAAGCAGATTCATGGAGGGAGGAAGACGGTAACCATGGTATTCAAAGGGAACAAAGTGAAATGTTTTGACTTTCATGACTGTATATGAATATTTAATGAAATTGTTTCAATTCCTTTCAGCAATTAACATTTTAGTCCCTCAAATTAAATATGAACTAGTTGATGTGATGTGTTAATATTTGAAAATAAAATGTGTGGAGAAACAGAATGCAAAAAATGCAATTGATGCATGCATGAAACCTCCAACCCTTCCACTGTACTCTGAAAGGATAAAAGCTCCTTGAAAACTCAATTAGACTGGGGGGCAAAACTTACAGAAACCTACCACTCTCACACGCTGACATGCACACTCTCACACACACACACACTCACAAGCCAGTGTTTTAGCTTCCTGACCTGCAGCTATTTCCTGTGTTAAATGGACTCCGAGGTTCCAAACAAAAAAGCTTGTACTATGGCATGTACCTAATTACACTGTTGGTGTATGTGTGTGTGTGTGTGTGTGTGTGTGTGTGTGTGTGTGTGTGTGTGTGTGTTTTTGTATTTGTGAGGGTACGCTCACAGACACACTCACACAGTCCATGAATAGAGTCCTTCCTTGAGCATAAAATGCTTTTCTCAGATAAAAGAAATTATATAATAATCTCTTGAAATTGTTTAAGAGTCCTTTGTCCCTCATTGTGTGTACATGCAGTACTTAATCTTAGAAGTGCCATTTATTTAGTGCTGGTTTTATTCAAAAAATGATCTTTTATTACTTAAAAAATGATGATAAAGTTGTATCATGCTTTTGGTAATTATGAAGAAATATATCAAGGGATAATGAATTCAAAGCATTGTTGTGAATATTTGCAGATAGCTCTGATTTAAAAAATGTTAATTGGTAGTGTTTCCTCCTGTCAATTACATTGTATTTGCTGCCGCATAAATCATATAATATTTCAGTGATATTTATTTGAAAAAAGCTAGGTAACAATGTCCACTCATAAATACTTTGGTTTTTTTAAGTTTACTTCCTGCTATGAATTGTTTTTTATCCAAAATAATATATATATATACACTGAGACTTCAATTGAACTCTTTACTCAGGCTAACATTAGGTAACAATTTGCACTCCTAAATACATTTACATTTTACTACGATAATCTCAAGTTTAATTTACCTAAATATTCATTCTAAAAAATTTCACCGTAAATTAACGGTAACTTACTGGCAGCAAGGATGCCAGGAATTTACCGCTATTTTACGGTATAATACCGTAAGTGGTTTTTGCACTATGTTACCGTAAAATGGATTGGAATTACGGTAGTCTGCTATTGTCGTAAATTGACAGCTTTAATTGTTTATTCATGACATTGTCCGTTAATTTACAAGCAATCAGAACACCAAATAAAGTACGAATGAAGAACTACTGAGGTTAGAAAATCCACTCCCAACGGCAACCTTGCATGATGTTATCACACAAACACACACACACACACACACACACACACACACACACGTGGTCAGAGAGTTTCGTGGTAATCCTCGATGAGAATGTAGAATCAATTTGGACAAGCCACGGCCAGTACAGTCAAAGGTAAATACCCTCACCTTATATTAAGTGAGTGTGTGTGTGTGTGCGTGTGTGTAGTTAGTGTGTATTGTTGAGTTTGTGTCTCTGTCCAGCTTAAGCTCCCACCCCCAGTTCTGGTCCCTCCTATGGGTCACTAGTTATTAACCCCCAGACAGTCACCTTGACTCTGTTTCACACACTCAGATACACACATATTCAAAAAGTGGATTGACCCAATCATAGAAACACACACTCACACAGATCTTGATCAGCTCGCATTGACCCCGGCCTGCACATGATTTGGCATGAAGTGCTAATCCTAGCATTGGATCATCAGACAGACGCAGTTTAGTTTAAGATTAGTCCATTCAACTTCTATTTAAGGTTATCACATCTCTGGCGACGGAAAATTGTTTCCACACGGTAAATTTCCATAAAACAAGTGACACTAAAGATTCATTGAGGGTGTAATTGAATCTAATTGGGAGAAACTCTATTCGTGACAGCCGGCTGAAGGTGAAGATACTTCATCTGTGTGTGTGTGTGTGTGTGTGTGTGTGTGTGTGTGTGTGTGTGTGTGTGTGTGTGTGTGTGCTGGGGAGGATCAGAGAAATATATGGATTATTAGTTAATTGTTTTTGAATTTGGAGAGAAATCCGCTGGAAGTGCTAACGAGAGCTAACAATGGACTAAACTCCAACACAGTACTGTTTGAACTTACACGCATTTGTTTTTCATTTAGTTCCTCCTTTTACTTTATAATTTATCTCTGTCTCCCTCTCTCGCCCTCTCGTCTCTCCCTCCTTGTTAGATCGATACAAGCTAATTGCTTTGGAGCATTAGACAGTTGGGAGTCTTCTTTTTCCCCAGAGTGGCTAATTAGGACCGTCAAACTCACTTCCTGTGTGTGTGTGTGTGTGTGTGTGTGTGTCTGTGTACATGTGCGGGAGTGTGCCACCGTGGGCGTCCAGACCGGTCAAACCTGTTTCCTGAAAAGATACCGTTCATTTGTTGGGCATTTCCCTTTGAACAAAACAATGTGCTTAAAGTCCTTAAGCACATCATTTTGCTACAAATGCTGGCTAGCCTGTTTCAGTTCACTTACAAAAAGAACAAAACCAACGTACAGACAGAAATGATATAATATTGAGTATAGCCCTGCGATTGACTGGCGACCAGTCCGGGATGAACCCGGGGCATTGGCTGGGATGGACTCCAGCCCCCCGGGACTCTTTAAGAAGAGGCCATTTTTATTGCCAAGTATTATTTTACACATACAGGAAACTGCATTTAACTCATCCCACGCAGTCGGCTGCTAAAAAGGCACCTGGGGAGCAGTTAGGTGTCTTGCTCAGGGACACTTCAACATGGGACATGGAGCAGTCGGGGCTCAAACCACCAACCTTGCGCTTCCCGGCGCACCCTCTGTACCCACACGCCACCCTCACCCAATAAGGAGAAGAGGAATGGAAAATAGAGAGGAAGGGAATTATTTCAAACATAAAACCGATAAAAACTTGTGACCTCACACTCATTCTGGAAGAAAGCTTCCTTCATAAACAACATACACCTTTTCTTCTTATCCAATTATATATTGATGATTGCCAAGCTCAATCATTAGATAACATGTGCCACAGAGGGGAGGGAAGTTGAAAAAGGTCTAGGTAGCTGAGCAGGAGGAGAGACGGAGGGGAGAGGGATGAGAGCAGATAAGAACCAGTAGCAGCTGTTTCCAGCCCATTAAAATGTAATTAAAGAGAACCTTATTACAGAAAAGACAGGCAGAGCGGTGGGGGGATGGAGAAATAAACTGTTTTCTACTGTCTACTCCATCACTCATCCCAACAGAAAACCATCAGTCCTTTCCAAGAAAAACACTTTGAAAGCATAAAAAAAGTTTCTGGTTTGATGCTAATTAGATTTGAGCACATCATTTGGCAGAAAAGACGTACAATTCCGAATCCAGTTTGGTACTTGAAAGTATTCAATGCAATAATCTGTCTTCCTCTAAAGTGTGTGTTTTCTGTGAAACAGCAGCCGCTCTGAGAAGGAAAGTCTTTTGTTTTATTTCACGTTCACTTCTATCATATTAGTGTCTAATGGTTAGTGTCTAAAAAGTCTTTGTTGTTGTTTGGTCTGTATTAGTCAGGTGTGTATCCACTACGAAGAACACATTCTTATCCAGACAAATTGTGTTTGCAAATGCTGGATGACTGAGAGTTTGTCTCTTTTGTCCTGATGCCATTGAAAAACAAAGTTGACAGGGAGCTTGGATGTTTTGCCAATACTTTATTTATGTTACTGCCTTTTATGGAGGGTAATGTGTTCAGTGTAGAAAACACAGCTACAAACACAATTAAGAGACACACTTCGGTCTGTGAGTTCATCGTTTTGTCTCAATTAGCATAGTATTCTGAATATAACTATGTGATACATACTTAAAGTATGTAATATAATAACATCGAATTATCAAATCTACTGATTTAATTATATTCAATGATGTTTTTGTAAATATATGTAGGCAGAAAAGAATCCCACTAAATAATAACAGCCCCAACTTGAGCGTCCCTGGACCACAGCCATCACAACAGGGGATAAAGGGGAGGCAACACACTGAGTATTCTCATATATACGACTCTCTCTCTTCCTCTGACAGTAAACAGCATCATCATCCGACCTGAGCCAGAATGAGAGAGAACACGCCAGAAGACATACACACACACACACACACACACACACACACACACACACACACACACACACACACACAGGTGCAAACAAGTAAACACACACATATGAAGAGACAAAGGGGGGTGTGTATTAGAAAGCGCACACCCACACACAGACACACACACTACTTTGTGTTCTTATTTAATCAAGCAGTGTGTGTATTAAGGCATGAGTAGGAGACGATGCTGAAGGCAGAACAGTACTCAGATAAACCATGTGTGTGTGTGTGTGTGTGCGTGTGTGTGTTTGTGTGTGTGTGTGTGTGTGTGTGTGTGTGTGTGTGTGTGTGTGTGTGTGTGTGTGTGTTATAACTAGGGCAAAGCAGTCTTGGGGATATTAGTGTTTTTTAATTGAAAAATGGTCAGAAGGGAAAAGCAGGGAGAAAACACATAGATTACCCAGATACACACTTAAAATAAGGGTGTATAATAAATGCTGTACAAACTGCTGCAAGGGCGAGGAGGAAGTATTGAAGTAGATTATATTTTAGCCAGTCATTTGGTAAAGGAAACATGAACACACTAAAGTAGATGAACACCTGCTCCACTTCTTGTATTGTATATAATGTATGTATGTATCTTTTTATTCTATTTTCAGCCCTGTACATGCTGCTGTGATACCAACATTTCCCTCTTGAGGGATCAATAAAGTATCTATCTTCTGCTTCTATCCCTGCTACTTTTGAGTGGTTGAGGAGGGTGAGACGGAGACAGAAATAATGTCACAGATATTTTCTAAAGCACATCAATAGAAGAAGGGCTACCTTTGAATGACATTTAACAAAAACATCCATCACAATCGAGCCCTGCTGCACTGTATTAAAAATATTGGTCTGATAGCGACTCATACAGCTGGATCAGATATGAGTGACAATCGGCCAATTGCATAGTAATGAATAACATACATAAATGTAAATAAACATAAAGAATACATTTTTGCAGGTAAGCATTGTCTAATTTGGGTTGTTAATCGCTACCCTTATTTGCTGAATGACACTCAAGTATTCATAACGCTGAGGGAATTGCAAAGTCAAGTTACTATTATTACAAATGCGGCATTGATGCACTTTTTATAGTTACTGTATCTTGTTATTAAGATATGATATTTACTATCAGTGTGGTTCTGTGAACTTGTGTGTTTAATGCAGCTCCCCCCAATTCTAATCTCTCTTTTCTAGCTTTAACTTAAAATGCCAGCTACTCTTCTATGTAATGGCCCTGCCAACTATGTTTATGTGTGTGTGTGTGTGTGTGCGTGTGTGTATGTGAGAAAGAGAGTTGCTCCAGGGAGAAATAAGTGGCTCAAAGAGCATCTGAAGCCTTGATTAAGGAAGTGTGTAATCAAAACCGAAGACCAGCAGCAGTGTGGTGCGTGACACGCAGGAGGAGGACTGCTGCTTGAGCTGAAGGAGACGACACTGTGCTGTGATCAAAGAAGCTCTCACTGCTTATGGATGGAAGAGGAAGTCATGACTGGATTTCATGGCCGACCATGAGCTTAGATGCAAACACCGTGCGTTCCAATGGTGGCACTGTGAAGGTGAGAGTTCATCGACCGCTGAGGGGATAGCAAATGTAAGTTGAGAATCTGATTAGAGTTTCCAATCCATGGAGTCCAGCTTTGCGGCCGTCTTCTTCGATTTAATCTGTCGCCATGATTTTTTTTTTGCAACCTCAAGCGAAATTGTTAGCAAACAAAAATGTTGCAATTTACTAGTAATAAAGTAATAAATCAAGAGTTGGCAGAGAGGTAGAAGCTTAATTCATCGACTTCGAAACATCTACAGATGGCCATTAAATAGAGTTTAAGTTGAAGGCATCTCCGCCTTGCAGCCTTGTGTTGCTCATCTATAGTTCCTCTGCAGCTCCTCTGAGGTCATCTGAGGGTACAAGAAGGCTGAGGCACTGTGCTTCCTTTCTTCTTGGTCACTCTGGCTGCCTGCTCACAGAGAGGCTTTTTGTCCATCACTCTTTTGTATGCTGCTGTCAGGGTAATGACAGAAGTCTACGGTTTTAGAAAGTAAACAGGTTTTTCAAATAACCATTTCTCTTCACTGTTGACTTCCTTTTACTTCTTGCCGATGCGCCCTGCTGCGAGAGCTGCCATTCTCTGTAGCTTCTTGTGGCTTCAAGTAGGGTTATGTTATTCTTTTGAACGTGCGTTTATTACTCAGGCCCGGCTGTTTTTTCTGTGTGGGCCTATGTGGTGGGGGGGCGTGGTTAGCTCAGCTGCAGGGGGGGAGAGTGGGGGAGTGGTTCAGGGGACGGTGCCGGTAGGTGAGGAGAAAGCACAGGTGGAAATAATCTGCACTGATTGTCTCTCTGGTAAAAACGGTGAGCAGGATCCAGATCGGGGGACGTGAGCAGAGCTGAGCACGAGAGCTGAGCTCTGCAGAGCCGAGCCGAGCAACAGCGCGACGAGCGGCCTCAATCCTGCCCACTGATCCCCTGCAAAATGAAAGATGTATTGCTCTCAACGCGTGTCCGTGCGTCCTTACGGAACCCGGCTGTGGTAGCGCTATCGCGGCCACAGCCTAAAATCTGCATACTTGGGAATAAAAAGGTTCCTCCTGCTATGTGAACTCCTGGAAGTGATGAACAAGAGCAAAGTGATTACAAAACAATTCCGTAAACCATCCAGTCCCACTTTTTGATTAGAACTGTTCTCATCATCTGTCTGCGCTCAAGATAAAAGCTGTAGGATAACACTTTGGGCTCGATGTTCTCTACAAGTTGGTGCTCGGTGCAGACATTTCCAGGGGATATATGGACGCTAATGTTGAGTCTATTACACAATGACAAAGTTTCATAACACCCGAGTATGGAGGAGTGAAGCGTTTCACTTCCAGTGGCTGAAGCTGAATCAATCAAGCTGAGACTCTTGAACTTGGCTCCCCTACCAGCATCAAGAATAGTCCCCTCCATGTAAACACGTTGAAGACTCTTGTATTGTTGGTGCATTTGCTGCTTGGGTATCTCTTTCCCGTGTGAGATGCTGACCGGCTCGGAGCAGCTGGGGCTCCACCACCGAGCGTTATTTTGTGTTCATCTTCTGTAAACAGAGAGTTCAGTGTCAGCTGCAATTTTCTTCCCGGCCGGGTCCTGTATATATATATATATATATATATATATATATATATATTTAGTTTAATCGGCGTGGGAGTCACGAGACGTATCTGTCCCTCTCTCACCGTGTTACAAGTTGTTTGCTTCTCGCCCAGCTTCTTCAGTGCTGCTCTCCCGAGCCCCTCCGCTCATCAATAACACCGCTGCAATGCAGCCACACGGGCAGCAAAATAGATATGGTTTCTGCTCTTGTGTCTGTGTGTATTTGTGTGTGCGTGTGTGCGGGGATGACTAGAGCTTTGCACAGGGAAAAAGATTGCAACTTCTATGGAGACACTAAGATAACACTTCAGGTAATAGTTTTCCAATCTTTCTTTCTCAGCAAGTATGGTCGGTGTGTATATTTGTGTGTGTGTGTGTGTGCTTTACAGCGGTCCATACATTCCACTAGAATGAAGATGATGGCTTTAGCTGATATCTCCATTGCAATCTATGGGAGCTGTTGTTGATGTAATGTCCCATTTCAATATCCTAATTTGAACCATTTAGTCCACAAATAAACAAATAGTCACAGAAGAACTGACTTATTTAATCCCCATCCAACTTGGGGGGGCGGGGGAGGGGTCCAGCAGTCTGGCCTTCCAGCTGAATGGGTTTTTAAGGTGCAAATTGCACACGATGATGAGTAGGATGGTCAAAACCCGGCTCATTTTTGTTATATAAATTGAATATATTGTACATCTTTTACGTTATTGATTCTGTACTCATGACGTCCGTTGTAGATCCTCTTCTCCGTTCTCACTAAGGTTTCTCCCCTTTTTCCCCATGGAAGGGTTTTTCATTGTTTGGGGAGTTTTTCCTGTGCCCATGTGAGGGTTTGGGGACAGACGATGTCACATGTTTACACACTGTAAAGCCCTCGGAGGCTAATTTTGGATTGAATGATTTTTATCGTTCCAATTTGTTTAATTCACACATTCTGCTGTTTGAGTGTGAATAAAACACATACAGTTGATCTTGTTTTTTTCTCTCCCTGGACCATGAGCTTGATTCATATTGTTAATACAAGCCAACCAGTTCCAAAGCATCACTGGAGTCTTGAAACATCACACCCTTTATTGCTTGTGCTCCAAAGAGTGTCGGGACGTTTTGCCTTGACACACAAACCCGTCCATTAGTGTAGACATGCTGAAATTATTACTATTCACTAACTATGTCAAACTATTTGAATGATTAATGTGCCTTTTCATCAGCAGCGTGCACCCTTGATGCGACAGCAGCAACAACTGTCTGGGGTTGTGTCCGTAAAGTCCTTCGGAGCCTTTTACACACCCCGCTCTGACATTAAAGCTACATAATTCAGCCTCTTTTCTTCAGGGTCTTTAGGCTAAGGAGGGCTGTAATAGACAGTGACGGTATATATTACTGGTCTGCTGCTTTTCATTATGCCGCTAATGATTCCCTGTCAAGTCCTATTGTAAACGAACGAGAAAACAAAAAAGCGAGTAGGAGGGCAAACACACACAACGGCACAGGGGAGAGGGACGACATGAGTGCAGACTCAAAAAGTAGAGAATTTATAAAATTAGCAAAAATGCTTTCAATCTTTAAAGGGGACATCTTGTTTTCAGGGTCGTTCTTATATAATTGATGAATTAGTTCATAATATTATAATATTACTGTACATATATTGTGGAGCAGTGATATTCAACCACTTTTTTACACTTACTAAATGTATCTTTCTTCATCACCTTTGCTGTAAAAGGCAAGTCTGTCTGCTAACCTGCCTCCAGCTCCACACTATCCATCAGACAGCGTTTAGCCTACTCCCACACCACCTTGGCTTATTTTCAAATCATCATTTAAAGGGCAAGTTCAGGTCAACTAGTTTACTTGCTGTCATGTACAGTTTTATGTGACAAGATCAACAACACAGTAATGTCTGCGAGTAAATAAATGAAAATGATTGGCCTGTAACTTAGTTTATCTTTAAGAAAGAATTGCTTAAACAGGCTAGACTAGTGTCTGATACATCCTGCTGCATGGTGGCTTCATAATCGTCAGTTATAAAGTATGTTGTTTTGTTATTAATTCATTTCATCCAAGATTACCGCTGATGATGCACAGCGGGAAACAACAAGTGAGCAAGGACTTCTTTTTTATCACGTAACTTAAGTACTGGATTTCGACCACTACCGTCGGCATTTCAACCCAAACCATGACGTTTTTCTTCATCAAACTAAGCGGTTTTGTTTCCTAGACCCGACTTAGTAGTTTCCTTGAAAGGAGTTCTGTGAGGTGTGTATGCCGTGGGTTAACACTGCAGCGTGGTCACAAACTACCACTAAGTGCAGCCCCGCTTCCATCTTAACAGCTGGGGTGTATAATTCTGTCTAATTAGAATGTCAATAGCGGGGCTCCCCATGCGAATACACTTGATACACACGCTTAACGCATGGATTCATGCACACGCGTGCGGCCCTGCATTACTCACTGGTAATTACAATGTCAATAAGCAACTACACAGCAGTGTGGCTCTCACACTAGCCAACATTTAGACGCATAGACGCACACACTCTCCTTTAATTGCCCTTCAGTCAAATGCTTTCGCACTTATTTGTACACACGCACAGACGTACACACAGTCCCACTTGTGCATTCGTCCATTCAGACTCCCCATAGAGTAAATCTGCCACACTTACTACGCCCTGCAGGGTTTTTTTTATCCATGCAAACACACGCACACACAGATCTGCACGTAAACGCTCACACGCAAGGACGGAGACTCTGGTCATCAGTGTCACGCTCTTTGTGTAACATCCCCATCCCCCTCTTCTTCATTCTTTCCCCGCACAGAGACGTTAACTTACTGTAGCTTAACTACTACAAATCTCCTTCCGCCTTGCTCTCTTTCTTCTTTTTAGGTTGAGTCACCCGCCCCTATTCTCTTTCTTTCTCTCACTGCCTTCTCTTTTCATCTTTTACTCATTTCGCTGCATCGCACCTTTCACATTTCTTTTTATTGTCTCCTCTTTGCACCCGTGCAAAGTGTCAATGCATCTCTTTTTTATATCCTTTTATCATTATCCTTTCATTATTTTACCCCCAAGTCTTTTTCACTTCAGGGTCCCAATTCAAACCTTTTTCACCTGGACTACAAGCTCCTGTTGTTCAGCCAAACCGTGTTCAAATAGAACTGAATTTCCCCCTCCTCCTGCTTAACAGCTACATCTGCGATCTGCGTCATCAATGTCTTCTTCAACAACCAACTATTTACGTTTAGAGGTAAATGCATCAGGTATGTAGGCAACCAAAATCTTTACTATGATTTAATGGATATTTATGGTAATTGTTTGCTAAGCTAGCTTACATATGGACATGTATCAAAACTACACCATTACTGTATGTAATAAGTTGACGTAGTCTTTGTGAATTCACTCATAGCATCGACAGTTTCAATGGAGCCATTTTGGATACGGCTGTCGCCATTTGTTTTTTTTACAAGTGATGAATGAGTGATGAATGAAGGAGAGACATAGAGACGCAGTATACGGCTCTGTTAGTGGCAGCAACCTGTCAATCACAGTAAACCCGCCCTAAAGTATAGCCTACTGCGCTTTACAATCTATTTGATCATAAATGGACCATAATTTACTGAATTACAATATTTTAATTATTTTCCATGTAGCTCATTTTAAAAAGTACAATTGCATTGTCAAACCACTTACAAACTTATCAACATGCCTTCTTCCGACTTTTGACTTGATGTCATAACACATACTGAGCACTAACTTTTCTTCCACTTAAATGATCCGATCTTCGAATTTAATCGGCTTAAGCCACTGAGTAGTCCAACAGGATAATGCTGTGTGTTAAATTGCCCAACCGATTGTCAGCTCTGAGACACTCGTAGCTCCACATAAAGCAGATGTGAAATCAAGTTTTCCATTCAATTATCTCGTGCTTTGTATTTCTCACTCTTCTCCTCTTTTCCTGACCTCCCTCTTTTCAATCTGACTCCTCCCCTCCCTTTTGTAGGCTTCCTAACACTCATCTCCTTCCTTTATTTCTATCTAACTCTTTTTTATTATTTAGTTTGAATCTTTTCCTCTCCCTCTGCTTTCCTCCACTTTCTCCCGTCCCTGCTCGCCCCCTCCTCTGATCTGCTCTTCTGGCTCCGGCCCAGTTAAATTACCAGTTCTACAGAGCGATGGTGACAGAGTGCAGAACTTAATTACATACTGGCTGACAGCAAGGACTTCGTGTTAGATGTTCTTTTTGTCTCTCTTTCCTCTCTCTCCTTTCTGCTCTTCCCCACCCTCCCATCCTTCCTTTTTTTTTCCTTTTTATTTTCTCACTTCTTGCTCACCTTCAACTTTTGTCTTTGTCTCCCTCTCTCTAAAATGAATGACTTATTATGTGTTTTATTATTGGGTGGGAGAGTCTGGGCTGGGCCAGGTGGCTTTAGGTGCAGGGTGGTGGTGTCGGTGCAATCAGGCGACAACCTCCTGGTGTGAAAAATGAATGCAGAAATGTCTCAAACCTTCGTGCTTGTTACAAGTCTTCTTCAATACAACATGATGTTACATTAGTAACTGTGGGCTATTTAGAGTCAAATAGACCTTTGGGGCAGGGTTACCTTTTGATCGACACCACGGGAATGTAACCCTTTAACACGGTGATTCCAGTTCTTGAAGGTTAATTGTGAAATTGGCGTTGCCCAAGAATTTCTCATTAAGATCAGATTTGATTCAACTTTATTGTCGCTGCACAGAGTACAGATACTGAGACAGAGCAGATAAATATCTTTTTATATATATATATATATATATATATATATAAATAGCTTTATATATATTTATTAAGCAGCAAGGTTTTAAGTATGAAGGTATAAATATGAATGTATATATGAATATAAATATGACATATAGCATTCACATTGAGAAGATACAGCATGACTTGTAATTCAGTGCAAGATTAGATGGTTGTCTCTTCCTAATATCATGAACATACAAGCTCCCAATCTCCCCCTTCTTGCATCCAGCTACTCAACCAATAAGTTGACTTGCTAAATGCTAGCCTAGCCTAGGCCGCATGCTAGCGTCATTAGCATGTTAGCATAGATCGCTGGCTTGATATTATAACTATATAAATACAGAGCTACCAACTCTCACGGTTTCGTCGTGTGACAGACGCTTTTGCATGTTTTCACACGCACTCACGCCACACAACCAATTTCTCACGGCAAAAAAAAGATTCTGATTATCAAAGACTAAGGTATGTTAATGACATGTGGTTCAATTACGTACGCACTCTCTTAAACTTGAAATCTTGAAAGAAATTATTAGTTGTGTTTGTGCGTGTGATTTTGAGTGGTGAATGAGTGGTGAATTAAGGCTGCTCACTGTGAGCAGCCTTAATAAACAATGCTTAATAAAAAAAATTACTAACCAGCTTCTGATCTCTTTTTGCTGAACATAAATCATTCAGTGCTCTTAAGAATACAGTATTGTGCTTCACTAAATTGTCTTTGCACAGACATGTATGCATTATCTATATACAATGTTGTGTATTCTTTTGCATATAGAAATAAATTCGCCAAACCTTCAAGATCGATTCGCAAAACAACGCAACACGAAACCGGTCTGTGAGGCAAAAAAAGTTGGGGGACGCTGCGTTTGACTAATGCTTAGCGGTTTAATTTATTCAATGAAAATGGTCAAGAACAAATGGTTTTATTTGCAAAATAAATAATTTTAATATTATTGTTGATATGTTGTTGATAATTATTTCACACAGAACTCAAATGTTAAAGTACAAACCTAATCAGTTGTCCAGTTAATCAACATGAATCACACTGTATGTGGTTTATTAATAGCATGAAAACCCAGCAAAAGGATTTTCTATTTCTCCCTAAAATAAGTTAGTTAAAAGACCTTACTCATCTCACCCGAATACACTAATCTGGTATATTTGTAGTTTTTTTTCTTTTATTACCTTTGATTATCTTGTGTTTGTGTGTTTTTAGGCTTATTTGCCAAGTGCAAATTTAGTCTGTTAATGTTTTAGTGTACTTGAGTAGAAATGAGCCTGTGTTTAACGACTTACCTTCCTATCCAACAGTGGCCTTAAGTGTTGTTTCACATTCCAACTGGGGACTCCTTAGCCAACAAGAGAAGTCGGTCTTTCATATTCTTTAAATTATTTTCAAGAATCATGTCTGAAACACTGTCAATTTTGTTTTTAATTTAAGCCAGTCAGGGGTATGAGGTGTATGTGCTTGAGTCCAGGTTCAGCACTGATCCTCACACATGCATCATTTTTAACACTCCTCCATTGTACGAATGGCTCAGTGTACATACCTGTATGTTAAAAAACAGAGAAACTGTGTGTGTGAAAGATAGAGAAATATGAAGTACGGATATTCAATGGCATGAATGGCAATCCACAGACAAGGAAACAAAGACATCAGTGATCAGAATTAACGAGATGAAGAACATATTTGAGAGGCAGGTTTACAACTGTAAGTCGTTTTTTCATTTTGGCTGTTGTGACACTGATGAAATGTATTAGAGCATGCTTGCATTTCTCTGCACATGCTGTGTGTGTGTGCACGTGTTAATGGGGTAATTAATAGAGGGTTTCATATAGTCTTTTTTCCCCTGGGCTCACTGTCGAAATGCATTACTGTCACGCACACACACACACACACACACACACACACACACACACACATGAACCTCAGCAGACATGCAAGTGGAGAAGTGTCTCAAATACACTTCATGGGAGTATTAAACGCACACATTTTATCTAAGATCCTTTAATACAAAGCTTGCAAAGTTCACAATTGGCTTTCTATAACTTTGATGTCATGCTTGTTTCTGGATGCCTCAGATTTCAGGGATACACACAGTTTTGGGACATAAATTGTGTTTAACGTCACAGGACATGCATGTTACATGTGAATTATATTATTAAATCAAAGGTCCGATGCTAATATGTAACAATAAAAAGATTCTTTCCTGTCACTATTTTTAAAATTTGCATTAAAATGTCATTTTAATTTTTTTATTTTTTTAGGTGGATAATGGTGCTTGTTTTCACAACTATAAGGGCATGGGCATTCAAGGTTGTGTGTGTGTGTTGGAATGTGCAAGCTGAATGGAAGCCTTCGATGTACCAAGTCAAAGCACTGTCAGCCTTTATCAATATTTGACTGCACAACCAGAGAATGGATGAATCTTTAATGTGACCTTGGAGTACAACAAAGACATGGAGAGATGGGGGACAAGAATAAGAGGGAGAGAAGTGGGGGAGGGGATGCTTTTTTAAATTTGATGGCGATAACGTAATTAGCTGAAATGGTAAATAGTCTAAACTAAACTCAAAGGCCCTCATGTGCGTACATTTGCAAACGTAGCGTTATCAGCGCCACGGCCAGGCTGCACGAAGCGCTGTAAGTAGTATTTATGAAATTTGAGTATTTATGAAACCTGCAGCTCATCAGGTAATCAGCGCCTTTCTCCGCCTACTGCACCGCAAATTGCGAGCATTCAAACTCGCAACTGAACGGACCTCCTTCTCTCTTTCTATCATGGATTAGCCAAAATGACAAAAAAGCAAAAACAAAGATTCAGTGACAACAAAGTTGATGTGTGGAATACATAATTAGGCACACTTTCCCGCAACAGGCAGTCTGTGCTTTTTACCTCGGTGCGGCATGTTTGTCCAACCTCGCCATGCTTTTACGCAACGTGCGCGAAA
Source organism: Gasterosteus aculeatus (assembly GCF_964276395.1). Lineage (NCBI taxonomy): Eukaryota > Metazoa > Chordata > Actinopteri > Perciformes > Gasterosteidae > Gasterosteus > Gasterosteus aculeatus. The sequence continues at coordinate 18,746,236 of NC_135691.1, read as the reverse complement.
GCTTTAGTACATGAGTACATGACGTGTCATGCAGGATCTGTACATTGCATGACTAAACGTCTGCACGACTTCCGTTTTAGATATGATCAACCTGAAAGATCATTTCCTGGTAGCTATAACTTAGGACCTCGTGGAAGTCAGTTAGACAGAGAGAGAGAGAGAGAGGAAGAGAGACATATTGGACAGAAGGAAACAAGAATAAAAGGGTCCTAACAGTGATAATTAAATAGTGATAATGACATTAAAGGAGAAATATGAGGAAAAGATGACACGTACAATGAAAAGTTGAAGTAGGAAAGGGCAAAAATCGGCTACCCATATCATTCTGAATTTTTGGCTTGTTATTGACTAAATGTCCGACGGGCTGTTTTATGGGGGAAGGGCAGCGATTTCGGACACAACTCAAGACTCCAGTGTGTAACCATGAGAGACATCAGTATACCACTCCAGTCTGCTCTCAAGCTCCACGGTGCCGTGCCACAGGGCACGCAGACACAGAGGCCCCGCCATGGGAAGCTTCGCCTGAGAGAAAACCGATGTCCCCGCTCAGTGGGAGCAGGAACACGATGAGTGAAAACGCACCTTCAGCAATGTAAGCTTGGACGGAGATGAAACGTTTTTGTGTGGTCATTGTGTGGCTCTGGATTTTGTGGACTATGGTTATTCAAAAATGTATCGGGAAGGGTGGTGGAATCATTCAAAACAAAGCCTTTTATTGTCCTTGACTTGTTGGAAAACAGTTTGTAATCGTTCGGACTTGAATGCAACGGCGGTACAGTGCATTCTAGGGAAAAATACCATTTTGACTGCCTGATTACCGTTTTTAGTGCAAAGGAAATCAGAAAAAACTAACATAGCAGCTACCTGTGGTGTTTAGCAAGCAAATTTGCTGAAGTTACACATGTGCTAATTAAATCAGAGCTAGCACACACTCACAAAAAACCACCTCACTCACAGCCCGGCAACAAAAGGGCAACAGGGAGGGAGACAGTGTATTGTAATTGGTGTGTGAGCAGAAAAAAAACACATACACCAACACACACACACACACACACAGCTACACACAGCTGTATTTAGCGACACACCCAGGATGTGGAGGGGTCTTCCACTAACTAGAAGATCGGTGGTTTGCTCCCTGACCCTCCAATGTGCATTACAAACTGTGCTTGCGGAAGATGCTGAACCCGAGATTGCAATGAGTGTGCTTGTGAGTTGTTTAAAGCTCCTGATTGAGGTTATGCATGTGTATTCGTGAGCAGGGGATGAATAGTTGCGAAGACTAAAAAAAGTTCTAACAACAATGACCATTTACTGTTTTCATCCCTTTTGCGCTCAGCCAGGACGGCTTTGGCAATTCTCCACCGTTGGATGGCCATCGCTTCATGAATGTCTGAATGTACAACATGAAGTGCCAAGTATCTGTTTGCACGGATTGACGACCTTTTGGTCCACATCCACCTGTGTGTTGAATGTCCATCCTGAGTAGTTTAGCTCGCTAACTGGCTCATGGCTGCTTCTTGGCTGGAACGAACAATGGCGTCTAATTACATATTTCAGCACATGTAGTTGTTGTACTTGGACACAGAAGCCTTTTGAAATCACACTTGTGCTGAACATGGTCCTGGTCCCCGTCGTCCCCAATCCCCTTCATTAGTTGTTTGGTGGACTGGATCACCAAACAAACTCACATCACGCTTTTTGGGTGCATTTACCATTGTACTTTAATATGGTGGTGCAATCCGATCAGGCGGAACTCATTTTACAGCCAGTGGTCTCCTTTGGCCACATCTCAGAGCTGATTGGCAGAATAACATATGTTTGGCATATAGTAACATTTGCACTTCATTAGTTAAATAACAGTATGGCAAAAGTTTTTCTCTAACTTAGTGGTTCCCAGCCCAAGGTCGGGGGTTCCCCACAAGGGGGATTGCAAAATTAGTGTTAGTTATTTAACTGAAATCATAACATAAAAAATAATCTATAAAAAAACATCTGTATGTACATTGCTTTTAAAGTCAAATAGTTTTGTCCTCCATCAAAATAGTCAACCTCTTAGCAGTATTTCTGCAGAGCGTCAGATAAAGTGTGGGCTGCTCTAATGTCATCAGTGTTATAGATAAAGTCCAGATTAGGTTGTTAATAAGTTAAGAAAGTTTCCCATCCAAACCTTTTGAATAACTCCATAAAAAAAAAAATCTGATTAAAAAATTGATAATTTACATGAATAACTTTGATCAAATTGGAGATTTTTTTTTGTAGATGTTTTAGTATTTGGATGGGAAACGTCCACCACTGTAGAAAGATCCCTTTCTCAAACTATATTTGGCAAGATATGCTCAAACAATTTTGGAAGAATCGGACAAAAAAGAAATTTAAAAAAAAGAACACCATGCTAAATCTAGACGACGCCGGATCGAAGCAAAAGAGAAAGAACCCACCATCCATGTTTTGCTCCTCATTAGTCTGTCGGGGTGAGTGGACGGTCAGGCTGGGACTTCTTTGCCGTAAGCCCCAAGAAAATGTGGGCGGCATATTGGTCTGCAAACACTTTTAAAATGTACATGAGCTGTGCTTTGGCTTTGGTGACAAAGTTGAAACTTTGCCTGAATTCAAAAGAAGTACTCTGAAAGAGACTGAAACAGCTCATCACAACGTAACTCATTTGTTGCAGCTATGCCATGGTGTTACATCACCAACACCAACAGTGATGGCAAAGACATCCACATTGCTTTGTCGGCATAGAGAATGAAAGCTAAAAATATGATCAAAGCAAATGAACTTGCAGGTAGAGAGGGGGAGTGTGTGTGTATGTGTGTGTGTGTGTGTGCTAGGAGTTACTGAGCGATTAGATCAGATGGAGATCTAATCGCTCTGTGATCTCGGGTTTTAGCTGCGTCAGAAAACATACTCGTACACTCAGAGGCACCCACGTTCTCATCCACACAGACAAGGACACGCACTTAATCAGCCTGACGCACACACGGACACACACGTGGCAAAACCCTCTTCATCAGTGCATCATGGGTCAGTCTTTAAAGTTTGTTAAAACAAGGCAGAAACAGAAACAAAGTGTAGTAATATCAACCAGCATATTAAAATAAATACATAGGAAAAGCACCTACGCGCTGAACATTCAGGGCAACATAAACAGATGACCATTCTCACGTTTTATGTTTGATTCATTTTGGCTCTCACCGCCGTATCAGCATTGCAGGGATCTAGATAACAGTCTGCGTTATCTTTGCGCTCGCCATCTCAGCTGATCTATTAGATTCGTCCGGAGCGCAGAAGCCGTTAAGATCTGGTCTTGACTCAGACAACGAGGAGCAATGGCGCGAATGGATGGGAAAAAAAGACACACCTTGTTAGGTAGAACCCTCAGCATACCATCAAAACACCAAATGAGAAAATATACATTTTTTCAGTAGACACTTGGAGTTTGTATGAAATGAGCCTTAATTTTCTTCTGGAGGGTCACAAATACCTTCCTTTTATTCTTGGATCCTGTGTGTATACACACATGAAGCAATGAAGACACCTTGATGCTCTCTAACAGATACACTCATGCGAGTACCATTATTCTATTCCCAAATGTGTTGTACATCGTTTTAGATATGTTTACATACTTATGCAATATGCACAGTAAAAATAAGTTTGAATGAGAATTAAAAAATAATTAATTAATTACAGGCCATGGACATGAAATACAAAATATATTTTAGTTGCATGATGAAAGAAAGAGCAAACCCATGTGTGTATGTATTACCTACAATTAGAATGCACTTCCTCATACTGAACAGTTACATTTCTTATCCGATTGTAAAACCATCTGACTCTGGAAACTCTTTGAGGGACACATTGGAACAAAAAAATGGAATTGTGTGAGGAGGTAAGAACATGACTGGAGCTGAAGCAACAGATGGTGAAACGTTTCTTATAGATATAGCTATAGATGTCGTGGCGCAGGGGGTAGAGAGGGTGTGCTGATGATGTCCCATGTCGAAGTGTCCCTGAGCAAGACACCTAACACCGAGGTTCTCCTCGGGCAAAATGTAAGAGCCATGGGTTAAAAATGTAATGTAAGTCGCTTTGGATAAAAGCGTCTGCTAAATGACCTGTAATGTAAAATGACTCCCTTCAATGCACTGATCACCAAACCAGGGCTGAGAAGAAAATATGAAGGACTATGATGTAATTCCATTCAAAACTTTTTCGTTTAGACTGCTCATATCCTACACATGCAGCAATTCCTGTGAAAAACAATTTACTTTAAGTAATAGAGATTACAAATAATTGTTTTGGATGTCATTCACGTATTTCTTAAAGAAGAAGACCAGTAAAGGGGATGGTATGCATGTGATACACAGAAATTGACATGTGTTGCTGGCTTTTGTAGAATATCATAAGAAGCGTACTATGAGGATACGTTGGCGATTTCATAATATTACCATTGAATGTTGCCTTGTTCCTTACTGCATTGTATCCTGCAAGCTGCTGGCTGTATGTTTGAATATGCATTCTTCAAGATGGATGGATGGTTGTCAACGTGCCTGCATACTTGTAGTCTTTGTATCCTGGCGTGTCACGTCATTTTAGTGTGAGAAGCCAGGAGGAGGAATACATCCACCATGCTGGAGGTGTACTTGAGCAAGGCACCAACCCCGATTCGATGTACAATATCTGACCTCTGATGCAAGGATTTCCTTTCAGGAGGTGTGCACAGTACTTTGTCCTTGTGTTTTCTTTATGTGGCTCAAACCTTTTGGGTTAAGTCAATGTTGATCTGTCTGAGGTTGATCTTTTCCTCACCATCAACATTTGTCCTTTATCTTTGCAGCAGAGAGTGTTGCATCAAACCCAGCAGGGAGACCTACAAAAGGAAATGGTAGTTCCTATCCATATGGTGTCCAGTGACACACACACGCCAGCAGGGAGAGAAGAGATCCATCAGCCTATCTTTGGCCGACTGCAGCGGTCGCCCACATAAATGTCCCGCTTGGCTTTGCTCTGATCACATAATTGCTGTGTGCACACCTCTCTCCCCCCCCCCCACACACACACACACACAGAAAGAGAGCACACATTCAGTGAGCATACACGGAAGCACACACTTTTCACACACAAACAAACACACGCTTAAAACTTGGATATACACAGAGCCCAAAACACACATACCCACACACACACATTGGCAGTCACTGTTCAATATGACAAGAAGAGAAGCGTTCAAACATTCAGGAATGCCTGCCAGCGTACTCGCACGTATACATGATAGGAAATAGCAAACAAAAACTCCCACCAGATCATCCACATAGTCGGCACGCCGAGAAGAGAGAGTAAAAGATGAGAGCGAGCGAGGAACGCAGTGAACACTTGGAAGCCAGAGCTTCACAAAAGACGGATTTACCCCAACACAATGCAACCAATTGTGTCGCGTTGGTCGCCTTTTGTCTACTCGTCTGATTAAAGATGAATCCCCGCTCTATTCCCCTGGAAGTTTCGCAACATAATACATATGGTGAGGATGTGTGTGGGTGTTGGGATGGCCTGGAAGACATTTCTGGCAAGTTCCTCTCAACCACATCACACAATTTCTGCCTACTGCAGGGACTGTGGCTCTGCAGGGGAGGTGGAATTTCGATCACTGCTTTGAGGACATTTAGTCTATGGTTAGTTCAATTTAGTTCAAAAGACTGGAATACGGATGAACGGGTAGCCTGGCTCATCCGCAGATCCACCTATGAGCAACTTACTTACTGTCACGGATTCTCCGCCTTGTTCGTTGTCTTCCCGCCTGCTTGTTCAATTAACTCTCCTGTCATTCCAGATCCTGTGAGCCACACCAGATCATCTCTCCTGCCCTTCTCACCTACAGCCCATTCCCTCATTATTCCCTCACTGCTTAGGTCCCCTCACTTACACGGGCCCTCTGCCAGATTGTGATGTGTGTTATTGCCAAGCTCTCCAGCGTATCCTGAGATTTGTTCCTGCCTGTTCCCACTCGGTTGACCTGACTACTCGACCTAGGATTTTTGCGTGCCCCCTTTTGGGATTTGCTTGGCTATTTAACTGACCTCCAGATATTCCCTTGAGAATAATAAATGAAGCCACCTAGTGTCCACGCTTCTGTTTAAAATGCTGCTAATTCCCCCCAATTGATCCACAATCAAACCAATCAATGACCACTGAGAAAACATACACACACATTTCTCATGACATGAACAAACTCTGCTAACCATTGTTCATATATGAAGCCATCTTTCGTAGAAACCAGCTGGCACCCATTTTTAAACAGTTATAACCAATAACATTTTCAGAGCTGTTTACGCTCAACTAGTCTACTTTATTACTTTTAGGGCCGGTTTCGGAGACAGGGCTTAAATCAAGACTGAAGTAGGCCTAAATCAGACTAGTTAATCCTGGCTATTTAAGTGGCTTGCATGAACATGGCATAAATTTGGCTTAGTTAGTCTGAGACTATGGAGTCCTGGAGTAAGCTTAATGAGAACACCTGGTTCAAGCCTCATTAGACTAAGTGGAAGCACAGGCTGTTGGTCCAATTGTGCTCATGAAAACCTGAAATGGAGTATGAAACACCATTGTTGCAGTGAATTTTGAGACAACACAATGTCAGAGGCAAAGAGAATTCGCTCCAAAAATTATAGTGAGCATGAAAAAGCACTACTAAAACTAATTGTATCGAACCATCCAGTCATTGAAAGCAAAATCCATACTGCTGCTATTGAACATAAGAAAAGAAGTGCTTGGACTGCAATTGGCAAAGAATTCAATGCAAATGAAGATGTCACCACAAGAACAGTACAACAACTGCAGGTGAGTTAATCTTCATTATTAGGCACAAAAATATGTGTTTGTTTCCTGTTGCCTATACCCTGCTTATTTATGGCCTACCCAAATACAATACTCCTGCTGCTTGTAGCATTCACATTGAATGAATATCCTGTTTAAAAGGATAGTAACCTATTTTAAAGGGGCATATGCATGTTAAACATGGTGGTAGAGTAAGATATGTTGCACAAAGGAAAATCCATACCTATATGTGAGGGGGAAAGAAATATACAATCATTTCTCCACCATGACCTAAATTATCAGGAGACAAACTTATTTTTATTATGCCTTATCAGTACCAGTATTTCAGATTTCCCATATTACTATTTTTGTGACATCAAAAAAGAAAACTAATGAATGATATCTGCCTTCATAGGTTCTATGGAAGAACATTAAACTGGGATTAAAAAAAGAGAATGCAGCAAGCAGAAGAGAGCGATTTATTACAGGTGGTGGACCACCAATAAAGGACACATGTGATGAATTGGGTGACTTGCTGTCTGGTATAATAGAGCACCAGCAACCTCTGGATGGTATACCAGACAATGACCATTTGGACAGTGAACATGGAGAACTGAGCACAAATGGTAAATATACCTTAGGAAGTAAATTGGTTACAGGACCATATTAGTTGATTTGAGTTTGGAACAGTGGTCTTTTTTTCCAGAGGAAACCAATCAAGAGCCAGTTCACAACGAGCCTGAACCCTCCACATCTGCTATGGCACCCCTGGGAGATGAAGCTGCTACCATCCAACAGAGACCAAAAAAGATAACTATGCATGAAAAGTTAGCCAGAGAATTTCATGAGCGTAAAATTGAATATTTAAAAGAAGAACATGAAATGAAAATGAGAATTCTAGAGGTTGAACTGGATATGAAATTGGGAGAGAGGGCTATGCTCCAAAAAAGAATTCTGCATACTAGTAGCCATGGTGAATATGAGGAATTGTGAAAAATAAAAATAAATGTATTGTCATTTGGCGTGTGAGTGAGTATTAATCATCACAAACTACATTTTACCCGACTTGGTTCACTAGTTTAATTTTGCTACATTATTGTAATTTTGTACAGAAACAGTATGCAAGCACCACCATACCATAATGGATACATTCCATATTTAAATGCTGAAGTGCTGCACTGTGAAAGCAGCTCTGTGTGCAAGTCCTCGCTGGTCATTGGCTGCCTCTGCCACCATGGGCACATCTGCATCATCCTGATCTTCCATTGGCAGGTCAGGACAGCCATGCTGCTTCAGGTAGTTGTGCAGCACAGCTGTAGCAATGATCACTTTGCAGCATCTTCTTGGCTTGAAACGAATCGTATTTCGTAAGCACTGGAATCGAGTTTTCCATACTCCAAACATACGCTCGATCATCCCTCTAGTACGGATATGAGCTCTGTTGTACCTTTGCTGCTCAGCTGTTGTGGGATTTAGATGTGGTGTGAATAAATAGTTACTCTGACCATATCCACTATCACCAAGTAGTAGTCCACTATGTTGTCCACTCTCAAATTGTGCACACAATGAAGAGTTGAGAAAAATCCTTGAATCATGGGTTGCACCTTTCCAACGGGCAACAATGTTTGAAAACTCCAAATTAGGAGTGCATACACCCTGAACATTGATTGAAAAACCGTTCTTACGATTCCTGTATTCCTCTGCATCAGGAGTTGATGGACACTTGATGGGAACATGACATCCGTCTATACAGCCAATCACTCCTGGAAAGTGCCCATATTCATAGAATTGCACTTTATAGTTGGCTTGCCCAGCAGCATCAGGGAACTTGATGTAAAGACTCCTCAGTTCACAAATGGCACTGCAGACTTTGTGAACTATTCTACATACAGTTGGTTCACTGACACCACACAAATCACCAGTTTCACGATGAAAGATTCCACATGCCAAGAACCTCAAAGTGATCAGAACTTGCAGTTGATTGGACACAGGCCTTCCTCTTTGAGACAGAGAGGAAAGTCTAGGCTCAAGCAAAGTAATTATCTCCAATGCATTTTCCTTGTGCATACGAAAGCGGTCTCGAAAAGTTATTTCATCAAACTGATTCAATGGATCACTCCTATCCAGCAGTATTCGTCTGGCTGGCCTTTGTCGTGCATGTTGGTCCTCATTTAGATATTCCAAATAGTCCATGCTCCCAAACAATCCAAGCTCAGTTTCACAAACAGTAGCCTAGCCTACTAAGCGGGAGTTAAACCTGCCTCCTTGGCAGATTAGTTTAAGCTTCAATTCAGTCCAATTTAGTCCTGGAGTAGCTCTAATGCTCAATTTTGCAATCGGCTTTGTTTAATCCAGAACAGGCTTAATCCACGAGTATTTTAAGCTACGTCTGTGCAAGTGAATTTCAGTTAAGCCAGCTCAAACAGCATTTTAGTCTGGGACTAGGCTTGAGCCTTGTCTCCGAAACCGGCCCTTAATGTAATGCAGAAGCCCACGGACATCATCCTCCGACGCTGCGTGAAGGACTGCAATGGGATTGTTATTCACTTGATTAAACCTCGAGGACCCACAGTGTCAAACACAAGGAAGCAAAATAGTAAGACAGGAATTCATTACAGGGGAATCAATTGTAACTGGATTGTTGAACTCAGAAGACTTGATACTGCTAAAGTCGGGAAGCACTTGGCAGGACTGAATGGTAATACGATCACATGTGCTGCTGGTAATATTCATAATTAGAGAATCTCTTCCTTTAGCTGTGAATAGAGCCTGAATAAGTAGCTCGCCTGGATGTCAAACACATCCCCTCACTGTACGTGTCACTCTAAGTTTTATGGAGACGGCATGGCAAACGCTAATAGCCCAGTCGTCCTCGCTCCCTGGAGCCGATCAACGCGACACAACAAATCGATCCCAAATAAAAGACCATCAGCAGATCTGTCATCAGCCGGCTGTCAATACGCAAATGCTGCACACGCTCGGCAGAAAGAGGAGGGGAGGGCAAAAGTGCTCTGGGAGCTCTGAGGTGGAGGGTGATTGTGGAGAGAGGAGACAGGGCATGTAGAGGTACGCAGCATTGCATCAACTAATGTCCATAATCCATTATCAGATAGCAGAACAAAGATATTGGGAAGGAAGAGAGGGACCAAATTTGAAAGCAATAATAGTGAGGAGTAGACAACGTATGACGTATGAGAGACGAGTGGCATAGCCCTCTTGTTGTTTTCTAGGAGACAGTGGAGAGGATTTGTTGGAACAAAAACTTGTTTTTGCCCATTTTATCAGCAAAAGGAAAAGACTTGAAGTTGTAGACAACAGAACACATGCGGTTTATCCTACCGGAGTTCCTCTTAGAGATGTACTTGACGCCGTCACAGGCTCCCGAGGCAAGGAGGAGGAGGAGGAGGAAGAGGAGGGATAAAGGCTTCATCTCTCTATTCCCCGCTGGTACCTGTAGACATCAGGGGACAGTGGAAGCTCTGTGTTAGAGATTACAGGTAGCATGTGTGCTGTTACACACTGTCAACACCATTACACCGACACCAAGCGTTACAGACTAGGGGGGGAGGGGGGGGGACAGCATTCTACACTGTCCAGTCCAGCGCTTTCTACCAAAGGGGCCAAGCCTCCAGCTGCTCAGCAACAGTGGGTGAATGCAGGGGGAAATCTTACTTTGAGGGGACGTTGTCAGTCATTTGGGCCATTCCAGAGTTTAAACTTTGCTCACATTTGAATATGTAACAACCTACAACAACAATAACGAATACATCATTTTGATTTGTGTAAGCAGAATTCTCCAATTTGTTTCATTTTTCTTTAAACAGATTGACCTCACAGAACTTTTCTTTAATAAAAATACCTGCCATGAGTATCTTAATATCCGATACCAGAATTCGATGCAATACCGCAAATAAGATACTGTTATATTTATAGTAACAAATCAAACATCTCTATGGATCCCTTTTATACAGCGTGTTCCTGCCCAGCTGTTTTAACATGTCATTAATATTAGTATTAGGCTACAGCAACATATTAATGAAAACTACATGGTGCCATCATAGCATTGATTATACACAGCTATGTAATGTAGCCAAAGTAGGCTACTTTCAGATTTAAATTTTTTTCCAATAAGCCATGGGCGGATCTTAAGTGCGCTCTAATCTTGCGCTGTTTCATTGTATTCATTGTGTCAAGTATCGATAAAAGAAATATGCAAAATCTCAGACCTCTTGGCTTTTTCTCATCGGAGCACTGCTAATAAAAATATTCTACAAGGAAATTAATGTTTTCTTTCGGTTGTGTTTGGACATGACACATTTTTCAAATCGATGTTAGAACGTGAAAAGTAAAGAGAAAAAACGGCAACAACAATGGGGCAATCCCAAATGTGATTGTGTTTGGGCCAAACTGCTGTATAAAAGTGAAAGTCAAAACACTATTACAAAAAGGGCAGCGACAACAGCACCAAATAAAAGGCATTAACATCGATCCAAAGCCCAGATTTGATGAGGTTATGAAAGCATCAATTTTTTTGGTTCAAACAATTGGATTCAAAATACAGAAACAAAATCATATTTGACCACTGGCTGGGAAATACAAAGGCTGCTGAAGCTTTGGGGCACACAAAGTGTCTTTGACCAGTCATTTGAAATCACATTGATAGAACACAATCAGATTTTCTTGTACTTTCTTTGTGCAGACAAACACAAGCACACACGTGCGGTCGGGCACCGACACACATTGTCCGAAGCGCACTCTCTCCGTCCGTCGGAGTTTGCTCACCTGTGTGTGCACACTCCAACGTGCACAGTGTGCACACGTGTGTGTTTGCGGGCACACATTGGGCAGAACTCACTGTGGGGAATTGTAAACACGTGAGCATGTAGGAGCACAGAAGAAAAGCAGCTAACTAGAATGGTGAAGGCCAGTGGGTCAGGCTAACCAGGCTGGCTCATGTGTTTTGCGTAACGCTGGATTTGGGACTTCTTCAACCAATCGATTGAGACAACAAAGATACCATTACATAGAAAAACATTAAAAAAGAAGAAAAGAACAACGCTTCAAAGCAAATGATTTAAGCTATGCACCGAACCCACTGCGACAGCCACATGGGGACCGACCCGACTTAGCAGGACCTGTAGTGCACACAGTCTTTGTTTTTGTTTTGCTGCCTCCTGGCCTCAGAGGCTGCAGACAGTTTCCAGTCATCAAAGCAGGAAAACAGGTTGTGCCGGGTCATGTTTTACTGTAGCAGTGGAGGCTAAATTGAGCTGTTGGCTTCAGGTAAACACAGTAAGGCAGGCACTCTGACAAGCAACGCCGAGAAAAAAATCCAAAGCGTGAGTCAGTCCTACGTGGGAAGAATTTGCCGTGTCTTTTTTGAAAAGTCAAAATATAAACTGAAAGAGGATTGCCGGCGGAGTTTGGCATCAGGACCATATATAATTTTGAGATGTAAACACCTAAAAATAGGAATACGATACTTTGAAAAAACATGTGAGGAAATGTATATTTTCCCACACCTCCTCCACAACTACGACGGGCCGGGTCGACTACAGAACAGACGCCGAGGAGCTGCTGGGATTCAGAAAACTCAACACGGAATTTTAACTGACCTCAGAACAGGGCATGAAATAAAAAGATTATAAATTATATGGGGCATCAGCAGTCCATTTCATCACTTTCACTGTCAGTTGGAAATCAGAATTAATGTCCCTTTGGGGGTGTGGCAAGATCTACGATCTGTCATCAATCTTAGTGCTGTTCCTTCGAACTACCCTATAAAAAGCCAAATTATATTAGCTTAGTTAGTTCTGTGTTATATTCCATTGAGGAAAAATAGTTTTTGAATCATTTAGTTTGTGTATCAGATGTTTTTGCTGTTGTTTTTCTGTTTTGTTGACTTATCCGGTGACAACAACAAATTTGAGGGCGAAGAAAAACAAAACATGAATATGTTTAATAAAGGTCACTCAACAGCAGATTTATAATGCTTTCTTGAAGAAAGATGTATTGAAAGAATACGTCCCAAAGGTAAGGAGACATACTAAAACACACACACACACACACACACACACATGGTCATATGGTGGCACAGCATTAAAGAGGTTTTTATCCACTTTTAGAGCCTTTTAGTCTGAAACACAGCAAGGCTTAATGGAACTGCTAAAGGCTGTGTATGGTGTGTGTGTGTGTGTGTGTGTGTGTATGTGTGGAGGTATTCTTGCACTCTAGCTCACAATTACAAAAAAAGGCAAAGGGACTCAGCTGGAAAGGTTTCTGATATGTGCCTAAACCCAAAACATGTACAGTATATTAGCAGAAAAATAGATAATAATGAGAAGTGGCACATTTGTGAATGTATTTACAAAGGAGAAGACATATAAACCATTGAAATTGCTTTACTATGTATGACAGGATTTCTTCCCACAGGAACTCTTTAAATGTGTTTGGCCAAATAGCCGCTTAGCAACTGTAACAAGGCACAGCAGGAGCTAGGATATTGTACTTTGGGCTTTCAGCCTATTAAAGAAAGCAAAAACACAAAAGCCAATTTACGAGAAATTAATAAATAATTAATTATTAGTTTTTTGTCTGCTTATATCTCTGAGTGTAGAGTATGGTTATCTGTTCGCTAGTGCACTTTATCTTTAACTTTTTATTTTTATCCTTTTAATCCTTTATTTTTAAATTGTTTATTCTAAATCCCCAGCCTTATATTTTATTTATACCGTTGATTTCAACTGTAAATTCGTAAATTGAACATGCCATTTGTTAGGTTATCTTATCTGTCGTTTATTGCTATGCACCAACCGCCGTGTCAAATTCCTTGTATGTCTGACATATTTTGGCAATTAATGTTCCTGATTCGTGATGTCTAACTATCTCTACTTTTCTTTACTTCCGCTCATTAAGATTACATCTCAGCTAATAAGCTAGCGAAACAAAACCCAACCCTTCTGGTTTCTCCATGCTTGTCATGGTCTTAAGCTAAATGTCAGACCCAAGACATATTTGTAACACTTTAAATGTCACAATTTTTCACAATCGAAAAGTCCTTTCAACTTTTTCAACTCTTACTAGCAAAAACATTTACTGCCGATATGCACTGGTTAGCCAAAATAAAGATATTATAATAAAAGAAAGATACCGTTATATTCAGAACTAGTGTCTCTCAATTCAAAACAGATTTTTTCATACAGGTGTCAATCAATCAATGTGTTGTGGTCCGGGCTGTTGCTATGACGCTTGCAGCTCCTACTAAGAGAATTTGTCAATGCGGTCAGCTGTCACACCAAAGAAAAATGGTAGACCAAAGACAATCGGTAGCCAAAATAGCCACTAGTAGTCAAAAACTGACATAATATTTCTTTTAGGCCAAACACACAATCAAAGATTCACTTTTACAGTTGGTATCTTTATATGTATATTTTATTTCCTTTTGTCAATAACCCACAGTTTTCTGTGCCTTACAAAGATAAATTGCCTAATTTACTGATACAAAAATCATCAACAAGGGAATTCCAACCAAGCATGTAATTTCTTGCCAAAACCATAGCAGCATTGATTATGGGCACAGCTGTTAGATGTGCAACCTTTAGGACCTACAATACGCGTTCATGCTAATGGACCGGCGATGGTGCATGAACGCATACATGTGCACGCAATGAAGGCGTGCTCCACTTGAGAGTCCTGTCGTTTGACTCTTTATTTTACTGTATATAGCTCAATAGAGTAAGTTCCCTTAAAGTGACCCTGATATATTGGGCCTGGTTCACCTTCACTTTGAGGATACTACACTTCCGTTATTGCTCACCGACACACACCTACGTTTTCCCCCAACCATTAAACTCTCCGACTGTCACACAGATTCGCTCATAGTTGCCGCAGCCTTCCCCCGACACGCTCATTGTCATAGATAGGCCCCCTGATTAAACACTGCTCTCTCGTTATCCCTGCATCTCTGTTGGCACCCTCTGCACTGCCTCATGCCCGTCACACACACACGCACAAGGACACCAAGGTCAGTGATGCTCTCGCCTCTTTTCGCACACATACACACCGACACACTTTGTAAGAGGGCAGCGGGAGCTTGTTTGATAGTTTGATCCACCGTGAATCAAGCATGGAAACGGAATCTCATGGCACACATTTGTGTGTGTGTGTGTGTGTGTGTGTGTGTAGCGGTTGAGGGTTAAGGCTTTTTAAAAGGTATTTAAATTAAACCCTAATGACCTGCAAAATACACCTTCAAACGCAATAAAGAAAGAAAAAACAGAGTGGGTGTTTGCTTTGAGTGAAAGGGTATCTAAGTGGGTTCAATGCACGCACAAGGAAACACACACACACACACACACACACACACACACATACACACTGAGAGACAGTCAGAGAGAACAAACACTATTAGAGCATTCCAGTCCCCCATATCTTTCAACCACTCTGACGCTTTGCCTTTTTGTCTGTCTGTCTCTGATAATGATATCCCAACACAAGAGGAGGGGGAGATTTAAGCAGACTCCCAGTGTGTATAATGCACACACATGACACGCACTCAGAGAGCCTGAGCTGTCCACAAGCAACATGTACTTATACATTGGTGTGAGCTTGTGTGTCTGCTCCCCAAGGACCTAAACAAGTTGGCCTCTATTTGAGCCTATGGGTGTAAAAGTTTTAAAGAATCATGTTACTGCAGTTAACGCGACAAATTACATCCGGTTAGAAGTTCAAGCGATAATTCTAAACAACATGCGGATTTCAGTGACTGATTTCATTTCTAAGTCAAATACTGGCGTGAACGCTTGATCACACACACACCAAGACAGCCACAAACACACACACACACACACACATCCAGACACACTGATAGCAAGCTATTCTTGTCTCAAACAGACCGGTGTTAAGCCATTAGGCCGCTTCAGCCACACATCCAATATTAAAGACGGCCTCCAGCCATATTCTGTCGCTCTGTCTCTTCCCAACTGAATGAGTCATGCTGTTTTGGTTACAGAGGCAGTCTGTTTTACATGGAAACATAAGCCGCCTCGTCATCATTATGAAAGATTTAATGCATCCTTTTAATATCTGCAAGAGAGAGGTGTCCCCTTTTTCAATCTGGGATGCCACGGAGTGTCCAGTTTGGAAAGGAATACACAAGTAATGTATAAGTGTACAGTGAGCACCATTTTATAGTGCATGTAAATACTTCCATAATTCCCTGATTCAGGACACTTTTCTGTTGCGATCCCCCAAAACACCGTTGGACTTTTTATTCCTGACGTCCTCTGGCTACAGAGGGGCTCCTTCAAAAGAGATTCAAGTCTGTGTGTCAAGTATCCATCCCACTAAAGTGTCCTTCATGAAGCCCAAAAATCATATATGGAAACAAGAGGCACCAAAAGACATTTGGACTTCAGAATATTACCTTTATTCTTCAAATACAGAGTTTACGGTAGTAGCTAGTAGTGGATATAATGATTGGGGAAACAGCTGCTGAAATTAGAGGTTTGGCAGTATCGATGGTATGGTAGTGACTTTTTTCCAGGTAGGGTATTTTTCTTGGGGATTTATGTCGATAGTTAAGATGATTAATTAATTAATCATTATGATATGCAGTTGTTTCTCATCACGACGGGTTGAGATGTTGAGGCATGATTCGATTATGATTTGAACAGAAAGTACGACACTTCTTGGTCGCCATTTTACTGTGTTTCACTGCTTTTAGCAAACTGAGTGTCTTTACACTCAAAATCTACCTTTTAAATCTGCACCAGTCGTGACGGAGAATCTAGAGCACAAGCTACGGCGTAATGGCTGTTAGTTGTATTTTCCATCTCTAAGTTGTGGTGATAAAAATATTAAAGAAGTTTAAACTGTCACCTTTACGCTGTGCTGTCAAGATAGACAAATTAATATACCCGCAATTCCTTTTTTCATTTTTGCTAACAGCAACCATTTAAATGGCGGCATTTAAACATCATACACAGCCTTTCCTGGTGTATGACGCAGTGATACATGTTATCTCACCTTCACCTTTCTCCCCCTAATCGTTCTTTTCACCCCGACTGCAGGCCATCTGTTGTCATTTGCGTCAGTTTGTCCGAGGGCAGATTTTCATTTCATTTATACATTTAGATACAAATGTTTTCTTTTCCAGTGTAAGCAAAACATAGATGTAACTCCAGACAGCTCCTCCGTAATGCATGAACTGTACTCTAGTCCACGGATGAAGATTGACAGCTGTGCGTTAGAGCTCTCATCCACAGCGAGAGAATATGCAATGAAATCTTATCTGGTACATTTAGTATCAGCGGTGCGCATCTAATAGACCTGCAGGCCAGCTATGATGGACGTACACCTTTTTCCGCGTGCTGGTTCTATTTGTACTGTGGCCCACCGGCCTTGACTTTGACACCTTTACTTAGGGTCAAAAATAATTTAAGACAAATTTTGGATTAAGACTGAGCTGAAGTTTTGTGCGATTTGCCTTTAATTATTTGTGTGATTATTAAATTAAAAATCAAGTAAATGAGTACAGCAGAACCCATGTTAATGGCATGAACATGTTATTGCATTAAGGGGAAATGCATGGTCAAATTGCAATTGACCAATCAACCACAGTTTAAAGATAATCTAGGAGTGTACATCACTGCTCAAAAGTTGCAAGCCGTTTCCATCCCCCACTGTTGTGTCCAGGTAACACAGAATGGCAGTCTGTATTGGGTTATGCCTGAAACAGATTTTGTCCTCCATCTGTCACTCACATATACCCATAGTATATTTTAGCAGGTTTCGCTGCATCAGAATGCAGCGAAACGAGTCTTGAAAGGTATGACCGTTCCCATCTGCCGTCCCTAATTTGAGAGATGTGGCGCACACGCATCGAGCCCCTTGCAATTATGCACGCCTCTCCTAATGCAAGCACCTTGATTAAATGTTGCACAAAAAGTACCAGACGCTCACAAAATAAGACTGGGAACACCTGCCCTTGTATGGAGTGCAAATTGTTAAAACTGAACAGGCTTTCCTAAACTTAAAAGCAGGTGAAATCCAGGAAACAGTCGTGTTGACAATGGCTTCCTGAGCACTTCATACATACACTGATATTTTCCTCCAAGGCCACACATTACTGAAACATCTGAGGACCACCATGTAGGTTCACACCATGTTGGTTCGCATCAGTTACATGTCATGCATATTGTACAGCCATAGGTGTAGATCTCCGGTTGACACAAATGACACAACAGAAACCGTAGATTTTGTTTTCAATCAATACCTCAATACCTTTATCCATTCAGAAGCTATTAATAGATATGTCAGGGGTGCGCACTTTGACGCTCGTCAGTCGACTTTGAAGGGTTAAAGCATGCTTTTAGTGCAGGCAGGCTAGAGGGGATTACTTTTTCTTTTTATTACTCTTCGTGTTCTGTTATATATTAACACACGGATACATACAAACATCTTAATACAAGCATAAGATGGGCTAACGTACCTTCCAAAGCGCGGCGGCTGCATGGCTACAGGTACAGCCTGCAGTCTCCACATCTCCCGTCTTGGTAACCAAAACCCAGGCGTTATGCGCTGAATTGTTAACGGACTGGCTTGGTGAAACATCGGCCTTTATATGCCCATATCGTGTAAAAGTACGCAGCCCACTTTGTCGGAATGGAGGTACTGAAACGCCTCTGAGCTTTTCAGGTTATTAATTGCATTCTCATCCACCGCCATGGAATCAATAAAATAAGAAAAGATCTTGGATGTTGTGATGCTGGGCCATATCGACATGTTGTCCGCCCATGATGTTACCTTACTTGGATGCGGAATGGTCAAAACACCATTTTTAACAAGATTTTCGGTCGAATGTTGCCATTCCAAAGCCATTTTTACACCACTACTCAGCCTGCGCCGGAAGTTCTTGGCAGAAACAGGAAGTAAATCGGAAGTGCCCAGGAAACTTGTCTGTACAAAGTTACTAAAAGTTAGATTTTGACAGTCCCTGTGAACAAAAGCGGGAGCGTTGTGACTCCTTTTTAACCCAAAGGATCTGCCAAAAGCTAATCTTGCATTCTTGCCTTCTCTGCAGCTAACTGCTTTATATTTTAGATAGCTTGTTATGGATGCCTATCGAGGATCTGTCTGAAAAACGTACTGCACCCACCTGCTTTTCTGGACAGATTAAAGTCAGCATGTTCATATAAACTTTTATGTTTATGTTGGTGGAGTCCTAACGTGGTGCTACTGTACAATATGATTGTGTAGTGATACATGTTTGATTGTGTTCTGATACTGCCGTACTCTTCCCTGGAGCTTTAATATTGTTGTAAATTCAGATTTGAGATTTTTTAAGTTATTACGTTAAGAAGATTTATGCTGATGGATTTGTGTAGTACTACGTAGTACTATGCCCTTCTTTTTACTCGTAGCGCGCAGCCACTGCGAATTGCCATAGTTCCTCCCTCTGCTGTAAGAGTAGTTACTACAACGATTGTTGATTTAGTCTCTCTCTGTGGTTTAAATAGTAGTCGTTAGAACAGTCATCCATGCTCTTGCTCACCCCTACTGATTGACAGCAGTTACTACAACTACTGTCATTTTTGTCTCCCTCTGATGGTGATAGTCTTCACACAATCCTCCTCCATCCTCTGGGGTTTGAGAGTCGATGAGTTGTCGCTTTTTTAAGCTGGTATTGATAGTTTAGTGCTGAAAATCTATTATGCTACTTGATTTATAGTTTGGTTAGTAACTCGTTAGCTCAAGGTGTTTTTTTATTTATTTAGTGAATTATCTTATTGGTGGAGGGTGTCGTATGTTTACAGATTAACCAAATTAACCAACAGGTCAAATTTGTTATTGTTGTTATTATAATTGAATTAAATTAAGTATTAGCTACAGACGAAGATATTTGACAAAATATATAGCGTAAAAGCACAGATGTGACATTTCCTGGAATTTTCCAATTAGAAAGAGGACTGTAGCCAAAAAGAGAAAGCACCTAGTCAGCAATAATATTTGAGGAGTTTCACACTGCTAATATCTAGTATGGGCCAATAAAAACATTTCCCACTCAATAACCCCACCAGCAGTCATTTATTGTGGAAAGCAAAAAGGTTGGACCCAATTACACTGTTTATCGCAGATTTCGATCCCATCATTGGCAGACAAATGGTTTGGCAGGTCAGGCTATTATCTTAAACTATCCGGTATCTTCTTATTTACGGGTCGGAGCAGAGGGCTGGTCTTTTCTATGGTTTTCTCTTGCTGAATTGGAAGTCCTGACAGCTGTATTCTTAAGATGTCCTTTTGCACGTCAATGTCGGGATGTTTTACTCACTAACTTCAGTAGCTGCTGTCTCCCGACATCCTGCATCCACGTGGCTCCAACAAGGCCCTCAGGGGCCAGCGCTTATCGCACCGATCTCTTGAAATTCCAGAAATCATAGCGCAAAGACGGCAGCTGTCTCTGAGACGCTCAACCCGTTTTAAATCACATTCCACTGTGAAAGAAACTTCACTCAGCTGCAGAGGAAAAATCAGCAAAGCGTGACTGTTTGAACGGAAAGCACAGGTCTGGTGTGTGGTTCAAAGTATTGTAAAGCTGCTATTGCGGCATACAGTATATTTCAAGGTTACATGTTTAAGGCCCATTGGTAAATCAATTAATAGATTCATAAGAGCCACAAAGAGACTGCATGGTCAATTGATTCCTGGATGTTTGTTGACTAGATTGTTGGAGATCATGCTGTCTTCCTTTACGTAATGTTTTCTGCATGGTCTCCCTTACGTGTCCGTCTCCCTCACACTCTGACCTTGTCCAAGGCTCTATCTCTCCAACAGATGCTTTCGATGATTTTTCACCTCACGTGCATTTTAGTGTCTCTCCAGATAAAGCTTCTTTGTGCATCCAGGTCTGCTCCGTGTCTCTGTCAGAAATGATCTTTTCCTTTACAACTGTTATGACCGGACCTGAACTCGGTACGAAATCAAACCAAGTTTATTACAAAAAAAACTAGGGCTATCAACTAGGGCTGTCAATGAATATTCTAAATTCGAATGTGAAAATTTATATTCAAATGTAAAAAAAAAAACTCAATAGAAACTCAATTGCGTCTGACTGTACTGACTATGTATTCCACGAATAAAATATATTAGATAGGCTACAACAGCTTCATGCACTAGTTTGATTATTTGCCGTTTCATGCCCCAGGAAAAGTTCCATGTTCACCAGCAGAGCTCCCTCGGAGCATTCAGTGTTGGTACGGTAAAACTTTTGTTTTAATGTTAATAATATTTGTTTCAAACAATGAATGAAGCCTGCCATATTTCGGACAAGAATCGCAACCTGAAATTGCTTGCACAAAACACCTAATCGGCATTTGTTTATTGTCATTTAAACCACTATGCGCAGAGAGTTTTCAAAACTAAGTCTCCTTTTTTCAAAACTCTACACACATTTCTCAAAACTGCACACACAAAATGTAAAATGACTCACATCTCCTTCAAAATGCAACACTGCATTCAAAATGCCATAAACACATGTCAAAATGAAGCATTTGTATCAAATGTCAAACACTTCTTTCATAATAATACATTTTGGGATATACCATGTAAACACTGCTTTTCTAAATCTCAAGCTATTTGGTCTTTCATAGGCTTATATCTACATTTCAATACAATGTTCTACAGTGAAAGTGATGTGCTGAGAGGGGTAACAAGTACACCGGAAACCCCAATACTATGTAGAAACAGAAAATAATTATTAGGCCAAACATTACTGTTGTATACATTAGCATACAACAAAACTATAAACATGTAAACCAAAAGTATATTCTTTACAGTAGAATACTGTGTGGGGGGTCCCGGTCCAGGAATTGGCAGGGGGGGAGAGGGGGTGCAGTCCCCAGTGCTACGCTCCATCTCTTCTCCGAGCTGGGTCTGACCACAATACTTCGTCCACATCACAAGATACGTTTTCTCTTGCCAAACATCGAGGGAAGTATCTCCTAGCATGGCGTATACAACCTTGGACAGAGGCAACTTCTATGTCCCCACATGCGTCCTCCATTGCCTGGAGAAGCGGCATGCAGGCTTAGGGTTGGCGATCATACACTTTCCAGCGCCAGGCTGAGAAGAATTCCTCTATGGGATTTAGAAAAGGTGAATACGGGGGTAGGTACAAAACTACAAATTGTGGATGGGTGGCAAACCAGTTTTGGACCAGACCAGCCCGGTGAAAACTAACGTTGTCCCATATAACCACAAATCTAGCAGGCGCCTGATCTGGATCAGGGACAAGCATTGTGTGAATTTCATCCAGAAAAGTGAGTATATGACCGGTGTTGTATGGACCCAGTGTGGCATTGTGATGGAGGACCCCATTTTGAGTGATGGCAGCACACATGGTTATATTACCCCCACGCTGTCCCTATTAATAGGCCCACTAAAGCAGTGATTAGTTAGTGATCAGTTAAGCAATTAGTGTTTGCACATGTGAGGAGTGTGTCTGTGTGACCTGGTGAATAAGTGTAGCATTTTGATTGGTTGTGTTTGGAAAAGGAAAGTAAGTCACTTCCTGATAGATCTTTGTGTTTTAGGTAGAGAATTGTGTGTAGTGTGTTTTGCGCAATTGAAAACTGAGTCAAAGGCTGAGAAATAGCTTATGGTTTTGAAGATTTGGCATGTAGTTTTGCACTTTGAGTCGGAGGTTTCAAAAATCGTGTGACATGAAAATATTTTGTGTGTAAGCAGTTTGTAAAAACTGTAATCACAATTTAGTTCTTGGCTCCTTTTTGTTTTCAATGTTTTGTCAGCGTTTGGGTCCATCCACTGCTGGCACTTTTGCCTCACATCACGTTTTTCAGGCCACCGTCCCCCTGATGGCGAGATGGAGCAAGGATCCCCTATTCTACAGAGTTTGGTCCGCCATCTTTCATTTTTGAGCTTCGCACCCCTTAGACGTAAGCATAAACGCGATCTGATTGGTTAGTGCCTGTGCTGTCGTATCAGCATGAAAGGTGCTGTGAGTGAACAGGTGCCCAGCTTCAGAGAGCTCCTGTGGGTAGTAGTGATGGGACAACCGACTCTATTATGCGAGTCTGTTCAACCGGACGGTCATTGGTTGGCCTACCGAGTTAATAGATTCGGTCACCGGTTCGCGACGAGGGGGGCTGGGCGCGCCTATCGCGCGTTTATTTCCCCCGCCATAGTCGCTCCCATACGCCTGAATCGGTGGATTGGTTGATCACAAACAGGCAGAGACCGTGTGATTACAGAGTCATGCAGCAGCCTGCGGTTAGTTCTCCTTCAGTAGCTGGTGCGGTCTCATGACCGCCCGTAACAAACATTTTAGCCTACTCAACATAACTACCAAGATGACGTGTATTTGTATGTTATGTCGGCTGATGTAGCGTATGAATTTCTTTACACATACATCTAAGATGCATGAGAAATAAAGGCTCAATGATCGGTTGACAGCGCAAACTTGCCGAGACACCGCTTGATTACAGATTCGATGGTGCACGGTTACATTCGGTCTCGTTCAGCAGCTCGGTGTGCGGTCTCCTCAGTTGACACGGTCCCGGTCTCCACGGTCTCCTCTGGTCATTTACATAGCGTGCACCGCATTTGTTAACGAGTAGGCTACACACGATTTCTAACCCATGATAGAAATATTCCCTGCCTAACCTAATGGGAGTTGTGAATTGGTAGACCTAACCTAGCCTACCTAACTTGCCGTTAATTTTCATTTGGCAAGAGTTCGTTAACTTCTCAGTTAAAGTGCAGAACCGGTCACCTCATGACTTAAATACGGTGCACTGCATTA